>NC_135281.1:12465913-12773056 GCF_051311805.1 Agelaius phoeniceus
ACTTGTGGCTAATTTAGAGCAGGAAGTTCTTTCATTGAAAGGCATAACCTCATCTGACAACAATTCCTTAGCTTTTAGGGTATTATTTACAGCAGTGCCATGATACCAACAGCCAGCAGATGCCAGCACACACACGAGCACCAAAAGTGCCTCTTTCATGCTAAAGGAGGGATGGTGCATGTGAGAAATGAAGCCCAGCCCTCAAAATTTTAGGAGTTAAATAAGGGCTAATGAGGAACAGATCAATAATGCAAAAGTAACAGTTCTGGGTGCATGGCAGCAGCCAGAGGCACCCCCAATTCTTTAGCAAGCAGTCCTTGATACTGTTGAATTGCTTTACTTCCCCAAATGCCTGCACTTTATTGGAGCCCGTTTACCACAGCTCTGCCTCAGGTTGCCCCAGCATTGTGGCCACAGCTGCAGTCCCAGGCCTCCTCCTGATGCCACTTCAGACTTGGTTTTCTGCTTTTATGGCATTCTGTTCTCTGCCTGGGCTGTTTCGGACTTAAGCAGCACAGAATCTGAAAAATACAAAAGCTAAGACCTGAGGCATCAATACATTTTGCAAGAGCAGTCATGTCTTGTGATCCATCTTCTGCAAGCCTGCTTACATCCTGTGATAGCCTTGCTTCATGCACAATTTTAATTATGCTATTCACAAAAACAATTACAATTTGCACTGTATCTATAAAGCAGTTATTTTTTTTTACAGTATAATAATTTGCAAAAGCAAATTTATAATAGTGAAAGCCAACTGTTCCATAGCAGATTGTAACAGTGCAGAGCTGTCCCAAGTGTGTGAACCCAGAGGAGAAGTGAACTTTCTCTTTGATGTTTCATTGTAATATGTAAAGAATATAAAATGTGGCACTGTACTAAACTTAATCTTGGATTTAAAGAGGGCACTTACTGGAGAAAGGACTATACACTGGTCTAGCAGTGCCTTCTCTCTCCAAAACTGACTTATTTCCATATGGAACTCTGCCTGGAATTTCAAGCCTAGTTTGATCTAGGGTTTTTTCCCTTTGCATACTGAATTGAGGATCCTTAATATCAGATCTTCTATTTGTGTCAGTATCAAAATCCCCCCATCACCTCTGCACAGTGAAACCTTGAGACACGCCAGGTTTTTGGCTGCCCACATGAAACAGAGCAGGGAGGAAGAAAGATCAGGTACTCATGCTGCAAACACTGCAATCCCTTCAAGCACAGATGGTTCTTTTTGCTGAAATTGTCACTGCTCCTGACAAAAGCCTTTGCAGCACCACAGTCACTTCTGACATTAACTGAGTGATGGAGATCACTTCTGACAGATCTCTTCCAGAGGAGAAAACATTGGGCCCAGAGTGTTCAAAAAATCATCAGGCAATCCTCACTGCAAACAGAGATGGAGCAGGGGGAGTTTCTGGGCTCTAACTCTCCTTCCTCAGTGTATCTGCAGGGTTCACAGGTGTCCCCATAATCTTCCAGGGTGCTTTGGTAACACATTTTCTAAAGAAGGGAAGAAACAATGCAAGTGCATACAAAAGCTCCTACTGCCCTTTGGCTGAAAACTCCAGACAAAAGCAGTTTAATAAGCAGATATGCCCTATTAGCTGTTAATTAGCAGTTATGACCTTAGTTTTGGCAGTCATGCCTGTTACCTGGAACACAAGTGAGCTGAGCTCACCCAACTGAGCTGATGCTGAATCTCACAACCTGACAGGCCATGAGACACATTGCACACTCAGCTTCTCCTACCCAGAATCCAGTCCAGTTTGCAAACTCCATTCCAGACTCTGGCTGGAATCCAGTCCGGGTTTTCCTTTTTGCCAACTCCATACCAGACCCTGGCCAGAAATCCGGTCCAGATTTTCCTTTTTGCCAAATAAATTCCGGACTTTGGCCGGAATCTGGTCCGGGTTTTCATTTTTGCCAACTCCATTCCGGACTTTGGCCAGAATCCGGTCCGGGTTTTCCTTTTTGCCAACTCCATTCCATACCCCAGCCATAATCCAGTCCGGGTTTTCCTTTTCCGACTCCATTCCGGACTCCGGCTGGAATCCAGTCCGGGATTTCCCGCACCCTGGATCCCGGATGGAATTGCCCAAAATGAAGGAAAATTCCGTATTTTTCTGGCTTCCCGTGGCCAGCAGGATCCGGGATGTGCTGAGCCACCCCCTCCACCCGACAGCACAATACTGGAATTCTCCCCAAGAAAATTCAGTGGTGCCATCTTGAGAAAGAAATACAAGTCAGCAACAAACAGGGCAGTATTCCACTTTTATTGTAGCAAATATACGGGACCTTTGAATGACAAGATCACTTTCCCAAGGAATTACTAGCAAAAATACCCACAAAAAGTTCAAATAAATAAGAATACATGAATATCAACATCAAAAGCTGGTCTGCAAATCCTCAGTTAATCAAGTTCAGTCCTTCCAGCATGGTCTGTTTATTTTTCAGATGAAAACCCACTAATGCAATGGGAGCAAAAAAGGCTCAATACCTTTAAAATAAGGCAAAAAATAGTGCATTCTAGGCAATTTCATACTGTAGAAATTTTATGTATCAGCCCCAAAAAAGCACATACTGGCTGAAAAAACTGTCAAAATTCTCTCCGAATTCTAACAAGATCCTTTAAATAGCAAATACAAGGTCAAAGTTACCTGAAACAATGAATGGAACACAGAAAGGACATGAACAGTGACAGGATGAGGGCAGATCTCAGAGTCTGGAGTCAAACAGGACAGCTCAGCCCAATGGAAGCAGCACATCCCTCCCTGCAGCATTATCCTGCTGTATCCAACTGAAAACGAGGTGGGAAAATTACTGCCCTCAGCACAAGATGCAAGCAGTGAAGAGAAAAGGAACATGGCAAAAGAAAAACAATATTGCTTTAAATAGTAAATATTTAAATTTTAAAGGAAAACAGTTTATGCACATTAGAGTGAAATTCTGTTTTTTCACATCTTCTAACAGGGTCATTTCACTGAGAATAACTGAGTTGTTCAAAGTTTATACTCATGCAACTTGAAGCAGAGTCTGGCTGTTTATTTGAAGTACGACCTGAGCATATTTGTTCTGTAGGTAATACTGCAGAACAATAAACCTTTACATTCTCTAGCAAAAAAATAAATCACTCTGTTTAAATATCTCACATCACAGTAATCTGTTCTTGTTCAAGAATCCTCACCAGTGCTAGGCTTAGATCCACATGATCATATTGCTAAACCTTGTATAAAAAAGGCCAATAGCCACACAAACACGGTGCTGGGGAAGTACCTTAAGTAATTAATCTTAAACTGAATGTGTTTGATGGAATAAATTTTTCTGCTCTGTTCAGAAGTGTTTCTAAAGACAGTATCCAGCAATACAAAATGAAAGAAATAAAAACCACAGTTCTCTTCATAAAAGGAGCTCTTTTCATCTGTAGGCCCAGAACACAGTGAAGGTAAAACAGAAACAGGACAAAATCCAACCCTTGGAGGTCTGCTCAGCCAAGAGCTGTTTGCTGAGGCAAGCACAGAATTTCTCTGTCTGTGTATGAACAAAGACAAGCATGTCCAAAGTACCAAATCAGTGACAGAAATTAGACTGTTGTGATTATCACAGGAGACAAACCAACCTGGCCAGATCTCAGGTGGAGCCCAGTGATGAACAAGTTTTCAGACTCCTTTAAAGTGCCATCACCACCTGCACCTGCTTCCCTTTTTAGTCTCCAATGACAGACTGGTGTCCATAAGATGACAAATATTACATTCAAACTTTCCTACCTCTGTGACAGAAGACTTTTCCCAGTGCCAATCACCTTTGCTGTGGTCACAGCTGGTTGAAATGGAGTTTATTTATTCTTAGAGAAGGGATCATGCAAAATGTGCCTGTATCTACATGCTCTCCTTACAACCCAGGAAAGCTTCAATTTAGAAAATTTAGCATCCAGCAATATTCAATGCTATAACAACATGCTAACTTATTTACTGCATCTAACAGAATTTTTTTTTTAAAAATGTTATTCTGATTATTGCCTGGATCCTGCTCACCTCGGGTTTGGAGCTTGTAACAGTGAACTAGAACAGTGCATTAAAATCCTGATTATTGGCAAAGCAGCTCTTCTGTTTTTCACTACTGCTCATGTGAATCAGGAAAACTTGGCTAAGGCAGGCTTGCAGTATTTGGCCAGAGCTTGAAATACAAGCACTGGGTGCAGGAACCTTTCATCTAAAAAAGCTGAAATACAGGAGGCTGGACCAAAACAAAAGGGTGAAACAGCAACACTGGGATGTGCTGGTCCTCTGCAGCTGCTGGTGTTCAGTCCCATCCTGAGTGCCAGCACGCCTCTGACACAGCCACCCCCTGCTCATGAGCATCTCAGATTCAGTTCCACTTGAATTGCATAGAGCTGAATGTACATGCAACTACAACTCTTATTAAGTGTAACTTTACAAATACTGATTCTGGACATGTCATACTGTCTATTACATTCATTTCCTTTACCAATTCAAAATTTCACATTTGGTCTCCAATAGACTAGGAAAAAAACACTAAAAATATTTCTTAGGCTATTCCTGAGCAATGTTTTTATGTACTGTAAAATACTCTATACTACATTTCTTAATATTCTCACTTTTCAAACTACATATAAATTCATGCTTTGAAATTTTACAAAGCTGAAGATCTGGTAGGCACAATGAAAGATAGAAACAGCTAAGCATCTTAAAACCAAGATGAGCTCACCAAGAGAAGTGCAATTTAGCTATATACATAATGTACTCTTTAGTATTTGCTACTTTTTCATTTTCTATCACAATGTGAAGGATCCTCTTGCAGAATCTGGTCCATCAGAGCTCAGCTCACTTCTCATGAAGATTGGGGCTGGTGGCTGAGGAGGAAAATACCTCACCAGGATTTTAAAGTGAAAGTTAAAAACATTCTTTAGAATTTCATCTTAACAAGATCCTGTCCTTGGCTGCGGTGAGTGATTTGAAATTGTAATAGGTCAAGTGACACTTGAATATTCTCAGAACTGTCCTCTGTATTCTCCTGTATCTCACAGACACAAGAGAAGACAGAAGGCCCAAGAACAGGACCCAATCCTGTGCTGTACAATTTCCTTCTGCAGACATTTCCCCATCTCACCTCCCTCAGCCTTAAGAAGCCAAGCAAGACTGGACCACAGGATAAATAAGAGTCATCTCAGATGACTAAAAATAGGTATCTTCTGTATCAAAATATATCTTTACTTGAACCTACAACACCCTTTAAATTCTTCCCTTAAGAGTCTGTTTCTTGTATTTTGAGGGGCCACCAGTTCTGAAAACTAGGCCACACAGTCTCTGCTAAAAGCCTTAGTTTGCATGACTCAAATATATCCATGTGCAATTTGAAATCTGGTCATTTCCCCTAAATGACAAAAAGCATCAAGGCCTACAAAATGAACTTCCAGGAAAGCTGTCTGTAAACACAGTGAAGATTCCAGGGTATAAAAATACACATTCCATTTTCTTAATCTGTCATTATTGATGCTGTCTGGTCCCTAATACTTTGTCTTAAAAAGAATTCTTTCTGCATTAAAATATTTCAAAACATTATCTCCATTCTTCTTCTTCTCAAAAAAATAATACCTGTTCAATCCAAAAAATCCAATTCATCATCTTCTGTGAAGAATTAGAGTTGACTTTGCATAGATAACAGGCTCCATTGTTTTATAAAAACACCAAAATCAAACCTGTCTTACAAAAAGCACATCTAGGCAGGGAGAAAGAGCATGGACCCTATTCCCTCATACCCAGCAGGGTAAATACAAGGAACACTCAGCTGGTGCAGTCAGGACATTCTACACTTCTCTAAACTTCACACTGTGCTATTGTTATCCTCACTGAGCAATTATAAATATTTTTGAGGAAAGACCAATGGAAGACATTTGCCTTCAGAGAAAACATTTTCTGCTGGCTTAAGATCAAATCTATAGAAATGAACAGTGCTGACTCAGAACCACGTGCCAGGAACATTTTTCTCAGCATCTTCCTATGAAGGAAAAAAAGATTCTTCTGCACTGGCCAGATGCTTTCTAGCAGTCAAGAAGCATCAACATTCACTGAAATTTGCGTGGTGTTTGCTTTGTGCCATTTGTTTTCATTTTCCTGTCCACTGTTGTTTTTTTAGGAGGAACATAATTGCTGGCATTGCCATTTTTCTTTGGATTTGTACACGTGTATGTTTTTAAGCCTTTGATGGGAGCAGCTGCCCCGTGGAATGCTGGGGTTTGCTTAGGGGGCCTGATGTTCCCAACACTTTGGATTTTGGAGCTGCTCTCGGGGGGCTGCAGATTGAGAAGCTGCTGCTTTGCAGCTGGTTTCTTCCTCAGGTCCCTCCTTCCATCTCCAGTTTGCCTCTGAGGAGCTGCTGCAGGCCCAGCTCTCTCAGGAGCCTTCGGGCACCGCGCCTGGCGAGCCTCCTCAGAGCAGGGCTCTGCCCTGGGACCCAGGCAGCTCCTGGGCAGCCTGGCAGCCCCTTCCAGGGGCCCTGCCTGCCTGGGGGGCACAGGGCTGAGCAAGGCTTTGCCTTTCCCGGGGCTCTTGAGGCCGCGGCTGGGGCCGGGCGCGGTCTGGGGCCGCCCTTTGGCGGCCCTGCCCCGCTCGCTCTGCACCGTCTGCATCTGCAGCCACTCCAGCTGCAGCAGGCGCTCCAGGTACTTCTCCAGGGCTCCCGAGGGCTTGGGCCGGAACTCGGCTCTGCCTTCCACGTGGGCAAAGGTGGCCAGCTGCTTCAGGTCCCACGAGTTGAAAGGAGGGGGCAGGAAGTCGGGGTAGTAATATTCGGATTCTTTAAACCCCATTTCAGGGATGTGTTCCAAACAAAGCGGGTCGATTTCTTCAGCTCTGAGGATGAGTTCTGGGGGAGTGCAGGGAGAGGGGGGAATGGGAATCCTTTCTGAGTCAGACAGGTCACTGGCACTATCATCTTCAGCATCTGCTTTAATAATTTGCACCGATTCAAAATCAAGAAACATTTCACCTACGGATGCTTCTTGCCATTTTGAAGAGCCTGGACTGGCTCCAGCAATGTATTCTTCGTGATTCTTCCCCAACTGTTCTTTTTTACTGCAATAAAAATGCTGCACTGGGACATCCTTAGCCCTACAGAAGTTTTCTTGTGTGCTGCCCTTTGTGCCAGGGGGGAACCTGTGCAGGAAGGATTCGCTTTGATTTCTTTCTGGGGGACTCCTCTGCAGGAAATACTCATTTTGCCTCCTTTCTGGAGGACTCCTGTGCAGGAAAGATTCATTTTTCCTTCTTTCTGGGGGACTTCTGTGCAGGAAGGATTCGTTTTGCCTCCTTTCTGGGAGACTCCTGTGCAGGAAGGATTCATTCTGCCTTCTTTCTGGAGGACTCCTGTGCAGGAAGGATTCGTTTTGCCTCCTTTCTGGGGGACTCCTCTTTGGTCCTTGTGCACTATGCAGTGAGCTGCAAACACTGGGGATCCTAAAGGGAAAGGAAGTTCATCTCCTGTTAGAATGGTCAGTGCCTTTGAACAGCAGCTTACAAAGGTCTTGCCACCCCTTCAAGGATGGGCATCTCCACGACTGAAGCTAAAACTGGCACAGAAACTTGGTACTGAGGCAAAATCAATAATTGCTGGTAGAGATAACATTGCCTACAAATTGATTTGTTGTTGTTGGGTTTTTTTGTTATGGTTTTGCCTGAGAACTCACTAAGCAGGATAGCAAATTTCTATTTTGATAACTTAAATTGGTTGTTCTCATAAATGGTGAACTCTAAGCCAAATGCAGCTCCAACTTCATCACAATCATTTTTTCAACCAGTTTGAAATGACTACGAATGAAACAGATAATCTTAACATAAAATTTACCTTTTTGACTGATTATTGCCATCCAGCTGGTTCCTTCCCTTCTTATAAACGTTTGCTTGGTGACCATCTCGAGTGTCATGGGAAATCTGAAGGGATATGAAAGTTTGTGATGTTATTAAGAAGCTGACTTAGAGTAGGTACCATTTTTATGTTAGAAAAGGAGATTATTTACCTTTTCAATGGCACTTGATACATTTTTGCCTAATCTTCCAGAAGGAGATTTCACATAAGAAATTGGTTTATTTAGTCCTTTGGTGCTTGGATGGCTTTTTTCATTACTGTAACCACAAAGGATTAAACAGAATATCAGATATAAATAGCAGCATATATGAGTGTCAGAGTAGAGGTACAATAAAAACTTGAGAGTACAACTGAGTTTAGAAAAGAGCTGATTGCAGTCATTCTTAAAGTTCATCAGGACTGTGCCACTGTGGCCACTTTTTACTTTTTATACTACAAATGCACTGCTGTATTTTTAATATTATTAACACAGTAGTGAATAATTCTACCAGATGATATAATAATAAAATGTAGCCCTTATATAGAAAACTCTGACAGAGGATCCCAAAGCTTCTTTGGACATAATAAATATTACAGATATTTAACTACTGATTTTTATAGTACCTGGTCGGTGCTCCAATTACAATTTACCAAAATTAATTATAAAGTACGATATGAAGGTCACATATGAAGCCAAATATTGCTTGTCTTTCCCATTTGCATATTCTCAACAAAATTTAAAGGATTATTCCTTTGAAGATAAGGAGTGGAAGTGAACAGGGAGCATAAGGTCTCTTCTGGTATTAATACAAACTATTTCACAATGAAGGCACAAGAAAATTCCTTATTTCATATTATAATAGGCTTGTGGAAATATTATTAAGAGAAAAAAGCTCATATGAAAGCAAAAGGAATGGCATTCCTGATCTGGGCAGCTTAGAACTAAAACATACTTCCTTAATTAAACCAGATACATTTCTGTGTAAGCAAGCACACAGAATAAATAAATCAGCATATTCTGTATGAATAAGAACAGTGTTTGCTCTACAAACAAGAAGCATTACTGATTTTCAAAATATTATTTCAGAACAGGAATAATCAAACTGTGTCCTTCTATCTAATCTAGCATTACTGCAGTTCAGTTAATTTGCCTGGCTGTACATCTTGTTCTCAGTGTTTATGTCAGTATAGTCAGATTTTGTTTTTAAAAACACATGCTTTCACAAATTCAAGAGCTTATAAAAGAATGCAACTAAGTCCTGTGCCTCCAGCATTGCTGCAGTCACCTCTGTGACCTTGTGACCTGCACGATCATCCTGCACAATCATTTCTGTCACTGGGATCAGGGGAGAGGAAGGCAGTGGGAACAGGACAGCCAGGCACTTATTAGCCAAGCCCAGCATGTTGACATTTCAGTAACTATAAAAAGTGAAATTAATTTCCTTACTTTACCATTCCTTTGTGGTTTTCATTGGTGTGGCTGTGGCTTTCCTTCTGCTGTGTCTCTCTGTGCAGTAATAAGGGATATTCCTGAATTCCTGGTCCCATTATTCCTCTTTCCAAAGGGAATCTGCACCTTTTACTGTTACATAATCTTCAAACGGCTCCAGTCTTTTGGTTTTGCAAGACACAATCTATCCAATGCAGACATCCCCACGTCCTGGAGATGCTGGCGACAAACAAAATCCTCCCGATGTGATTCTATTTTTAAAGCAGGAAGATAAACATAATCAGCTACCAAACTGGACAGGAAAACAGTCCCCTCCCCCGGCACTCGCTTAGCGGGAAGCAGCAGCGCTCCATTTACTATTCCCAAAATAAGGAATACCTGCAGGTACGGCCGTGCTCCCAGAGCTGCCGGGCAGTGTCATGTGCTCATCCCCATCCCTGCTCAGCCTGCGCAGCTCCCGGCGCTGCCGGGCCCAGCCCTGGGGGTGGGAGTTCCTGCTCCAGGGGATGGGGAGCAGACACCAACCCCTGCTGCCGTGCGAGCTGAGCGGCCTTTCTGTGCCACAAAATGCGCTCTTCCCATATGCATATATGCAAATCTTGTATCCAGTACTTCATCGTTTTCTTTTTCCAAAACAAATGTCTCATCAGCTCCTACTAAAATTACTCAGAGCAGGAGTATTTTTAGTATATTTAGGAGGAGTATCCATTGCTTTCTTTTACTTCAGAGGAACTGCATTCCCGTACCAGGGAGCTGCACGGTTCCAGGGGCTCACAATGGTCTGCAAATGTGACAGGTGACAAGCAGCTCTCCTGACGCACCTTTACTTCTACTGCAGTGCTGTTTATGTATTTACAGTCATATTAATGTCCGTGTCTACTGACACTTGATCCCCTCCTATCCCATCCTGTCCCGGCCGCGCTCAGCAGAGCCGAGTCCCGGAGCCCCGGAGCGCCGCAATCCCGCACCGGCCGGGGCAGAGCAGCGGCTGCAGGGGGCAGCGCCGGCCGGGCAGTGCCCGGGATGGTGGCAGTGCCCGGGATGGTGGCAGGGCCCGGGATGGTGGCAGGCTATGGCAGGCAGTGCCCGCGGTGGATGGCAGCAGTGCCAGCGGGCGCAGACTGTGCCCGCAGCGCCCGCCCAGCCGGGCCCGCTCCGCTCCCTCCCGCCGCCGCTATCACCGCGCTCCACAAGGGCCGCTCCTTCACTCAGGGGCCGCCCCGCATTCCCCGGCGCTCCCCGCCCAGGCCCGGTACCTGCCCTTACGGCGCGTCCGTCGCCAGCGGTAGCGGCAGCGCCGCCCGAGCGCAGAGCGCGGGGGCCGGGCCGGGCCGGGCGGGGCCGGGCGGGCCGGGGGAAGCGGCCCGGCGCCTGCGCTGCGGGTGCGGAGCGGAGCGGCCGCGCTGTCCGGCCGGGGCTCGGAGCTGCTCCCGCGCTCGGGCTGCAGCGGGGGCCGCGCCGCCCATGGGCGCTGTGGCGGCCCCGAATGCGGATCCGTCCCCCGCCAGCCACGACACCGAGCCTGGCGCCGCGGCCGCGCCCGACAGCTCTCGCCCGCCTTCCAGCCTCTGCAGCAGCCCCGGCTCCCTCCTGCCCGACAGCCTCCAAGCCTTCCCCGGCCTCGACTCGCCCAGCATCCAGTGCGACAGCCTGGAGTGTCCCCCCTGCTCGTGCTGCTGCTGCCGCCGGAGCGCGGGCTCGGCCGCAGGCAGCGAGGACAGCCTGCAGGCCCCTCTCGCCCGCGGCTCCGGCACACGGTGCTTCGGCGCGCACCGCGCCTCCAGCGATCTCTCCGACAGCCTGGAGTCCTTCATCCAGCACGACAGCCTCCAGTCGCTCTCCAGCCTGGGTGTGAGCTCCTCCAGTATCAGCGGCGATAGCCTTGAATCCCTTTCCAGCCTGAGCCTGGGGGCCACCAGCCAGCACAGCGATCTCGAGTTCATCGGGCACTGATTCTGCCTTCAGCTTCCCGCACAACGCCTTACTGCTGGCTCTCCGCCAGCTGCCCTGAGACCTGCCACGCTTCTGCCTCTCGTTCCAAGGTGACATTGTTCCAGGTGATCCTTGCTGTATCCAGTGCAACAACCTCAGACCTTTCTGTGGCTGCCATTCCCAAATTAAGTGCTTCAGAGGGGTAGTGCTCCTTATTACCTGCAGTGTTAACGCTGATTTTTTCACCAGTGAAGAATGGAAGTGCGTGGTCCTCGAAGGAATCCCAGCTACCTCTCAGATCTCTATGAGAACATGTTAAGGGCTGAAGGAGCAGTGGCACGAAGGCAGCAGCAGCCCCCAGCAGTCCATACAAGTAGCAGCAAGACTTTTCAGAGCAGTGCCCCAGCCAAGGAGAGCCCCCAGCCAAATAATCATGCGAGCAGCACCTCCTCCAGCTGTGACCCAGCCCTGCGGCCCATCATGCGTCGCCGAGCAAGGTCCCTGCCAACATCACCCGAGAGGAGGAAGAGAGCAGCAGTGCAGTGTCAGGAGCCCGGCTGCCGCATGAACAGGGTCAGGTTTGCCGATGCTTTAGGCTTGGAGCTCACTGAAGTGAAAGTCTTCCAGACTGGGGAGGATCCATCCATCCCTTTGCACGTCCTTTCCAGGCTCTCCATAAACTCAGACCTCTGGTACAGCAGCTTGAACTTGGAGTTTACTATGCAATGCTTGGTCCCTGACTTCCAGCAGCCTGCAGACTGTGTGGATTTCTCATCCCGACTGCAGGAGCAGCAGGTGTGTCTGGAACGGGTGAGCAGCTCAGATCTGGGGCTCAGTGGCACCATCCAGGTTCGGAATGTTGCTTTTGAGAAGCGGGTGTCCGTGCGCTACACCTTCAACCAGTGGGAAAGCATCCACGAGGTGTGTGCTCGTTGGAACTGCAGCATCCCAGAGAAAAACGGGCAGGATCACGTTGATGTGTTCACTTTCTTCCTTCCCGTGCCTCCTTTCCTCCTTCAGCTGAGCACTCTCGTCCAGTTTGCAGCAAGGTACCAAGTCAACGGCCAGGAGTACTGGGATAACAACAGAGGCAAGAACTACACCCTCAGGTGCCGGACTCACCCCCTGAAGCTGCCGAGGGAGTGTGAGGAGAGCTGGATCCACTTCATCTGAGCAGAGGGAGCGGTGCTGAGCAGCCTGTCAGTGCTCTGGTGGCACTCTGTGCCTTGGCATGGCGCTCTGCCCCTATGGCAACAGCCTTCTCTTTGAAACCTGCCAAACCTGGCCGAGTGTCCCAGGGCTGGGAGGCAGCCAGTGGCCTGTGCAAACTGCCCTGAACCTCTGGGAAAGTTAAAAGGGCCAGAATCTGTAGTGAGATACCATGATAGAAAAGCCATGTGGGTTTTTTGGGTGCATGAGTCATTGCAGAATGGTTCCCAGGAATGCTGTGAGGCTACCAGAGAGCAAAACAACACATTTCTTGTTGCTAGTGATACTCTTGGTTGCATAGAATGTTTCTAACTGATCTCTCTTACCATTTTTTACTGTTTGTTTTCTAAGTGGACAGTGTGGCTTAACTGGTTTTGTTTCTAATTTTGTTTATATTACTTCACCAAGTCAGGGCACTATTCCATTTATGCATAATTTGGATGACAGACACTGTAGGGAGGGAGTACTTTACTTGTATTTATATAAGTATGTTATTAAGGCTGTAGTCACGTTAAATATTTCCATTAATATCTGAGTTGGAAATTCAATGCTACTATGAGCAAAACATACATGAAAATGTGCCATCAGCCCTTCTGTTTCCCTTGGGAAAAAAAAACCAAAAGGTGCCTTTTCCTATCTCCTCCTTGCAGCAGGAGTGATTGTTACCAAAGTGTGTGTAAGGCACATCTGCCTGGGGAAATTCTCACCTTTGTCAAGTGATGCCCAAGTAGGTTTTCCTCAAGGTGGTGGTACAGGAATTGTCTTTTTCTGGTGCACCTGCTTTTACTAAGGGAAACAAGACCAGTATTGGACTTGTGTTGCAAATGTAGTTGAAGGTCTCAAAGCACTGTATGAATGCTCCTTATTTTATCACTGTTACCGGTAAAATTATAGATCAAGAAATGGATATGATATAAATAAATATATATAAGGAAAAGAAGTAGTGCAGGGAGCAGGGTACGGAAGCTTGGAATAGCATTCCAGAACCCTGAATCACAGTTGTTCCCCAGTGTTCCAGAACTACTGCAGAAGTAGCTCTGACTTCTTTATTTAACTGCTTGCCATTGTAAAACAGTTGAACTTCCAAGACTTGCAGCCTTGCAACACAAGCAGGAACTTGAAAACACTTAATTACACAGACCCCTAAACAGAATCCCTTCTGCTGCAGGGAGAGCACTGGAACACTGTTAGACCACCTTCCTGTGCTTCTTGTTTTACTATTTTTGTTCTGTGGTTTTAGTGTGGTTTAAGATTTGCAACAGGCTTAAATTTATGAAGTAAAAGTTTGTCCATAATTGTTCCCATACATAATCGTTACTGCATGGAAAGTTTAGCTTTATATGTGTAACACAGACTTTCAGAGCTGACTGGCTGAAGATATTAGAAGAGCTGTGTTTTAGAACTATGCTATGAAAATCAGGCCACTTACTTGGGCATCTTATTTTGGATTGGTGCTTATTTATCAAAATCACAAGTTGTTTGTAAAATCACAGTTGTAAGCAAGCCATGGCCAGTTATATATTAGTCTGGAGAGTCCACTGAGTAATTCTGGAAGTGCAGAAACCCCAAGAAAATGAATTTGTCTGGCAACTTAATGCTGCTTCTTTGTTGTGACACCCATTTAGCAAAGCTGGGCTTTTAAGTGAGGAAGCTGCCTCATTCCATTGGTCTTTGCCTTTCAGAGGAACCAAAGTCAGGAGTGAGGATTCTTTGAGCTGCTGAGCACCTTTTGCAGAGTGCTCAGAAAGCTCAGTCCTATCTGAACATGCAAACACATGCACAGAAGTTTCTTGTGCTGAATAAAAGGCACTATTTTCAAGCATCGTTCCCTCCTCTTTTTCCTTCTCAAATTACTGTTGTTCCTCCACCAGCAAACACAGCACACCATAAAAACCCCTCTCTTACCAGACACCAGTTCACAGTGGGTGCTGCTAGAGCTCAGAGCAATACTTGCTTTCATGCCAGAAGGATGTTGCTGTCTCCTGGCACAGACTGTCATGTGCTAGCAAATGTCAGAGCTGAGTGTTCCCTTGGCCAGGTCAGATTTTGTAAAGCTGAGGCTGTCACAAGAAAGGTTCATGCCAGATGTAGCACAGTGTGAGAGGAGTGGAGCAATGAGTGTCTCAGCAGTCTCAGTTGGGCTTCTATTGTCTTCCTTCCACAACCTCTCAGGGTTTTGGCATGTGCAAGGTCTGGAATACTAAATACTGAATCATTACTCCAGGTTTCCTTTCGCTCTGTGCTGGGCTGCCCTGCTGGAGAAGGGCTGACAGTGCAGTCCTGGCACTGCTGGCTCAGTGGAGCAGTGGAGCTGGGAGCCATCTCCGGGTTAAGCTGCTAACGCTTCACACCAGTACTGACACCTGCCACAGCAGAGCTGATATTTGCACTTAGGTTTGATTGCCACACTCAGTGATGAACTCAAATGGCTTCTGGTTGACAAAAATGGGATTAAGCCATTTAGTGCTCATATGCACCTGTTGTGAAGGTAAACTTAATAGCACATTTTTATCTTCTCAGGACAACCTGACTGCTTGCACTGTGTTCAAATTGAGAACTTCCCTTATAATGAGGATTTTGTAAAAGTGAATTCTTCACAAGGGTTATCACCATATCATGCACTTTTAAAAACATGTATTTATTATTGTCATACAGTAAATGAATGTCTAGTATTCCACAGTTTCAAGGTTCTTCCAAGCATGTTTTTTAAAGAAACATGAAATCCATGTAAATAAAAAGGGGTTGTACATTACACAGTATATCAATGAAACACATATGCTGGACAAAAGGTCCACCAGTTGTAAAAATGCAAAGTGCTTAATTAATTTTAAAAAGCAATAATAAAACTATGCCTATTGTAATACAGAAGATTGAAATAAAAGCTTTTCACAATTTTCTGTTGTTTCTGTCAATGGTAGTCCTGTCAAGAAAGCTCATGAAGAAACTTAATTTTGAGTTGCCACTTAAAGAGTAACATACTCTGGAAAGTAAGGTGGGTTTGAATGGCTAAACAATGAACAGCACCTAATAAAGAGACAGTGATCATTGTATGTATCTCAAAGACGATTGGGCTGCCACTTCCTGCATGGAACCTGTTCTCCTTTCACCTCAGAATTCTGTGCCTGCAGCACCTTCAGGATTGAGATCCAAGTTTGGAAAAAGGCTTGCTGCCACTTGATTCCAGTACAGCTTCATGGAAGAGAAGAGAAGAAGGGGGTTTTCCTCAGATTGCGCTTTTCAAATCTGTGCTAGACTTAACACATTCATTTCTGGGCCTCACAATTGGGTTATTACATTTGTTCTATTTCTTTTCTTTCAGTTCTCTTTGCTGCAGCCTTTCCTCCCAAACGAGGTTCTTTCCCCTGACAGGTTTCATGAAAATCTGCCTGTGCCATGTTAGGAGTGTCCCTGTGCAGTGCCTGATTTATCCTCCATGTGAAATGCAGCTCCATTGGGGTCAGTCTTGATAGAGCTGAGGATGGGAATTATCTGTTGCCAGGTTTCTCCTAAGGCAAAATGAAGACATTTAACTAGCAGACAAAATTAATAAAAATATACATTAGCAGTTACTTTTTAATCAGTGTTAATTACCACAAATCAGTTTAAATACATGGGCATGTCTCTATTAAGTTGTTCAAAAATATAAGATTATTTAAGAAAATTACCATTTATTTTCTGCAAACATCCAACTATCAAATTTGTCTCATAGTTTCCTGGTGCTACTTTTAATATAGGTGATATTTTTACATTTAGTTTCAAATTCACAGTTTATTTGTAAATTAAATTGCAATTTGTAATCACAGTAATTTACACGTATAGTCAGTAACTACAGCACTTAATGTGGTGTATCATCAGTGCTCAGTTGTACTTTACAGCTGGTAAAGACTTAGAACTGCAGTGAATGATTATTCCTTTGGCAACAGGAGTGTAACATTAGTAATGACTTCTTTCCCAACTTCTCTCTCCCTGTGATCTCAGATCTGCAAGTATTTCATTTGACACTTGATATTCAAACTGTTGGTATCAACACTTCTGACCCTTCACAGACAACAGCAGCTGTGCCAAAGACTGAAAATACCTTGGCCAGCACAATGCCTTCCTTTAACTGTAATAAGGGTAAATATTTCTGCTACTGTAGTGAATAAAAGTCCCTGTAAATAGTGCTACCCTACCCTAAAGAGTTTTTCCATTTTCTCTGGTGTTCTCACATGTGTCTGAAATGACTGTGGCCAAGTCATTTCACTGTTGGTTCTGCTCTGTTTAATGCATAACTCGATGAAACTTCTCTCTGACTTCCTTTCTGCTAAACCAAACAAAACATACTAAAGTTAAAGAATGAGAAATGAGCTGAAGTAATCTCAGTGTGGATTGCAGGAAGCAAAGTGTGTGATCCACTTCTGGACTGTCTCACTTCTCTGCTGCTATAGAATGAGTAAGGCTGGGCAGGCTCAGCCTCTGTGTTTGCTCATGCTAAGGGAAACTTCGACTTCAAACTGTCTTTGATTATTTCTGTTTCATATGGTGAAACCACAATGCAGGATTCAGTTTTCATAGAAAACTTCTGATGCTTCAAGTTCCTCATGCAAAGTTTTGTCTTTGGGAGGTTTCTCAGTAAAGCTGTTTTACAAATCTGCTTCAGCACTGCCCACTCCCAGTCCTCAGTGCAGATACTCCACTTCTGACACCACTTGTCATTTTCTTGCATTACAGTGACATCTCGTGGTATTTTAAATACTTTCTGTACTGTGTTTTTTTTCTTTTATAGTATTGGGTTTTTATCTATCTTTCTCACTTCAGGGAATCAGCAGTATTATTTTATTTACAAGTGCTGCAGGTTTACGTGCTGTGAAAGGTGACTTCTCTCCTAGATGCTTCACTACTGCTGTTTATTCTACGTATGAATGGAGACATTTCTTGATACTCTTCTGGAGTAGGTGAGATTTATTTTATCGTCTGTATTTGTGATATGGCAATAGATACACCAGTACCACACCAGTGCAGGTGAAGCCCGCCTTTGGCACTGTCGGATTCCATTTAAACACATTATCCAGTACTGCTGGATTCCATTTAAGCACATTATCCAGTGCACTGCTGGGTTCCACTTAAGCACATTATCCAGTTCTCTCTGCACAATAAACACCACAGACGTCAGTGGAAGCCCTTTGCCCGCAGCAGGTCTGTAACCGAGCGTGTCTTTGCACCTACTCGGGCAGCGAAAGCGTTTCTAAATTAAGCACAGGAATGGATTACACTGGTTTAGCCAGCCATGCCCAGTAATTTCTGTGTGTGCACGGAAATCCGCGCTAAACAGCGGCTGTAGACGAAGGCAACCGCGGTGCCCCAGCAGCGCCCGCCGCGCTGAGGGCCCGCAGGGCCCGCCCCCCGCCGCTCGCCATTGGCCCGCGCCCGCGCTGCCGAGCGCTGATTGGCCGGCGGGGCCCGCGGGGCGCGGCCCGCGCTGAGGGCTCGCGGCTGAGGGCGGGCGGTGAGGCCGCGCCGGGCCCGGGTCCGGCCGGGGCGGGCAGCGGGGCCTGGAGGGCGGAGAAGGGAATTGCGATTCCTCCCCCTCAGGGCTGTGGGAGCGGGCCGGAGACCCCAGAGCTGTGAGCTGCCTGCACGGGCCTCTGAGGAGCCCCGCTGCGCTCTTGTGTTGGAAAAAGTAATGAAAAATCACCCCATGTTTGTTATTTCTGTCTTATTTAGTGCAGGAGTAGCTAGGCTGTGTTCCCAGTTGATTACTACAGAAGTAATTCCCTGTCTTTAATCATTATTTGTAAATGTCTGGGATGGGGAGACCAAAACTGCACGTTGTTGCCTGCACTTGGTTTTGTTGGTGTAAAATAATTCAAACAAAGCATGTACAGATTTGTTGCTTTTCTTAAATGTTCCACAAAAATATTTTTCCTGCTCTTGAGTATTAATACACTATTTTCAGAAACTTCTGTTACCCACATGTTGCTTTTAGCTGGTGACAGTCACTTCAGAGCCCATCACTGTATGTATAATCCAGAAGTCTTTTGTGTCATTTGTAATACTTATGTTAAATGATTTAATTCACCATTTTATGGTGAGGCCTGTATGCAGTTTTGCTGTTAACTCACCTGTCCTGAATAACCTGACATTGACCTTCTGTGCTCTGTCCTTGCTGGGAAATCCTGAGGGTTTCCAGCCATGAAACTGATCATTCCTTCCTCTCCTTTGCTTTAAACAATGGTTTATCCACGCAAGAAACTTTCCCAGCTGCTTAAATAGTATTTATACACTGACAAACTTTGGAGTTTATAATGTATTTTGACTGATTCCCAATGTGTTTGTAAAACCTCTTTAAAGGTGTGATGATTGTTCCCTTTTATGCAGCTGAGTTGGTGAACTGCAAAAATGCTAGCCAGGAGTGAGATGCAGGTATGTGCTGATGGAGCAGGATATGAGCATTGATTGTTTTAATTATTAGCATTTGATTGGAAGGAAAGTCTGCAGTGTGGCAGTGCAGTGGTAGTAGGAAGAAATTTTCTTTTGGTGTGGCTTGGTGCAAAGCAGCTGGGTGGAAAGCAAGAGGAACTGGGAATTGCTACTGATGAAAATAAATCATATATGCATTCAGCAGAGATTAATCAACTGAGGTGATACTTAAGATCAAAATGTTGAAATCCAGTTGTAATTGAAAGAATTTTAGAAAGACTAAAGGGGCAAAATGGATAAGGTAACTCAAAAGTGTAAAATACACCGAGTAAGGGGCATTGATACAACAAACACTTCTGTAGGAATTTAGCTGTAATATGAGGAAACTAAAACCAGTTAAAGCAAATAATTAAAATCTCAGTGCATAAGTATTTGTAAGATTAACATAATAGATAGGGTGCTCTGTTCTCAAGGTTTTACACTTATTTTGTGATTCAGAACTTTTGCTTCAAGTGCAGCAGGTGATTGTGTAAAACTTGCATCAAATCTGTGCTAATTAGCTGTGTTATATCAGTGTTAAGCATACAGTAATGCAGTTGCTTTGGTATATTGCTTACAGCTTGAAAAGTTAATTGATGAAGCTGCAGGGAAAAAGGATTTCCAATCTTTAGAGCAATTTCTGGCCACGGAAGAATGTGAAAATGTCTCTCACAAATGCAGCAAACAGTTTGTCAACAAATTGGATAAGCTTCTGTGTTGGGTAATGTAATCATTGCATCAAAATCATCTGCACCATCTTTGGAAGAGGGTGGAAAAGATTTTTTTCATTTGCCTTGATTGACACTAGCAGTTGATTTAAGAACCAAAAATAAATTTTATGAATGAAATCTCTCCTTCAAGCTGCAGTTAAGGTGGCTTTTGAGAACAAAAAAGGCATCAGTTTAATTAAATACAGGTTCTTGTGGGACTTCAGACTAAAGCTTATGTTGTAATTTTGATTTCAGGCACTTGACAAACAAGAAGTCAAAAGCATTTCTACTTTACTAAATGCTATTCAGAAGTGTGGGAAGAAAATGAGCATAGCAGGAGAAGATGGGCTCACAGCAATGATAAAACACGGCCTTGTTGGAAGGATAAGTAAAACCATAAAGCACCTGTGAACTCCTCAATAAATATATAAATATGGATAAAGTGCATGAGCAATGCTTCAGTGCTGGGCAGCTCAGGGTTTCATTTGGTCCTTGATTGAGTCAGAATTAAGGGATTCCCATAACTTTGCAACAAAGATTGTTCATATTTGAATGCTTTTTGTCATGGAACCCCTTGAAAAGGGATGCTGCTCTATCCCACTGAGGGTTTTGCAAATCATGCAGCATATAATTAATTTAGATATGCTTACAGCATATAATTAATTTAGATATGCTTACAGCAGCTGAAACAAGATGTATTTTCATGTGCTTTGTTATATTGCTTTTGACTCAGGAATTAGAATTTCCTGGTGCCATGGGGTTTCTCTAAATTTTTTTTTTTTTTTGTTAATTCACACAGCAGTCATTTTGTACCTGCTCTTTCAAAAGATTTTAGTGATTTTCTAATTATTTGGTATTATTTTAACCTGCATGGTAGGTGCATTAATAATTTGTAACTCAGCAAAAACTGAACAGGCCCCACTTCCTTTCTGCTTTCCCCAGAGATTTCACTGGAGAGAATTAATGGCAAAATCAGATGAGAGTTACTCAGTTGACTTCTCAACTGCTTTAATAATAAACAAATAATAAAGAATAATAATAATAAACCTGCAAATAAGAAACAACTCTTGAACAACTTCTGTTCTAATTGAAACCAATGTAATTTATTGAAAATGAGGTTGTTTTAGTAACATAAATACCATTTAAAGTCATCTAGAACTCATCTTCTCTTGGTTTGAGTTACTGAAGCCTGTTGCTTTCTTCAGTGTTATGAAATACATTACAAGGGCCCAAAATAATAAACAAAATTTAATAAGAAACAAAGCCAGGGTGATAACTTTATGCTTGCATTCATCAAACAACACACTTCCATTCAGCCATTATCAATTTTCAGCTGCTTTTTCTGTGGAGGCAGGTGTCAAAGTAGATCTCCAGTTTTTGTGCTAAAAAGTCCTTAAAACCACCTGATTTTGTTTGGCCTGAGTGGAGAATTTCAGTCTGGGGCTGACATCTGCTCAGCAGAGTGGGGCTCTGTTGTTGTTTTAATAATTCCAGAGTTTGTGTAGTTTTACTGAAGTACAATACAAACCATTGTCCTGTTCCAGGCTATTAAAATAGATTCACCTTTGTTTTCCCTTTACATGGTCAATTGGTTTGAAAAGTTAAAAGGAATTTTGGTCCTCAGAGGAGATGAAAAGAATGAAATGATTACAACTCTGGCTGAGGATTTCTTCATCACGTTGCTGGTAAAAATACATTGATAATAAAATTTGTCAAAGTAATTGTTACTAGTTTAGCAGTAAAAGGACCTGAAATATGTTTCTGTTTAATATCTTCCTCAAGTTAGCATTACAATGACTTTGAAATAGATTATAAATCATTTGGTTAAACAGTTTGCTGTAGTCATACTGATTTCTGTTCTTGGCTGGCATCATGAAATAAAAAAAGCCAGTAACACTAAATGCTGAATCAACAAAAAAACTTTAATCTTTATTAAATTTTGATTACACCCATTATTGGGATGCTAATCCAGTTTATAAGATCTCTTTGAGTTTTCTTCTCTTCATAAAAATTGTTGTCATTGGTGAAATAATTTCAGTAAATTTAACTGAAATATAATTTTGGGAAAAAACACTTGTAAGTAGGGATAATATCTTAGATTCTTTGTTAAGGACAAAATAATTTCAAAATCTGAAATACTTTTTGATTACTTTCTTCAGGTCCACGTTGCATAATTTTTTGTAATGCTGTAATATTTTCTTTATCAAAATGATTTTTTTTTTTTATTGCAGGTTGTGTGTGATAGCAGACCTGAAGGTGAGTTTAAAAGCAGAAATCAGAGTTTAAAATGTCTTTTTCAGGACACACAGAGGACCCCTTTTCTCATTCCTGTGGCATCAGCTTTAGTTTGGGGTTTCTCTATGGACAGATTTCCTTGTAACTTTCTGTTGTCAATAATAAACAAGCACAATAAGTTCCAGAGATGGCAAATGAACTGAGTTGTTCCTACAATAAGTTTCTCCTAAGGTCCTGTCACAGCTCAGCACAGCCCAGTGCTCCTTCCTTGTGGCCCTTGTCCCTGGGAGTGTCACCCTGCCCTTCCCTTTCCGTGTGGCACTGGGGGCAAAGGCCCCACAGAGGGTTTGGTGTCATGGGCAGAGTGAAGGATTCATTTCCTTGGCCCTGGGGAGAGAAACTCCAGCACCTGAGCTGTGTCCCAGAGAGCTGAGTTATGGAATTGCCCAATTACATGTAAAAAATGAATTATCTCCTGCCCAGGGGAGTTACACAGTGATGCTCAGGAATAGAAACATGGTTACTGTAAATTGAAGTAACTGTTCTGTTCTGCATATCACTAATCCTTTATAAAAAGACAGACACACTGTATTTAATCTCTAAATGAAAATGAATCCTTTCCCAAATGTTTATGAGGTGCATCCTAACAGACTCTTGACAACTCTTTGATTTCTTTCTTTCCTGTTAGGTAAAATGCAAATACTAGAAAACTTTGTTCTGAGAACGTGTTCCCTCATTACTGATGCAAGAATTAATATTTATGTTCAGCAGGAGGTAAACATCCTTCTTTCTAAGCAGCAGTTTCCTGGTTAATGTGTTAACAGATTTTGTGGAGAGAGTTCTTTAACTGTGCAGGTGCTACAAAACAGAGAATATTGTAGTGCTCTAGGATCAGAGGGGTAACATTAATTGTATAATGTTTCTCTGGGAATGTTTGTTGTTGTTTATATGTTGGGGTGTTTCAGACTACTGACCTGTGGTTGTGGGGGCTTTTTGTTGGTTTGTTGGGGTTTTTTAAAGAGTAAATTCCAAAACAGTGATATGAAAGTTCTGGTGAGGAAGCTGTACAAAAGCATAGGAAAAAATGAGCTCTGCAAGTGCTAGAAATAGGATTAAGGTTGTTGGTTGTTAATTCTTTGGTCACTTGCAGGAGATTTGCATTCCTTCCAATACACTTTGAATTTCTCCTGTTTGTTTTAGTGACCTCGTGTTGTCAGGGGATTTTCCCTCTAAAGAAAGGGAACGTTACAAAAAAGTCTTTTGTAAAGGCTGCATCCCCAAAGGAAAGGTTTTTATGCTAATTTAAGGTACACTTTAGCTCAGCAATCAACTGCAGACAGAATTCTGGCTTTGGGAGATTTTCTGTATTTAAACCTGCAAATAAGAAACAACTGTTGAACAACTACTGTTCCCATTGAAACTAAAGTAATTGATTGAAATTGAGGTTGTTTTAGCATGATGAATACCATTTAAAATCATGTAAAATTTGTTGTCCTTTCTTGTTTTGCAGTTCCTTAAGCCTGTTGCTTTCTTCAGTGGTATGAAATACATTACAATACATTAAAATAAGAATAACTCAAAGTTTAACAAACTTACTTTATATTCCCTTTTTTCCATTCTTCTTAGGTAATAAAAAAACTGAATTTATTGCTGGAGAAGATCCCTCGAGATTCCAAGAAAAAGATACTTTCTACAAAGGAGATGTTGCTTGTCATGTAAATGATATTCACTATAATTTTATAGCATTCCATCATTTGCAGAGTTGGGAGGTGGTTTTTACTCAGCTCTTGTGCAGATTGGTCCCTGTTTAACTCAACTTTTGCACTTGCTATGAATTCTCAGTGGTGATGGCTGTGGACAGGTATTTTCATGGGTTACTCTCCATCAGAAGCCTGAATTTTCCTCTCTTTCCCAGTCTGAATCAGGCTTCTCCCCATCCCAGTTGTCATCCAATAATCAAACTCCTGTTTGTAAAGATGTGCTTTCACCACCAGAAGGTTGGGCTGTTTGCACTGGAAATCATTTTACAGCACTTCAGAAAAGCAAATAGAGTCAGAATTGTATCTGTCAGGTGATTCAGGTCCCCAAGCAGTGCTCCCAGAGGTATTTACCCCTTGGAAGTCTTAACAGAATCAGGGGTTTTTCTCATACTTGGAAAGTTTATTATAAACTTATTATTTGCCCTTGTGTTGCTGTCACATTTTGATGGAATGTTCCTTTGTTTGGCAGGAGTGAAATGGGGAGGACAATTTTGGATGCTGGAGGTGAGCATGGGACTTAGTTCAGTATTGAGCTTCTTAATTTGATGCAGACCAGTTAAGAAAGCAGAGAAGGCATTTGGAAGCTGCAGAATGTTATGGTTAGGGTTATCTAATAATAAAAATCTAAGTACTGCATGAAAACAGTCTGCAGCCTGGAATGTTTCTGTCTGTCCAGTGGATGGAAAACTCATGGAAGTTCTTGGTTTTCTAGAATTAAAGTTTTCAAATAGGAAAAATGATAAACCAGTCAATCTTTGAGGCTGGGGGCTGTGGCCATGGGTAGTAGTACTGTAACTTCCCTCAGGGATCATTTTGGTATCCAGCAATTTCCCAGCTCAGAGAGATGAAAGTTGAGAACTTCTCTCTCTTGTTCAAACACCTGATGTCACTCTGACAGCCCTGGAAAGTTTGGTTGGTTTTGAAAAATCACTTGTTTAGCCATTGTCATTCCCATAGTTCTTTTTCTAATTATCCTTTATGGGTTACATGTTTGGATCCAGTGGGATCTAGATTATGTTCAGCACTGCTTACCCCATTTCCTGATAACATTTTCCACCTCAGTGGTTATTTCAATCTGCTCCTGCTCTGAATTGTCTTGGCTGCAGACTATGACACACAAGTGGCCATCACTGAAGCTCTGTGCAGAATGGTGTCAGAGAAGCAGAGGAGAGTTCTGGCCTCCCAGTTGTTTCCCATGGAGTTTGTGTCCAGTGCATTTAAAGGAATCAAAGATTCAGAGTTTGAGACAGTAAGTCACATGAGGAATATTTCCAGGGAGGGAAACTTCCATCTTACAATTCTATAGGAAATGTCTATGTTTTAATAGGATTGCAGAAAATTTCTCAACCAGGTGAATGGCATGCTTGGAGACAAAAGAAGGTAAAACTGATTTATTTTTTTATGCTAATGTATTTTCTCTTTTATGATTTTATGTTGTGATTAAATTTCATGTTACCTCCTTGGGGTAAAAATCACTTTGCTGGGATCTCTAAGTCTCTAAAGCTTGTGCAAACAGAATCCATTTGCTATGTTCAGATCTGCAAAATTTATTTACAGCATTATAGAATACTTGAAAAAATATCCTTTTCTTACAGGGTTTTTACATTTCCATGTTTATCAGCAGCTCTTGATGAGTATGAGGTAAGGTTTTCTACCTTCTAGTTAAAAAAAAATAGAGATAAAATAAGAAAATTACCTTTTTTCAGAAGTATAAAATAGGCATGGACTGAAAGTTTGTCAGGGGTTCAGACCAACATGAGGCTTCTTAGCTGCTAGGAATCTGTACTCTCTGCTCTGTTTGATCTTCTTCTTTTTGTTTCAGCTGCAGATACCATTGGATGAAAACGTGGAAGAGTTTTGGATTGATTTCAACATTGGCAGCAGAAGTGTTTCCTTCTATGTGGCAGCAGAGGATGCAGTAAGCTGAGTTTTGTCTCCCTCCAGCTTCTCCTGAGGCAGCAAATCCACATTCCTTGGAGTGTGTCAGATTTGATTTCCCCATGCTCAACATGCTGAACTCACATGTGCATTCCACTGATGATGGGGCTAAAAAAAAATCCAGATTTGTTGATATTCAGATCAAATAATTTCACAGTAATGACTTCCAATGCTGTTTGGGAATAGTTTACCACATGTACAGTGAGAAATAGTGAAGCACAAGTTCCTGTCACTCTGTAACAGAGGTTTAAAAAGTTGGGAATTTGTCACTGGATGACTTTGGTCACTGGATTTCTGTTAATTGTGATATAATACTTTTCTATCTTTCAAAATGTGTTTTTCATATAAGGACCAGCAGTGGGAAACAGTCATTATACAAGAAGAAGATGTCAGCATGTACAGCCTGGAAGGTATTTGAACTCAAAAATGGGACCTTTCATTGTATTCTAACTTGGATTTTCAATCTAATTTCGATTTGATTAACCTTAAAGGACTGACTTAATTCTAGCAAAGCAGAATTCTCACTTAGAATATTGTAGGAACTGTTTTTATCAGGGACAAAACTGCACTGCAGTCACATCTGCACTTTGGGTATGCTGGTATGATTTTAGGAAAATAATTTTATATTTATGTCTTAGAGTTATTTCAATACAAAATAAGGCATAAAACAATGGCAGGTAGCAATATTCCTTTTGAACTTGTTAGAGCAGTAAATACCTGTAATTTGTCTGCAGCTATAGTAAGTAACCTTCAAAGAAAATTCTCTTTAATAATATCCAGAATAAGTATTTCTAAAATACAAACATTAGATTTTTTTTGCTAATAAAATTATTGTAGATTAGAGGGAATTAAATAAAATATTAATCTTAGTACCTGAACTGAAGAATGTGTCATGTGTTGCCAAAGATTATATGAGATGCTGTTTAATTGAAATGAAGCTGCTTTTCAAATTTTGTTTTTGTCCAGAAAAAGATTCAAAGAAATTATTAACAATAGATCTAAAAAGCCCAATGAGTGTGGGTGCTCTTGAAGGAGAGAAATTTCTTTTCTGTTTTGATTCTATCTTGGAAATCAAAGATGTGATCATAAAGGTCTATGGATTTCATAAGTGTAAGGTAAGATTTAAACCCCTTTTTGAATAGTTTTCAATTGATTCAAACTCAATGTCTCATTGCCATTTAAAAGTTCCAGCTGTGATTATTGGAATCTCTCCATACCAAGAGTTTCTCATTAACATCACTGCTGCAGAACTCACCATGTGCTGAGCTTTGGGAAAGGTGCTTCATAAGGACAAGAGGAAATGGCCTCAAGCTGCAGCAGGGGAGGCTTTGGTTGGATTTTAGGAAAATCTTTCCACTGGAGGGGTTGTTGCCAGAGCAGGGGTGGAGTCCCCATCCCTGGGGTTGTTTAAGACACACAAGGATGTGGCACTTGGGGACATGGGTTAGTGCTGGGCTCAAGCACCTGAAATGGTTCTTTCATTCCAACATTGAAAATGAATTGCAACAAAAATATCCAGGCTGGAAAGAGAGCACCATACCTTAATGTCAAATTGGGCATATTTCATTTTCCAGAAACATGGCCTGGTTGCTTACAAATCCTTCCAGAAATGATTCATGAGCTGTCCTGTTCTGCAGTGCAAGTACCACTCATGAATTGACTGATTTAGTGAAACATTTCTAGCAAGCCACACCTTACACCTTTCTGCTTCCAACAAACTGCTCTGGCCTGAAGTCTGACTGAGGAGCTCCTGAGGGATGGAGCTGCTGTGAATTTGTGCAGTCTGTTTTCCTCTGTATCTGATTCCAGACACTTAGAGATCTCTCACTTAAGTCTTTTGTTTCTTGTTTAAAAAAAGAGCCAAGTGTCTGTTTTGACAAATCCCTTTGCAGGATTTCAGCAAGAAGCAGTCTGCATCAGTAGCCAAAACAACTGTCCACATTGTCTTTGATGAAAGTGGATCACAGGTATTCTGCCTCAGTGTGCTGAGATGGTTTCTTGGGGTTCTTTAATTAGTCTGATTATTCATCATTTATAAACAGTAAAAACAAGGACTTTAAAATATTAATAAGTACAGATAAGTCTAAATCCAGGCAACTGGTGTCTAGTATGTATGTATTGGTTTTTTGGGGAGATACTAATATCCAAATCATAGAATAAAACATAAATATGCACAGGGCAAGTTCTTTTATGTGCATTGTTACTTGAAAACCCATCCTTGTAACAAAAATAGCAATTAAGTTGGAAGTTTTTCAAACTAAAAGTCTGTAACCTCTTAAGTTTATCAGAATCTCCAGTGGGGGATGTGTTACTTGGGGTAAAGAAGATGCTATGTGTGCTTGTATAAAAATAAAACATTATAAAATCCAAATATTGTATACAAATTAAAAGAAATTAAAATACTCTCTAGGTAATGGTACCAGAAAGTCAGTTGTCACCAGGATTCAAAGAAAAATCTGGAGAGGAGAAGGAGAAACTCAGTAAATACAAAGCTCAGCAATCTCCTGGAAGTTTGAGGACTCAGAGTAAAAGTAACAGTCAAGAAAAACTCCAAGGTGTTTCCTCCAAGGTAAATAGGGTTGTCAAAAAAAAGAGGAGTAGGGAGAAAATGCATGTCAGTATAAATATTTGTAGTATTTAATAGTCTAAACACCTTCTTATTTGACACTTGCAATATAGTCAGTACTGTAATAAAAGTTGGATTGTTTTTCTCATGACTTGACACTAAGCTAGAAAAATCTTTTGCTAAAAAATTTGTTGGTGTTTTGAAACTACAGTAACGTGACAGAAATAAAAAGGAATTGTTAATGATCTCTAGACCATGATGCTCTGAGAATTCTCTTTAAAGAGAAGTTTTTGAGGATATGCTCAGATGTCCCAGTATGGAAAAGTCAAGTATGGCCTCAAGTATGTAGCCCTGCTGGAGAGGGGCTACAAACTGAAACAGTTCCTGTGTCTTCCTGGTGCAATAGTGGGTGTTCAGAAACCAGTTTCTGCTTAGATGGTAGCTCTGCAGAATCTCCAGGGAATCCCTTGGTGAACAAGGGACAGGATTTGCCAATACTTCATTGAATTAATTTAGAAAACAAAACCCACAAATCTCAGTTTAAAAATATTTTGTAGAAATATAATTGCATAAAAATCACATTGCCTTGATGCCTGCAGCAGCAGCAATTGACACTCCAAAAATGGACAAGAGACTCTTGGTAATAAAAGTTGTGAATTCTTGTGCTGTCATCCTTAAATCGGTGTATTATGGTCAAGTTCTTTGTGTTCCCCAGATAACTCCATCCCATAAAAGGAAAGTGTCTGAAGCATCTGTGCGTGTTCCTGGAACTACCAGTGTGTCCACAAGGAGCTCACTCTTTTTTGTCAGCACATGTAAGTTTGTTGGTGCTTTCAGGGTGAAAACACACTGGGAATGGTCTTTGACACTCAGGCATGAGCTGTGATCCTTGGCACAGCTGGAAACGAAAGGGAGAAGATAAAATCTCCTGAGCAGATGTTTAAGACTTGAAGAGTTTCAGGGGCACTTGCTCTGGTCCATAGACAGGGTGTGGGACAGGGGGAAGCTGCCTTCCCAACAGCCCAGGGTCACCTGGCACTTCTGCTGCTGCTGCTGTCAGGTGCTGGAGCCTGCTGAAAACTCAGTCAAAATTTATTACACTGAAGCCTTTAAATAGAAACCAACTATTTTCTACCAGATCCAGCCTGTAACAAGCTTTGCTTCTGCCTCCAGACATCCATAATCAGTGGGCTCTTAATCTCCACATAACAGAGTTGGAATAAATGGAATTATTAAAGGTCCAGAAGGGGATGCTATCAAAACTAACCAGTTTTGTTGGAGTTTGTGGAATAGCTGTGATAGTGAGCAAAACTCTTCCTTTTGTAAGGGGAGAACTGATGGGGTTCTAACACATCTCTGTTCTGTTTCAGCCACTCCTTTCAAAGGGAGGTGTAAATTGCCTTTGGAAATGACCAGCTCTACTAACAGGTCTGACAATGATACAATAAATGAGAGCAGAACAAAGAATTTCTATCAGGAACCTCCTGGAGTACGCATGTCCTCTGTGGCTAAGTCCTTTTCTTAGAATAAGAAAATAACATTTTCTTAGAATAAGAAAATAACATTCATTTCTATTCTAATTTGTTCCTAATTCATTTTTTAAAGAGCTAGAGTTTTACAGGAAGCAAGTCACTTTTAGAAAACCATATGTTTTACTTTATTGCATTATATTTTCTTGCCCTCAGAAATTCATGTTTAACATGTTTGAAGTCAGACTGAACTCTAACAAAATTAGGCCCAATTTGCATTCACTCATCAATCCTGACCCCAGAATTAACTTCCTTTTTCTGGAACCTCAGTTCTTCCTTTGTGTATAACAGGAGAAAGGTGCATGCAATAATTTCTAATTGGTTATGCAGTGGTGAAAAAGTCCTAAAACACAGAATATATTCAGCTGTGCTTGTGAAATGGTCTTCAGCTTGCAGCATTTCAAGCATTGATTTTTTTAGTGCATTTTTGATCAGGCATTCACTACTATGCATCAAAACCACATAAATGTTGTAAATGTCTGCCTTGCTCAGATTCAGGCCAAGCCCCAGACTATGGGACTCTGAGGCATTTTTTGATACAGCCATGCTTTGAAAAAGGCTTTCATGTACAGAATGTTTTCTTTAGAGCATTTCTTTGGCTTTTATGGGCTGGAAGTGGCAGTGTTACTTACTGTGCTTTTAGAGTGGGCAGAGATGCACAGCAGACAATGAATTCTGTGAAACAGACCACATTAGGAAGTCAGATACCAGGAATGAGGCAAAAATACAAGGGAAGGTACTGGAACAGCACTTCCATGAAGTGAGAACAAGAAAGTCATGTTTTATTAGAGAAAGCACAAGTTTATGAGGTTGTACTGCTGATGGTCCTGCACTAATATTTCCTTTTGGGTGTCATTCACTGTAGCAAATGCGTTCTGAAGAAGGCTTAAAAAGGGTACAAGAGGCCACAGAAAAGCAAACTTTAGGCAAGTAATTTTACAAGCATTGCTAGTCCTTACTTTTATAATTATTTTAATTTTTTCTTTTGCCATAATAATTGACACCAAATTAATGTCTCATTTAGATGAAGTATTAGATATTGTTCCTGATTCTCAGCCAGTTGGGAGAAGCAACAAACCTTTGTAAGTACTGGAAAAGAATTCCAAGTCATTGTTGTCACTCACTTTGAAGGGAGAATTTTCAAGCATTACCAGAATTGACATTTTGCTGCAATGTAAAATGCTTTGACATCTCTAAGATATAATCATTCTCCTATTTATGATACACTTTTATTGTAATTAAGACTCAAGTTCTGACAGTAGGATGGTGTTGTCTTTGTTAGGCTGCCTGGTCTTTTGGAGACTTCTTTTGATAAAACTGAAACATGGAAAAAAAGAACATTCCCTCTTCCTGAGAAGAATGTAACAACTGGGGACAAGCAGAAGGCAAATCTGTCACTGGCACGTGCATCCCATCCAGGTGAGGCTCACACTTGGTCAACTGCTGCTCTCAAAACTAGATTCAGAGAAATTAACTGCCAGTGATGATTGTTTTTCCCTTTATTACTATTGGTAGTCAAAGAGCTGTAAAACAAAAAGCATTTATTCAGCTTTTTGAAGTACCTCTCCAAATAAACAAATGAAAAAAACAGAACCGAGCCAATGAAATTGATACCATCCTCAATGGAGAGTCAGAGTGTTGATCATTGGGAACAGAAACTTAAATACAGAAGGGAAAAATCCTGAAACTACCACTGAACCATGCTTTAAAACATTTCTTTCAGCCAGAGTGTCTGACACATCTTTGCCTTCTGATCTTGCACAAGAGGACCTTGATGTTCTCCTCAGAAAAGAGACTGCAAATCCAAAACAGTCAAAGACAGTGAGAGTTTCTTACCTTTGTTTCCTTCACTTGCATTTAAGAGAATTGTCCAATTTTCAGTGTTTCAAAACCGCTGGGTTTACTGTCATGCAAGGGAAAATGCTTTTCAAATGAAAGCAATTTAATCCATTAAGAGACATTTAATGAAGTTGAGGGGGTTCTTAGGAACCTGAAGTTCTGTTTGCAGCTTTGTTCTTCTGTTGAAAGTTGAGTGTTGAACTGTTTTTACAGAAAGCAAAGTCTAAAGAAATGGCAGATGCAGCCAAATCACTGATCAGTAAAATCAGTGACAGATACAGAGACAAGAGTGATGAGAAGAGCAAAGCAAGAGATTCCCTGGGCTTTAACAGGTACAATCTGAACCTTTTGTGCTGAGTTTTTGTGTGCCTCTGGCTGTTTCTGTGATGTACCCATGAATGCTAATAAATGAAAGGGGCTGGGCTCTTTTAATCCATCTTTTAATTGATGTTGTATTTAAATGCATGAATAAATTTACTGGGTTTGATGGGGTTTTTTAATATAGGCAGTTTTCTGATGCATATATTCTAATTAGCATTTAACAAAATGTATCTTTATTTTTAGGGCACATTTAAATAAATCCTGGATCTCCAAGGTAACACATTAGTGCTTTTGTTGGAATTGTTTTTAATATGTACATAGATGGTGGAAGTCAATAGGTGTAAATGGAAAGTTCATAAATACCACTGAATATTAAGTATCTGTAGATGTTAATTATGCATTGACTGCAGGTATGTTTTGCCATATTGAACTGTTGCTAATCAACCTGATTATCTTCATGATGAAGAAGTTGCTTTTTGAGATGACAGTGTCTATGACTGCACAGTCCAAATTTGACAGAGATAACTTTTCATTTATGGATAGGAAGAAGTTCAGGACAGGACCCTAAAAACTGCTTCTTTTCTCAATATAACTGCTGGCCATGTCCTGTAAGTAGCTACAACTACTGATTACCCACACCTGATTCTGTGAAATTTTCATTAATTCAGTCACAAAATTGATCTCTGACTGTTTGACAGGGATGATGTCTACAACTTTAACATCAGCGGGTTTGATGAGCCTACAATCAAGCTTGGAGTAAGAAATAACTGAAATTTCTATTATGAATAGAATAGAAAGGAAATCAGTCAAATGTTGTACTGAAAGTATAATTAAGATCAGAAAATTCAAATTATATCAGTGAACTAAGTGGGGAGAAAGTTTGTCATGTAAATACCTCCAGCATTCTCAAATACTGACTCTCTCTTAAGATTCTGGCCACTTCAGGCATGAGGTGTTTTTTCTGAATTAAGGAATTCAGGCATGATGTGTTTTTTCTAAATTAAAAATTAAACAGTGTGTTAGGAGTATCATTATTTTAAATTATCCTGAAAATGTTACTGGCATCTTTCTAATCCCCATTTTAAAGACATATTTGTGCAGATGTTGAAGCAAAAAGAAAATATAATGATGATAAAAGATAGTTTTGCTTCTTGTGGCTCAGGGGAGTGAATTTGGGAAGGTTGTGAAGCAGGTGGGTGGGAGCTCTTGCATTGCTTTGAGATCCTGAAAGCTTCAGTCAGTTGCTGTTGGCTTTAACTGTCAGCTCTATTAAATAAATTCTAAGGTAGAAATTAATGACCCTTAATTACTGAGTGTAATAACTAAGGAATAAAACCTCCTTAGCAGTTACTGGCAGGTGGCCTGTTTAATTTTGTACAGATTCTGTAACCATTGAAAATCTTCCTTTGTTTCTTCTCTATTTGCATTTTTAGATCCAAGAATTGTGTGTGACTGAACTGAGTGTTCATACAGAGGCAAACAGAAGAGGGTAGGATGTTCTGTTTTGGTTGCTGATTATCCTGGAACAGCCTGCACTCTCCAGCAGGCAGTCACAATATTCTAGGGAGTGCTGCATGACAAGAATATCTTGGCTGGGTTGGTTTTTTAAGCAATAAACACTGCTGTGTTCTCCTAGGCTGTTCCTGGATGGTCCTTTGGGAAGGTGATAAAAGCAAAGGATGTGTTCCATGAAGGAAATGGTTCTCATGGAAAACTACAGGGAGAGAAAGTGCTGAATAGAGGGGGTGGTTTTGGTTAATGATCCTCCTGGAAAGGGGGTGGTGTTGCTGTGTACTCCTATTGATAATTGGGAAACAAACACAGCCTTTAGGGTTTTAGGTGCACAGGTAATCCCAAAATCATGTGGAAGCAAAAGTCTGCACCTTTGTTTGAATCCTTAATCCAGATATCATGGGAATAGTAAAAAGCTTTAAAATAGTAAAAACTATTTTAAAATGTATTGTGTAAAGATGGGTTTTATTTCTCTGATTAAGGAGCACAGCCATCAATAAATCCAGCACAGAAGGGAAGGCAGGAAAAAAGGTAAGGCTCAGATTTTTATGGATCAGCACAGCTTGTCCTCCTGCCTTTAAATTCCAGTTATGTAAGCAGGCTGTGTACAAAAATTAATAACTTAGGAACTTTTTTGGGTTTTGTAGACCAGAAACAATCGAGACAAGAAGCATCTCTTTAGTGACTCAGACACAGAAAACAGAGGGGATGACAGCAAGACAGAGATTAGCTGGCTGCAGGAATCCAAGAGGAAACCTAAAGCCCAGATAATTGATTACAGTAGAAGTAAAAAATCAGGGAAACCTATGACCACAGACAAAAGTAAGAATTATTTTTCATATTTCTGAAGAATGCTGCAGTAATTTGTCCACAGATAGAAAGTGCACAGCATGGCATGTGCTGTGTTGCAAATGTCATATTTTTTTTTTTGTCTTGTTTCCAAGCATAAAGAATTTTCAAGTTAGTTCTAATAATTTATAAAGATCAATTTACATAAATTCTGCATTTTAGTGTGGAAAACTGTGGAAGGATGGGACAGGTACAAGTTATTGTCAATTAAAAAAATGTCTTTTTCAAAATAATGGGCTGAAAGCAGTTAATGAATCAAACAATTTGTGGGCATGAAAGTGATTCTGTTATTTTACAGCTGAAACTAATGTTAAACATTTGAGTATTTTCATGATTTTTCAACCTTCTTGTATTGTAGCAGCAAAAAAATCCTTGGAACCTGCTTTCCACATGGAGAAAGCTAAAGGCAAAAATGCAACTAAGAAAAAGGTAACCGTGAATTGGTAGCTAGAATTTTAATATGGACTAAAAATCTCTTCATTCCCCCCAGAAACTGTTTTAAAATAATTTTTCATAAATATGTGACATTTCTCCCAGATCATTTGTTAAATACAGTTTATTTTTTCAAGTACTGTGTTCTTTTCATATAATATTTAGCTGGTTTTTCAGTCAGGAGTGAGTTAGAATGATTTTGTACATTGGGTGCTGGTTTTAGTAGACTGATGGTTGGATTCTCTGAGCTTTGGTAAAAAGCTTTTTAAACCTTTTTAATTTCTGGTAACCAAACCAAGTTATCTGCCATTTTATCTTATGTATGTATTAATCATTCTGGTTAACTGAAGATGATTTTATTCTTCCAAAGAGTAACAAATGTAAACCCCAGAGTTCAAAAATGGATGAAATGCTGGTAAAATCCACCAGAGAAAAGCTCCCTCGAAGAGCAGCAGCAACAAAAAATTACAAAGAGCCTTCCAGTTCTGAGTCTGAGAGTGAAGAAAGGATTCCAACATGCACCTCCAAGGAGGAGAAATCCAAAATACAGGTGTGCAGCTCCACTTGGTTATTAAAAACCCATTCCTGCCATGTTTTTCAAAGTAAACTCTGCCCTGCTTTGTACTTGGTACTCCTGTACTTTGCTGAAGTGCCCAACATAAGCAAATTGAAGTTAATTTCATTTTCTTTTAATATTTTTAACTTTTTTAATGATGAGTATTGAGCTGCTAAGAAAATCAGTCCTGAATAATCTTCTTAGTCATAATAGATTTTGGTTTCTATTTATGAGATTTGTTCTGCTGCAGAGAACTACTGTGTGCTGTATATTGAAAATGTGACAATATTTTGAAAATGTCCTTAAATTGGGAGGGTTTAGTGAGCCAAATCTTGTTGAGTTGATGTGGTGCTGGTAATGCTGTGTCAATACATTTGCTGAATATCCAAATGGATTTTTAGCAAAGGAACACTGGTTGCTAAAACATTTTCATTGTTTTAGCATAACATGTCAATATATATGAAAAGGTTTATAAGCTTTATTCATTAAATCCTGAAACATGATTGCCTCCAGTTGTTAAGTAGTTCATAAGAACAGAAATTTGTGTTGAGTTAAAGCAATTCAGTGTTTATTAATGTTGGAAAACCTGATCTTTTTATGGATTTAGGTACTTCTGTTGGTGCTCCTTCTGCTTGATCAATGGTATTTAGATAACAGACCTCTGTCTCTCTTTATCAGCTTCTATGGGCACTGTGCTTACAAAGATGTTTGTATAACTTTTGTATTTTGATAGAAACATGTGAGTGGGCCAAACAAGGACTACAAGCAGCCAAAGGTGCTGCAGGCTGTACCTGTGGAGCCAAAGAGAGTGGACAGCTATGTGCAGAAGGCACTGGCTGAATCCAGGAATTCTGCAGAGCAGAGGGAACTGGAAATGCCTTCAGCTGAGGACCCTGCCTCCCCTGAGACAATGAGATGTAGGTGTTTTCACTTCTAATTTCTAGCAGTACTGAGATAAGAGGTGGAGGTTAATTGAGGGTTATCACAGCAGTACAATTGAACATTTATTTCATGCTTTTAAAATGAGGGATCTCATAATTCCAGTTGTTGCACAGAATTTAAGGAGTTGTATTAGTCTGTCACTAACACTTGTGTAGGTTGGTGCAGTTCTTTGAATCAGAGTAATACAGAAACACATTATATCAGTGTTAGAGCAAATCTGGTACTGCTGAAACTGTGGCAGAGGGAGAAAGGGGAAGGGTGGCAAGGCCTGTGCCAAATCCCACACATCTGAGACTGGGAAACTGCCAGGAGCAGGGAGCAGTGTGGGGCTTTGCTGGGCCTGTGTACCCCCCCTCTGGTGCTGACAGTGCAGGAACTGTTCCCCAGGTGCTGAGAGGGTGTCAGGAGGTGCCAGCCCAGAGCCCAGCTCCAGTGAGAGGTCACTTGGTCTGCAGCAGTCATCCCCAGAGGACAGAGGAATGCTGAACTCTGAGAAAGGATCCTCTCCCAGTAATTTCTGTCCACAAAACAAGACTGTGCAAAGCCTGGGTGTAACTGAATCCCCTGAGACAACAAAGTTGGCATTTGGAAGGAAAAGCTTCTCACCAGTTCTAACTGAAGCATCATTGGTAAGGGCATTAACCTTTCTCTAGAGTTGTTTTAACTGAAATTGTTCCATTTGGCTGCCAACTGTTTCTTGCTTCTTCTCTCAATAATGCTTGGGGTTTTTTGTTATGTGCAGCTCAGCTTAACCACATATAAAACTGTCAGTGGCAAAAGTTCCAAGGGAGCTGTAGCAGAAATCTGTAACAATAATGAAGAGTCGAGTTTCCAACGTCGCATTTCAGACACTTTTTCTGTTAAAGGGAAGCTTCAGGATATCACTAAACCTATCCCCAAGAATAAGGAAGAGGTATGTTCCTGAATTCTTTGCTTCTTCCCTGCAGCTTTTTGCTTTATCAGCTTACAAGTGATGATGTTTAAGGGACATCTCCTGTCAACAATGATTTCTTTTTCCCTCAATGTGTAGCTCAGTTTAACAGCATATAAAGCTGACAGTGGAAAACATGCAAAGGGAGCTGTGCTGGAAGCAGGGAATAACAGTGAGGATTCAAGTCCCCAGTCTTGCTTTTCAGACATTTGTGCTAAAGGCAAGCTCCAGGATCCCACCAAAGCTCTCCCTAAAAGTAAAGAGGTGAGTTGGTGCATTCCTTGCTCTCCAGAACAGAGCTGCAGCTTGGCATCTCTGTTATCTCCTCTCCACGTGCTGAGGTTTAAGGGAAATGCATCTCAGTAGTTAACAGAGATTTTGGGACTGCTAATAGTTAATTTTTAAATATTGGAGATAAATTAGATAATGGTTTATCATCTGGATACAGTGAAAGAATTATATCCCAACAAGATCACTTTCAATACATATGTAAAAAAATATAACAGGGAGTCAATATTTTCTTAGTGACTTCCAATAAAAAATAATATTTTTTCACAACATAAATGTGAGTCTCTGATGGACACTTCTAAAAGCAATTTAATTTTGAAGCTCTTAATAAGTCAGTGACTTTTCTTTTAGGATTGTGTAGCACCATCCCCATTGTCTGCTTCCAGCAGGAGTAGAATACAGCCTTGGACTAGAGAACCTTATTGCCCCATGAATGAGTCAGGTACAGACATGTAACTTAAAGCAAAAGACTTCCTATGTGTCTTCATAAGGGTTAAGAAAAATGTTTTATTTGGCATAATAATATGGCCAAAGTTTTTAAATCTTCCTATAGTTTATATATTTTCAGTACTATTCAGTTTCTTACTCTTTTTCTCATTGTCTCTGCTGTTTTAATTATCCCAAAAAAAACTAAAACTCAGGCTCCAAAATGCAGCTTTAGTAAAGAGTTAGTTGTGCTCCAGATAAAAAGTTAGAGGTGTTCCTACTGATACTGGGAAAAAAAATGGGGATAATGGTTTTATCAGAAAAAATCCCAGACTTGCTCATCAGTCAGAGCTCAGTTGAACATGCCCTCTGTAAGTGTGATGGTTATTAATTCCTATATAATTCTCATGTTTTAAAGCCAAGATACATCCTCCTAGAGTTTGCATGCAATGTGTCAATAAAACCTTGTTTATCCTCCCATCTCATTGTTGTAAATAAAGCTAAAATCCAGCATTGTTTCCATGTTTGTTGAAGGACCAAGTGTACCAACATTCCTCAAACGAACTTACCACAGTGCCACAGAAGGCAGCTCTGATGAGACAGAAACAAGCAAAGAGGAGGAAAAGAAAGGAAGGAGAAGAAGAAGTTTACAGCCCAAAAAATTATTTAAAACAGATGATGCTGCTACTTGCAGAGGTTGGTCATGGACTGACAGTGCAAAGTTTTAAAATAATGTGACAAATTCAAGGTTTAACAAGAAAATAGAATATCTATAAAAAGGCATTTTAAGTGTTAAAGCAATGAATAAAAAAATGCTAGATATTTAGAGACTGGATCCATATGAAAAGTCAGAAAATTGATATGCAAATAGAAACAGATTCTAATCTAATTGATGACATTAATTTATGTAGAACAAAGGCTGTCCTAGGCCCTGTGCTAACTTCAGACTGGGGACTTTATAATACTGAATTTGACATTTTTTTGTTCTCTTCAGTGTCTGAAAGTGTCTCCACTCAATCTACAAATGATCTGTCTGGTTTGGATGCAGAATTCTGGAAGCCTGATTGCTCAACCATCAGCATTTGTCAGCAGCTCCAGAAAGAATTTACCAAGAAAATTGAGGCAAGACCCTTGATGTGCATCACTTGGGGAGTACATGAGCACATGGGTGACAGCTTGGCTTGCACCACACCATTACATTTTTAAAGGGGGTTTGTTGTGATAATAAGCAGTTACAGTACTGAATATTACAGTTTTTTGGGTTTTTTTCTAAAGTGCAAATAATCTGAATTTGATGTTAAAACACCCTCTTAGAACCGCTCCCGGAAAATGGACAATTTCAATAAGCAAACCCTGAGAGCTGCCCATCAGCATTTGGCCACCATGAGTTACCAACTGCATGAATGCAGGTCAGTAATGGCAGGTTTCTGTTACAACATCCTTAAAATGCAGGGAATACCTTCTGCAAGTAACCTGGTTTGTTTTGGTAGGATCAGGCAGCTGGACAAATTCCATTTTACTCTCACAGAGGAGCTGGAGAAATTTGAAAAGGACTCTCAGTCCCTGAAAATCATGGAAAAAGAATTCTCGGTTTGTATTTCAGTTGTTTTGCTCATGGGTAAAAGGGAATTCTTTGGAATCTGTAGATCATTCACATTATCTTTAATTTAGTATCATTAATGTTGATTTTCAAAGCCCTTACGTTTTTGCTTCTAATTGGGTCAAATTTCAAGTAATGCCTTTGGGGTGTCAGGATGCTCTTGGAATCCCAGGGTCCCTCTGTATTTTCCTGCATGCATCCACTGTTTGAACTCCTGTATGTACAATCAACTCCTACAAGTGCTTTAATGGGCTGGCTTTTTCCAGCTCCTGTGGGGGCTGTGTAACTCCTGCCCCTTCTGTGTTCAGCCTGTGGTTGTCATTTTGTTCATATTAGAAATCAATTACTTTTAGTTTGGAAAATCAGTTCCCATTGATTAATATCTCTTAATATTTTTCTTTCCAGACCTTTTGGAAAAAGCATTCCCACACTTTTAGTATGTACATAAAAAATGAGCAGCAGAGGTCAGTAGGGTTCACTAATCCTGGGATGAGATTTCTGTTCTGTTCACTTGAGGGAGATCAGCACAACTTCTCTTCTCTCTGCAACTCCTTCCATAAAAGAGAGATGGTTGATGAGAAAATGAGATTAAAATGTTCATGTAATTATTCTCCAGTTAACTTCCCCACATAGCTGAGGGACTGTTCCAGCAGTAACAATGATGGGGATGTTAATCCATGCTTTAAATGCAAATAGACTCCCAACAATGGGATGTATTTGTGCTCTTTGTAGCAAGTTTTTATGTAGCAAAGTTGTTTAAACTGCCTTTATTTCTTCAGAATTCAGATTCTTAAAACTTCATTTGAAAAGAATATCTATCATTCTGTTGGCTGTGAAGAAAATGTTTTTACTTCAGAGGTATGGTGAACTTCTGTTTTGCTCATTGTGGTAATTCCTCAGTTGCACCCACAGATACCAGTATTGCCTTTTTTCCTGAAGATTTTATCCTCAGCATTATATTAATGTCCATAATATTTTTTTAGCTTTTGCCATAAAATGTCCCCTAATTTCACAATATTCAGTGTTTGTGCCTTGATTTCACCCATTGCAAGTTGTGTGCAGTTCTCAGGACTTATCCTGGATTCTATGACTTTGTTTACTGATGTTACTCATCCAAGAAAGAAAAAATTTAAAAATTTAAAACATGCTTTTCCCTAGGCAGGTGCATCTGCATCTCTTGGTTATGACACATTTAGGGACATCATTGTTTGCTTGAAAATGTGGTGGCACTTGAGAGCAGAGGAGGTACATTCAGTGTCTTTTTGTAGATGCATCTGCTGAAAGAAGACATAAAAGGACTCCAAGAGAAATTTCTAAAAGAAATGGTAAATAAATTTATCTTGTCCTTTTTTTTTTTTTTTTTGCAGTTTGAACACTAAATTACTCAAATTTTGATTTCTAGTCCCCTATCAAAAATAATTAGTCAGAATGCAAATGTCACTGACTTTTACTATATTTAAAACCTTACCTGAGGGATGGGAGCCACAGGGAGATGTGAATGGACTCGTTTAGTTTTGTCTTAATGATGAAAATTACCATATTTGATAGACTAAGCAGCATGTACAGTGCACCAGGATTGCAATACATGGAATAGAATCTGCCTTTTTTCAAAAGCATGTGATAAATACAGTGTGATAAAAGTGATAAATGTCAATTTGTTTTGTACAGCAAGAAGAGGAGCTGTGTAACGTTCGCAGGGGATTGCAGACCTTGTTTCAATCAAAGGCAGAATTCTGAAATGATTTTTCAGATTTCTTCCTGAAATTCAAGGTGAATATAAACACTTTTGTAATGGAAAATTTGGTAAATTTTTTTTGGTCACACTCAAGGACACTACTGTAATGAAAGTATATTTACCTTACTAATATTAAAGTATGTGTGGATAAGACTTACCCACTCACCTGTGAGATTTGGAATTATTTTACTGAGTCTGCTAAAATGTAATATGCCATTTTATTTTTAGCACATACTACTTCTAAATAATTCTTTAACAATTTTTATAGGTTACTTAACTGACTTTCAGAGAAATCACTTTGAATTTCACTTTGAATCAATGTTTTGGGTCTGATCCAGAATACAAGCCAGGAATTATTTAGGGACCAAACCACCTGGTTTGATCTCAGTCCTGTTTGTCTGTGGTGTTAGACTTCAGTAGGATTTTCTGAGAGAACACTCTCAACACTTGTGTTGGAACTGTCTTGCAAATAGTTCTATTAAATAAGTCAAGAAAAACAGATGCTGTCTCTTGGGTTTTTTACTCAATATCATTGTTACTTTGCTTTAAATCAGTAAGAAGTCAGATAAAGCTGCTGTGCAAATATTTTGGGTAAGAATTTTAAAGCCACAAGGCTGTTTTGTCTCTCTGGAAATAATTACACTGAAATTTCCAGTAATTTGGTCCATTCATCCCATTTACAGCAGTGTACAAATGTTTTCTGAGCTTCTGGTGTTTGTGTGGTTTGGGGGTTTTTTGGAGCCTGTGCTCACTGTGATCTCCACTAGATGGACTCCTTGAGATGTTAAACTTTTCTTTCCACTGCTCTGATTGAATTTCATCTGAGTGAAACAGGACTTGTCTCTAAACTGTGCAAGGTTTTAAAAGTGCACTGCAAGGCCCAAATTCTTTCTTACAATGAGGCCACGTGGGAAAATTAATGCTCCTGCCTTGTTTTTAGTTATGGACAGGCATTGTGCACTGCAGGCCTGTTTCCCTTTCCCCCTGGGAGGAAGAACAGCCTCCCTGAGCCAAATGTGCCCTCTGAGGTGTGGTCCCAAATTCCAGCAGGAATCCGTGGCCCAGGGATGTCCAGACACCTCCCCAGCCCCCAGAGCAGGCAGTGCTGAGGGCCAGGGCTCAGTGGCTCTGGAAGTGTCACAGCTTGTGCCTCCCCAGGAGCAGAGCAGAGGCCAGGCTGGCTGAGGAAGGATCAGAGCATGGAGAGCATGGAGCCACTCAGAGCTACCCCAGGCTTCAGCTGCAGCAGTGACTCAGCTCAGGGGCAGTGTGTGGCATTTCAAACCTGCTCTAAGTTAGCCTTACTATAATTTGATTATGTTTTTCAACATAATTGTAATGTGTTTTGTATCATATTTATTGGCAGTGGAAGTGTGCATCCCTGCTAAACAGGACACACTGTACATGGGTTATTAGCCAAGTTTGGTTTGTAGTTAACAGTGGCTCATCTCAAACTGAAAATGCTTCTTCTGCTGAAGAAACCTTGCTCTCCTTTCTCTTTAGCCTTTGTATATTGCACCTGGACTATCATTGTATTGCTGTTAAGAATTACTCCTGTATTATTAATAATAAATGATAGATAGATGTATGTTAAAAGGCTAGTTATGATGTTACATATTCCTGTGAAAAGCCAGCAAGTTACAAAATCACAATAAAGAGGAAAAAACACATCTTTGGGTCAAGTGCTGGGGTCATTCAGCTGATAGTCAATGAGACAAACATTAAAATGTTGACACCACCTCTCCCAGGAGTCCTGAGTTCCTTCCCCCCTGGCACTGCCACAGCCTGTGTTGCACTGGGTGTCCTTACCTCCCATTCCTGCCTGGCAGTTCCTCCAGGAGCAGCTCCAGCTCCTGTGCTTCCATCCCCACTGGGACAGAGCTGTCCCTGTGTGGGGGCTCTTCCCCACCTCTCAGCAATTCAGTAGTAGTCTATACAAGCACTTGGACAGACTGCATTTTATTATTTTCACACTTCATGGAGATCATCTCAAGGAAGCTACAGGACCAATAATGCCTTTTTCAAGCGTTTAACATTGAATGACTCCCCAGAATGGCAGCACTTCAGTCTTGCAGAGAAATCTTGATCTTGTGAGTGGATTCACCATTTTTTTCTGTCTCACCACATGTGATTCCCAGCTAGCAATGTGTTCTTTTTCTCACAATTATTTTTTGGTAGCATGGAGTAAATCCTCAGGTGCTTCTCCATGTCAGGAAATATTAAAATGCCTGGCTTTACATTTTTCTCAACCAGTTCTATTTGCTTTGTTATTAGCATTTAGTAACTTTTTTCTTCTTACTGTCAAGAAAGCATTAAAACCATTTGTTTGCTAAACATCAAAGTACATTGTTACATTTCTGCCTCTGGTTGTCCAGTTTAGGAATTTGGAATAACAGTGAACCAAATTGTCATTTTTAGAGGGTCACAGCCTCAACTGGTGCAGAGTGACAACCAGCTTATGCTCTTCCACCAGGTGGAAAACCTTAATTGAGATCATCCTTTTGCAGACCCTGTGTTGAGGAAGAAGTCAAATGGTTTGGTGCATAATAATTATAATCTCTTCCCAACTATCCCTGGGAAAAAAAGAGCTTTAGGAAACATGTTCATTTCCTGCAATAAGTAGTCATTTAATTAAAGAACAAAAGTAACAGGAATCAAAAATGCTTGCAGCTGTGATTCTGTTAGACAGTATATAAAAAAGAATGAAATTATAATACATTAAATTAGTTTTTAGAACATGAACTTAGGTGTTTTACAAACTAATTGTGGTAAGTTCAAAATGTCTTGTCAACGTAATACTGGATGACAGAGTGTCATGTCCACTTATGTCAGAGGCCTTGGAATGGTAAAGCCTGTACATGCACAACATCTCCTTTTCCAAGGCAGCCTGCAAACAGTTCCACTCAGGTGGGAAAGGAGAGGAGGAGGCTCTTCCAAGCAGCTTCACTTCAGTCTTTCTCAGCAGCTTGTCCCACTCCACAGGCCAGACCCTCCTGCCTCCAGAGCTCGGGGCTGGCACTGTCCTGTCCCCAAGGGCTGCAGAGGCTTCACTGCAGAGTCCTTCTGTCACAGCAACGTCCAGGGAGCCTGCACTGAACCTCAGGGAAAGGCTTCAGGGTTCCCTGATGTGTGTTCAGCAGCAATATCAAAAAGTAAAGACAGATTCTTCTCAGAAGAAAATTTCTATGGCCTGTGAAATCTAGGAGGAAAGAGAGACATTTTTCAAAACTCTTTGCAATATAATTCAATTATTTTTGATTCAATTATTTTATGTTAGATTAACAAAATTTTTAAAAGCCCACAGAAGGATTCATTCTGTTTAAAGGTACAGTGACAGTGCTGAAGAATATTAGCAACTCTCAATTTTCCCCAGCACACTGCCAGCCCTGTGCCACAACTGCAGTGCAGGTACAGTCCTCAGGGCCAGTGTACCTCGTTTACATTTCTTTGGGAATGCAATTGCAAATCCAGGTATGTAGTTGATGTGGGGTTTTTTTGTCTAGTAAAAGAAGCCACAGTTTGTCATTGGTAACAATATTCTTCACTGTGCAGTGATCTTTTTTAAGAGTTAAGCAATGTTGAAATTCTTTATGAAGTATGAGGAGATACTGTTGGTGAAATGTTTGATAGTCTTAGATTCTGGAATAAATATTCTTCTTGCTCTGTAGCCTTGTTCTTTTGGCTGAGATCCATAATTAAAGCCCCAATCATATGCAATGCCCTAGCACTAATTGTAAATTGGAAGCCTGTTTACTCCTAATATCCTGAACAAATTTCAGAATCTCTCATTATCATCTAGTGAGACTCCCCAGGTAGCTCCAATTAGGAAATGTGAAGCTCACTGCCAGACTGAAGCTGCAGCCATCCCTTTTCCCTTCCCACGTTCATTCCATCAGTGCAGGGAGGCTGCTGTGCCCTTAATGATGCCTTCTTGCAAGTACCAGTGGCTGTGGAATCAGCCTCTCATGTTGGTCCCCCTCTCGAAGAAGGGAAATGAATGTTTTGGTCTGTGTTTGAACACAGCCCCTGGCAGCAGTACTGGCACATGGAGCAGGCACTGCCCTGCCCAGGTTCCCAGAGGAATCTCCAGTCACATGGACAGTGACAACAGCCCAGCCCTGTTCTCTCTCCTGACCCCCTCCTGACAGGGAGTGTCCTTAAGTGTCATTAAGTTACCTGGGGCTCCTTCCAATAGCAACTGCACTGACAGGGAATGCTGCAATCCCCAGGCTGAATGCTTTAGAACAAATCCAATTAGAACAAAGGCATTACCCCTGGGCACTGGCCTTTTATGGTCAGTGCAGTTCTGGATTTCTGAGCAGGGAATTTTCAGTGTTTGTGATAAGGCTGCAGGCTCGAGTACATTAAATTCAGAGATCTTTAAACAGTTTATTATGTTGTTCTATTTTTAAAAATCATATTGTTTTCTGTGTTATATACTTTAAATTTTTTGTCCTATCTTTGAATCTTTGGTGCAAGGAATGCCAGCTGAGGGATGCTCTGGAGAATGTCTGCAGGTTTCTTGGTATGTGCTAATAAAATCCCCCAAAAAATCAGAAAATTTGGTTCTCTTCAGGAAGAGAAATGCTCCAATTTTCTTTTAATATTAACCTCCCTTTGCATATTCTGTGCATCCAGCACATAAGAATGCAATCCACAGGTTCAGGAGTCAAGGAGTCAGAGCTTTTAGCAGGCAGCAGAGATAAACAGCTGGCAAACTGACCTTGTCAAATGTTTGCTGGATGCATGAACCTCCATTTCATTACTTTTGTATTCATTCAGCTCCTTCCGAATTGCTGCCTAGGAATTGAAAAGAGAAAAACATGAACAAATAATGTTGTGTTTGTGAGCAAAATGCCAGACCTGCAGAGCAGAGCAGTGTTCTGGGGTAGATAAACCAAGTACTGGGTAGAGCAGAGCACTCTTGTGCTGGTAGAGGTGCTGAATATTTGGGTTGTATGGATTGGTGACACAATACTTCTCATTTGTTATTGATTTCTGACAGGGTCACTGCTGTCTAGAAGCAATTCTGACAGAATAACACCTCAGAGCTGGTTGTCTCACATTTAATAAGATTCCAGTTAAAATTTATTAAAGATTAGGAGAAGCTGCCAAGAAATTGATCCATTTTTCAGTCACAAATGCAGAGGTGCAGCTCTGACCCTGACTTCCTGAGGTGTGCCACCAGTATGAGCAGAACTGTCACTTTCTTTAAGCTGCCTTGTTAATTGAAACATGAACATTGACAGAGTAAAACCAGGAAAAGTCTAATTGTAGTAAAGGTACATACAAGGAAAATATTAAATTCTTATTCTGTTGATTACTATGGAATAGCTTATTCACCATTTCAGAGAGCTTGGGAGAGCAGCTGCAGGAGTAGAAGTGCTCTGTTCCTTTTCTATGAGTTCTCTAATCCCATTTGTCCCTTACTGGGGAGACACTGGGATGGAAACCAAAGTGTTTGAGGTCTCAGCACAAAGCCATGTTAACAGTCCTGTGTTTGCCATTTCCCAGTAATGGTCTCAGCATCCTGCTCCTGCTTCCTGGAGCCCTGAAACTTCCCAATGCTCTGGCTGGAATCATGGTGAACTATTCTTACTACTCAAGCACCTAAATGTGACACTTAAATTGGGCTGTGAATCAGCTCCGTGGCAGGTATGTGATGGGGCAGAATGAGAGTTCATGCTCAGGAGAATGTGGGTCCAGTGACTCCTTGAGCATTCATAGAAAAAAGGAGAGGAAATTTTTGCATGTGTGGGACAAAACTTCCAGTCTGAGAATAAAGGTTAATACTCTGTTGGCTGGAAATGGTTTTGATTTGGAACCTAAATACTGTATCCACCTCTTTGGGTGGGTAGGTGGAAGCCTTTCGAGTACTAAATAGGCTTTTTTATGAGATTTGTATGATTTCAACATAAAAAATCATGGAAAATTTTACAGAGCTGAAATGTTGCAGAGGTTCAAGTCTGTTGGGAATGTGATGTATCATTACAAAGCAAGGAGAAAGCAGAATTTGTTGTTTGTCAGTACCTTGTCTGCTGCTGACAGTCGTGTCCATGGTTTATCTGCTCTCCTGTCGTAGTCCTGTGCTTTTGCCACTTCCACATAATCACTGAATCGAATCAGGATCTTTCTGTCTCTCAGTTCATCAACTGTAGGTCTCTGGTTAAGCTGTATTCAGAATTTTGTGAAATAAAACCAGGGTTAATAACAAATGAGTCAGTGAAAAATGCAATATTTGCTTCTTTTCATCTTGGCTCAGTGTGCATCTACAAATATGGAAAACCACCCAACCCTTGGAAACTCCAGGGAAATATTTCACCACTTGGAGAACTGCTAGGAGAGTAATAATGGTTTAAATGGAGCTACAGCACAGTGCCTTTATCATGGACAAAAGAAGAAAATATCTTAACCCAGATATTGATAAAATATATTTTCAAAATGTAAAGGAATCATGAAGGATTTTTTAATGATCTCTGGATAATTCTGGATGCTGGAGGATGCTCTACTACAGGCAGAGGCAGATTGTCTGTGTGAGATTCTCAGCACTAGACTCTCTGTAACAATTTCAGTCAAGCCTGAACAAGTTATCAGCATATTGGTCTGTAATTCCATTAGGGATTTCCAAGAACAGAACAACAAGATTTCGTTCTTATGCTGAGAATATTTTAAATGCAAAAAGAAATGTACTATGGGAGCAGACATGGTGTTCAGCAAGGAGTCAGCTCTGCTACAAAGAATGAAAAAGTCCTTTACCAGCAATGGAGCTGACAAATATGCCATGATACCCATTTTCTGAGTAAATTTATATGTAAATATTCTACTCAATTTCATCTAGCTGAGATAAGGTAGGTATGTCTATAATTGATATTACCAGACACTGCTCCCAGACACTGCTGAGGAGGATGCATATTAAGGGAGGTTCTGTGTAATAACAACCTCTATGGCTGGGTGATATTATAATAATTTTGCTAAATTTCTAAAAGCTAATAGCAAGTATTGCAAGATTTTACCTTTCTTGTCAGTCTCTGCTTGATTTCCCTCCTCTCCTCCTGTTCCGTTTGATCATTTCGTTCTGCAGAGAATATAAAAAAAAAGATGACTTTCCTCATGAGGAAGTTTGGTGTTTTCCCAGGTTCCAGGCAATAGTGAGCACAGCCCAACAAGCAGCTGGCAGTTGTGTGTTTTGGAAATTCAGTGCATCCCTGGTGTGAGCTGGAGCACGGAGTCACCTCTCTGTGAGGACACCGTGCTGGAGCCAGTGTCAGCTCTGAACTCCACGGGGATTTAATGAAACAGCCACACCAACACTCCACTCAGATCAGCTTCAGAAGGAAAACCAACACACTCCACAGCTGATCCATCTTCCTTTTTTACTCTCCATACTGCTGGGGCCATTCATGCTGTCAGATGCTCGGGAGTCACTGCAGCAGCGCCAGGGAGGGCCCGTTGTGCCCTCAGCCCTGCTCCCTCAGGCTGCATCACTCCTGGCACTGGCTGGCACCTTGGCTTTCCCTGACATGAGACCCCTTCCTCCTGCCAGGGCTCCTGTGCAGAGCTCTGAGCTCGGCCCTGTCTTTGTGTGTTGTGCCTATTAACATTCCAGCCGTGAGAACTCCTACACGCTGGCTCTAAAAATAGCCCGGAGTGCTGTAACAGTGAGAAATAGATCCCCTGCCTTAGGAGAGGAGTTAATGGCGTTTCTATTCCCAGTACTAGCTGTTACTAAATTAAGGCGTGAGCCCGTGACCTGAACAAAGCTGCAGAGCCAGAGAAAAAGGTTTAACCATTCAGGGATTCTCTGGGTACTACTCTGGGGTTTATTGTACCTCTTGCATTAGATATTTCCAGTGTTAAAGCACACACGTGATTTCTACTATGCCTCCAAAACCCACTAGCACTGCAGATGGATTTCCAAGATATTTTTAACAATGAAGCATTTTTCTCCCTGATTTTTGTGCTCATTAGATGACACTGAGATGCAATCAAATCTATTTAAAATAACATAGAAGTGCACAGCTCCACCTGGCTAGGCTACAAATGTGAATCAAATGAATTTAAAATGCTGTAATGTGCTGCATTATAGTTCAGTGGCAAGGCACAAAATGTAAAGAGAACAGGTCAGCTAAAATTAGTGCTGTGTCAGGGATGAGCAGCTATTTCAGTCTGCAATGTGTAAAAGAGAACAGGCTTTCAAAAGTAGAGGGTATTCTTAGATATAGAGACACCTGCAAGAAGCTATTCATTCAGCTTTAGTTCACCCATTTTACAGTAGATATTCCTATTTTGTATTTTTTTTTAAATTAAAAAGAGATAATTTTCTGTGGTGTAGTGCCTTTTAAAGATATGATGTGATATGCAGTGAAAGAACTGCCCAGAGAAGCTGTGGCTGCTCCATCCCTGGAAGCCTTAGAGGGAAATTGGTCCAGTGGAAAGGGTTCCTGTCCATGGCAGAGGCTGGAATAAGAGGATTTTTAGGGTCCCTTCCAACCCAAACATTTCTGTGATTCTATGATTCTAATTCCCAAAGAAAAGCCAAAAATACACCTTTCTGATCAAAAAATACTTTTCCAAATATAAACGGGTAGTAACTTATTTCTATTCACTTGGGTTCAGTGCTTATTTCCAGCTTCAAGAAATAAAAGAAATAGTTCTTTTACAAAAAAAAAGAAAAAAACAAACCTGAGATTTGATATGAAATGCTGGCAAGGGGATTCTAAGACTCAGGCATTATTACTCAGCCAGCCCAGAGAGGCTTTTCCCATCACCATCCTTCTGCCCACACAGCTCCATTCATTGCTGAGGGCTGGCTCTGTGAATCTCAGCAGAGCTCTCCCAGTGCTGAGGGGGCCTGTGCAGAGCTGGAGCTCGTTCTGAGCTCTGTGTGACACCAAAGCATCTCCTTGGGACTGCACAGTGGGGTTCAAGAGATGCCTTCTTGGCCTGAGTTGGGCTTTCTGTTCACCAAGGACACATCTGACACCTGGCCTGTGATTTTAGTTCATTTGCTTTTCATGCTTGGTGGGAAGCCAGCAGAGTTTCCATGGTTAAAGGACTTGGAAAATCAACAAAATTGTAAGAAAGTGCCGGCTTTAAGTTTGCTTTTTTAGGTATTACTTTTATCTCAGAAACAACTCCCTGAAGGAGATAAGAAATCACTGTTTGAAATCTTGCTGAGATTTGCTTTAAAGTGACAGTAGTTGTACTTTGCAATATGCTTCTCTTTCTTTACCAGAGCTGTACAAATGTGAATTCTGAGTCCACGAAAGAACTTCTGTCAGCAGTGCCAATTATGAACATCAAAGATGGTGGGAAATGCACAAAATTGCACAAACCCTTATTACACCTGGAGGAGGTCGTGGGGATTTCACTGAAGGGCTTTTATACTGCTACAGCTGTACAGGATACTCAGCTTTTATTATAATGGCAGAGGTAAATAAAATGGAAGTGGTTCTGATCCCAGCTGAACCTGTATAAAGCCTGAGCAACTCAACAGAAGTCAATAAATTTGCTCCATGCTGGGAGCTCTTTAAATGAGATACAAATCTAGACCAGTATGTTTAGCTGGTATTCAGGAAGTATCTTTAATTCTGCTTTATCTCCTTTCTGCTTTATCTCTCTCTAAGCTCATTATATGAATGTATTCAAACTTTTTTATTATTAAAACTGGTCAGTTGAACCCAGATTAAGGATGTAACCAGCACACTTCAAAAAAGTAAACATAAAGGAACAGATTTTTTCAGTGGAGATCAGCTTTTCCTTAGCCAAGGAAAAAAACCAAAGAAACAGATTTTCAGAGATTTTAGTTACTGACTCTTGAAAATCTGTCTCCACATAGTTCAGGATCTTGGGTTACTGCATTTTCCTGCCTCTCTGGTAGATGACAGGTGAAGTTTGGCCAAGTTCACCCACTCATGTTGCAAAGAGGGTTTCTTTCCCTCCTCAAGCTGTGCACATGCAAAATAGAGTTCATTTTACTGTGTGTGATCTGTGCATTGGAACTGTACAGAAAACACTGCTAAATACAGGCTGCCTGTGGAGCCCCTTTGTGTGAAAACTGAATGAAATCCCAAATATCTTCAATGGCAAGAACATAAGGTTTTTCCCTAGAAATCACTAAGAAAGTTTTTGAGATACACAATTTTAGGTAACGCATTGCTGATGACTTTTTTCCTAGTGAATTACAATCTCATGATTAAATACAAATCAAACAGTGTAGGCAGCACTGCTTGTATGACAGATTTCTGTGGCTTTATGCTTTATGTTTGTTTAATGAGAACCTATAGTTCACATCACTCTGGGTTTTGTCTCTCAGCATTAAAGAGACTAAACAGCAGATGGATTTCCCCTTTTGAGATCCATAGTGGAGACAATTTCAAAGCTCTCACCTTCCCCTAATTCAGCAGTTTTAAGGGAAGGGATTATGTTCATCACTTGTTTGATCCCTTGGAAACACTTAGGAAAAGAATTGCAAGTTTTGCCTGAATTTGAGAGATGCTGAGAACACTCCCCTGTGGCAGCACCTGTCCCAGGCCTGGGACTGTCCCTCTAATAATTCTGGTATCTCTGGTATCTGATCTTTGACTGGGCAGATCTCCAGTGACATGAGCAAACAGAGTGGACAGAATCACATCTCTGCAAGGATGCTTCCCCCAGCCACTCTATTGCCAGTGCTATTCAGTGTTTGTCCTGAAAATCCATGTCTTGAAAAATGTCACTCCAAGTCTCATGGCACTGTGACACTCAGATCGTATTCCCCTCTCAGACACCAGTAACAGTGGAATCAGAATGAAAATTATTTGAAAGCCTGAACCTGAACGGTTCTTTTTGTCCTCAAATTGCAAGTCTTTGTGAAAAATTAAAACTTTTAGGCACAGAAAATTATCCCAGTGAATTAATTTATCTATTTCAAAATAATATGTTCTGGAAATACAATCACTAATTTCAACAGACATACATAAAATACTTTAGAAAAAAAAAAGTACTCACGTTTCAGTATATTCCTTCTTTCTAGCTCCTCAACAGCGGGTCTTTGGCTGAGTCGCCTGCGGAAAAACACCAAAATCACATTTTGTACCATGCCTGTTCTTTGGAAAGTCTGTAGAATTCTGACTTCTGGTTGGTGTGTACAAAATCTCTCTCCAGGACTCGTGAAGAAGGAAAAAAAAAAAAAGAATCCTGGCAGAGAATTCTTTCTTATATTATTTTTCCCAAATGCCAGGAATGCAGGTAAAAGTTCTCCTCTAGTTTGCTCTGGTGTCAGCGAAACGCTTCCTCGGAACCTGCATCCTCTTCATGACACTTTCCAGACAGTCAGCTGGAACCAGCACTCTCCAGAGGTAAAATTCACTCTCAAGGTGGTTATCAAAGGAGTTTCACAGAGATCTTCTGCCTCTATCACTGCCTTCACCTTTTAATCACGCACAGCAGCACATTTCCTTCTCTCCCTCACACCAGCAGCGCATCCTGACAGGGGCAGACTGGGCAGAAATAAAGCTTTGCTGGGATTTTCAGCAGCAGCCCGATGCCCCAGCTCTGCTCCTGCCTGCTGAGTGCAATTCGTGTGCTGCTCACAGCCCGGCTGTCTGCACGGAGTGTCTTGGTTCCACCTCCCCTTTTCAGTAGTGCTGCCTCAGGATTGACTCTCCCAATCATATGATCGGTGCCACAGCGATTTTATTGCGCATACTAAATGAGCCTCCCCCACGAGGAGGCACTGGGATATCTGCAGAGGATCTCAGGTAATTGCAGCCCTCCCTCCCCTAGGCAGGCAGACACACACACACAGACACACACAGACACACAGACACACACAGAGACACACACAGACACAGACACTCACACACAGACACACAGACACACACAGACACACACAGACACACACACAGAGACACACAGACACACAGACACACACAGACACATGCACACAGACACAGACAGACACACACACACAGAGACACACACAGACAGACACACACACACACAGACACACACACACACACACACACAGACACACACAGACAGACACAGACACACACACACAGACACACACACATACACAGAGACACTCACACACAGACACACAGACACACACAGACACACACACAGAGATGCACACACACACACACACACACACACAGACACTCACACACAGACACACAGACACACACAGAGAGGCTGCATTTGCTGGTTTTCATGTCAGAATGCAGCCAGCAGATCGGAAAGAGCTCCCGATGCTTCCTGGCCCACGTTCTGGCAGCGCTGAGGATTCTCATCCTCTGCTCCCAGCAGATGTTGCCAAACCAGAGATGAAGTTACAGACACAAAGAAATCCTCAGAGAGGGGACCCCACTGCATACTGCTGCAGTTGTTCCTCTGATGGGTATATAAATGAATAATTTTAAAGTCATGCTGTAGCAGGATCTATGTTTTATCACATATGGAAAAATGAAGAAAATTGTTAACACACTGCAAAAAAAAAAAAAAAACAGTAAAATCACCTAATTCTAATTTTTCCTTGTTTTGTGAGCCCCACCCAATACACCTTCCAAATAACTCTGTGGTCACATGTTATCAGACCAACAACTCCTCACCCTTTTTTAATTAAACCCTCTGGAAAAACTCTCATCTTTGGCAACAGGAAGCGCCACAACTACTGCACCAAATTCACACTAACAGAAAACTTAGATGAGCTCTTGTGCAGAAACACCTACACCTAACTCTCACTCTCCCTTCCTAATGCTTTCTATCACCTAAGGCTTTTCTCCTGACCTCTGGGTGAGATACTCCAGCAGCAGAAGTTGCAATAATCCCAACTGAAATAGGAATGATGCTGAAACTAAAGGCTTTAAACATATATTTTAAATTCCTGCTACCCTTGGACTCCTCCCTGCATGTCTCAGAAATTACACAAGTCCAGCTAGGTTTTGTTTGAAACAGATAAAGTGCATTTTGTAATATAAATCAGGGAAGAATGCCTTACTTGGAGAGCTCCTCTGCAAATGAAAGATCCACCCGACCTGCTGCTCATATGCTTCTCTCAGCTATTCTTGATTACAGCCCTGCCATGTGAGATTGATAGATTCTCCTAAATCTGTACATTAGATTTCAGAGGCCCCTTTTAAACTGGGGGATTAAAAGCCTAACAGAATAATTAGACCAGTATGAGAATGGAAACGTATATGAATATTCTGTCATTCTGTGTGAATGCTCTGTATTTATATATAATATGTATGATGGTTGATTATTTAAACCCCATTTCCCTTTTGGCTTTGATAAATACATGTAAGTGCTCATTTTTCTGTGCACACCCTCAGCCTTACCCCCAGCAGAATGAAAAGGTGCAGACAGACACAGGACTATGTGCATCTGAGAGCACTGCAGGGTTTATCCTGGGTTTTTCAGAGATACAGACCACACTTCCAAACGTTGCGTCACAGTCACAAGACTAGACACAGACTTTGGTTAAAAATAAATTTCTAACAGGGTTTCAGGAAGGTGGGGATAGAGTGAAAACACCAAGTACAGGGAGAGTCACAATCAAAGGAGAAGTGGCAAAAACCTCGGACGGTGTTGTTAGCAAGGTCTGGGAACATTTCAGGTCTATTTGTTATTTCTGCTGTTCAGGAGAAGCCTCTCTGTGCCCAGAGACAACTTTCACTTCCTTCCTGAGCTGCTGAAGGGGAAGGGCTCCAGGTGCCCTGACAGTTTGGGGTCACAGGGGCTGGAGCACAGCCTGGGGCCACACAGCTCTGCTGAGCTGGTTCAGGGTGACTCAGGGCTCCAGACCCCCTTTCTGCAGGACTTTACTGCAGGCACTCAGTTTGGGGTCATTGGGATGGGGCCGTGTGTGGCACAGTTTGGGGTCATTGGGAGTGGGGCTGTGTGGAGCACAGTTTGTGGGGATTGGGATGGGCACAGCTGTGAAAAACAGGAGCAGCATTGGCAGCAAGGAGCCATGGAGTGCCCAGGGGCACTGACCAATCACAAAGGGAACAGAGGGCACACAGGTGCAATGCATTAACATGAGGGGGAGAAAAGGGTGGGCTAAAGGCTAAAAAGGGCAGATATTTGCAGCCTTCTGATGTGGTATGGTGTTGCTCTGTATGGGTTAAAGCCTTCTGAAATTGTATGGGGATGCTCTGGGTACCGTGGCCATCTGAACTGTGACACTTTGCCACTTGTGGAGTGACTCCCCTGCCTTGTGCGCTCGCCCCTCAGAGCGAGACCCCCGTGGCTGCTGCAGGGCAGAGCCCGCCCTGCCGGCTGCTCTGTGGGGACCCCTCAGCCCCAGGAACGCCTTCAGGGCCTGCCTGCTGCCAGCCAGAGCGAGACAAGGACAGATCTTCTGAGGGCTCCTGGCAGAGCACAGGTCACCCCTGTAGAATCCACACCCCTGCTGAAGGAACTTTAATGTAAGAAACCATTTTGGGTGAGTTTGTGCCTCTGCTCGGCTGAGCCGGCCTGTGCGTGCTGCAGGCTCCGAGCAACAGGTGCTCTATTCTGGATATTTATTCCATGTTTCCCTGAAGCTGATAGCTGTGAAATCCTGTCTCTGGCAGAAGCAGAAACATGCCCTGTGTGCAGAGCTCAGTGAGTTTCCTCAGAAGGGACTGTCCATCCCTGGGGGAGCCATGGCCTCGGGAACGCTGCCGCGCCTCAGGGACACCAGGCCTGGGGACGTGGCCGCGACTCCCCTCACACCACAGGGAGCACAGAACAGAGCATGGAGGGACTGAGCAGCCAGACAGGATGCTCACATCTCATATTTAAAGGAAACAAACTCCAGCTGAATAACAATTACCAGCAGACTGCAGAGCAGGGGAGAATCACTCCAGTGTGAGGCTCTGGAGGATGAAACACGCACCTGCCATGAAGGAGCCTTTGTGATGGCTAAAACCTGAGCCCTCAGTAATTATGGATGGTCCCCATGGACTTTGCAGAGAGAGGATTTTGTATGGTGCAGGTGATTTTGAATCAGTCCTGCCTCATTTCCTGTGGATCCAGTGAAGTCGCTGCCCCTGGCTGAGGAGGGCTCACCCGGGGCCAGCCTGGCTCCTGGGCTGCCCAGCAGCCATGGCTGGAGGTGCCTGAGGTGCACAGGAGGCTCCAGCACTGCTGCAACACAGCGTGGTCGTGGCTGGGTGAGTCTTGTGCTTTTCATTTCTGTTCTTTTTTATCTCAGGAGCTCACAGCCCCACGTGGACTCACCTCAGCAAGGTGACTGTGAGCTCCATGGGGAGCACTTACATAGTCCACCACTTCTGCTGTGTGACCATAATGATTTCCTTTTAGCTGATTTGGATATCTATTTCTTGCTTCTGGGAAAAACAGCCAATTAATGCTCTTCTGTTCTTGGGTGTTATGAAAACCTAGGTTTGGTATTTCTGTGCTGCCTGGTGAGGCAGGAGTGCTCCCTCTGAGCACCTGTGGGGCCAGGTCTTTTGGGGAAGGTCTTGAACCTTGCTTGAAAATGCTTGAGTTACTTGCAGGCTGCTCCTACCTCTGTCCAGTTTCCCCCACAGTGTCACTGGAATTGCCATGGTCTCATATTAAGAGTGCTCAGCCCAGGATTTTGTTTCCCTGTTAGTTTAAACCAAGGGATGCCAAGAGCAGCAGTGAGTGGAGCTGGACTGGCAGCACTCAGAGGTGACTGCAGCTGCCTCTGGGAAACTGAGCACAGCTGGAGGCACCAGAGTCATTTTGCTGTAAGTGGTGTCTGGGTACAGTTCAGAGATTGCTGTACATGTCAGAGATGCTCCAAGTTTGGACAGACACCAACACTTCCTCATAATACTAATCACCCTAAGTGTGTGGGGGTAAAAGGGAATGGACACACAGTATTTTATGTGCAGCTCTTTATCAGGTTCAGAAAAATTGCAAAGATTTTATGTTTCTGCTGTTCTGTGCAAAGTGAGCATAAACCTTCAAGCAACAGGTGTTCTTCAGTGGTTTGAAGCTTGGGGAGTGTTCTGGGTGTATTTTCAGGCTACCTTTAGAATGTTTTCTCCAGTAATTTGGGCTCAGAGAGATGATAGCATGTATTTATTATAATCTCTAAAAAGCCAAAGACTTTGCTTGCTCCCATGTTCTCCCAGTCTTCCTCCTGTGGCTGAGAGGAGCAGATCATTGCAAGTTAGCTCAGTCACGTGTGGCTCTCCCCAGAACACCCTGCAGGTACAGCCAGCTGTGTCTCAAGGCCCCTCAGTGCTCAGTTTGCACATGGCCTCCAGGTGTTTGTTTTCCCAGTGCAAGGTGCACATGTGAGTCCTGTGACGTCCATGAGCTCCCTCTGCTCTCAGAGGGGCAGGGCAGCTGTGGTGCCTGGCTTGTTCCCTTGGTGAGCATGTGCGGTGCATAATTGCAGCAAAACACCTTCCTCTGCCATCAGAGCCCTGCCAGGATCCTGCTGGACATGAGCACAAGTGTAGATGTGGATCTGGGCTGTGGGGAAAGCCACCAATGGCTCATCCCCTCTGGAGCAAGGTCACGTTTGTGAACGCAGCGACTCGCACACGTGCCTCTGGTCAGAGATCAATATTTGCTTCATGCTCCCAGATTTCCCCTTCTCATTGAAGGGAATGAATGTCTTGGGAGCTCTGCTACACAAGGGCTGATCATATTGGACAGTTACAGGCAACTGAGTGCTCAGCAGGCTGAGGATCTGCATGGCACAGCAGCCAGGGCTGCTGTCAATGTGTCCTGGGAGCAGGGGCTGACTGCCACATCCTCTGCCCTCACAGGTACCCTCAGCAGGGTCTGCTTTGTCCCTTGTGGGAGCTGCATCCCAGCAAAGCCACAGCAGGCTGAGGGCTTGCAGGTGTGGGCACAGCATGGCTGATGAGAGGCCAGGTTGGGACAGGTACAGCCCCCTGTGTACATGTGGGGCTGTGCTGACTTTTCACACCTCAGACATTCCTTCCTTTCTAGTTCTCTCCTCTTATTAGTCTGTATCTCACCTGCCTGCCAGACTCAAGCAAGCATTCAAGCAGAATCCAGTGAAATAGCTCAGGTTTCTGTGGTTTCTTATCTGTCCCCAAAATGTGTTCCTGTTTCCCATATATGTTTTTTCATAGAATCTGTTGCACAGTATCTGTGTGTATGATTGCCACAAAACTGAATTTCTTTTGGATTTGTAGCTGAAGCCAAAAGTTTCACTTTGGACTCCTGTTGCTGGTGTTAGTAAGATCCATGTGATTGTGATGATCCTCTCCAAAGGGAGGAGTGAACTGGGCAGACTTGGACACGTGTGTGTGCCTGTGGACCCTGCACTGACAAGGGAGCAATCAATCCAGCCATCAGTAAATGAGCTGTAGCCAGCAGCAACTGCATTGATTGTTCCTCATGTCAGGTGGTTTTGCAGATGAATTGGGAAGGGAGGTGGTGGGAAGGATCCCTCTCACAGCCCAGGCAAAGGGAGGAGAAATGGGAGTGCCCTGGTTTTGCTTCTCATAAAGCTGCTTGTGTCTGCTGCCCATCAGGAGGCAGAGGCTCTGCCTCTTAAATTGCCAGAACATCATGTTCAATTCAACAAGAAGTTTATTTTCATCCTGCCTATAAGTAGCTGTGAAGAGGATGTGTGCCAGGGCTTTGAGTCACCCACGCACTGCTCTGTGCCTGCTTGCAATGTACAATTATGGGTAGTAGTAAATCTGTGGTGGGAGGGACTTCTCTGTTACTGTCTGTACGAAATTAGAAGGCAGACATCGAGACACAAACTTGTTTTTACCCCAAGGTAATTCTGGATCGTGTAAAAAGTGGGAATTGATGTGCCAGCATTTCCCATAACAGGAAAATCATAGAATCAGGATAGTTTGAGGTGGAAAGGACCTTTAAAGGCATCTTGTCCAACGCCCCTGCGATGAGCAGGAACATCTTCGAGCAGATCAGGTTGTTCAGAGCCTCATCCACCCTGACACTGAATGTTTCCAGGAATGGGACATCCACCACCTCTCTGAGTAACCTGTTCTAGTGTTTTACCACCCTCACTGTCAAAGTATTCTCGCTCATATCTGATCTAACCCAACCTTCCTTCAGATTAAAACCATTCCCCCCTGACCTATCACTATCTGCTCAGGTAAAAGGTTGCTCTCCCTCTTTTTATATAACCAGCTTTAATCCCTGGAAGGCTCCAGCATTGTCTCCTTAGAAGCTTCCTGTCCCTAGGCTGAACAACCCCAAAGCAGAGGTTCTCCAGCCCTTGGAGTCATCCTGAGAGGAGTTACTGAGCTTCTCTGGCAGTAGGCAGCTCAGAGCAGGGTGAAAAGGGTGAGCTGGTCTGGTAAATGTTGTGAGTTGCCTTCTTTAAAGTTCCCTGATATTTGTGCCTCTGTGCCATCATGTACTATTTTTTGCATCCAAATAAGAAAACTACAGATAAACACAGAGGCTTTAAATGTTGCCTTAATTACATGTGTTATTTATTTGTTTGGCCTTTAGTTCTGTCTGGATTTTCAAAGCTGCAAATCAGCACGAGTTCAGTTAATTATGTTGTCACTCATCTACCAGGCAATTACAGCTGTCCATCATTATCATTTCTGTGATAGGAGCCCTGCAAAGGGCTCAGATTTCAGCAGAAATAGAAACCACACACTTGCCCAGCATGACCCTTGTATCACAGCCCACTGTCCCTGAAGGACCTGCCCTGTGACAGGGCTGTTACTGCACAGGGCTGTGAGCGCTGTGTGGGCTGAAACAACAGCACAGCCAGGATCTAACTGTGCCAGAGGACTCAGGTGGAGAAGGCTTGAGGGTAAGCACTGTTCTCAGCACCTGTAAAGCCCTGCTGCATTTGACCTTTGGGTGTCTCATTTCCCAAGGTGTGAGGAAGAAGGGCCAGGCACAGCTGGGAGCAGATCAGGGCCCAGTTCAAAGCCCTGCTGCAAAGCTCAGTGCAGCTGCTGAGCATCCTCCCTCCAACCTCAGCAGACTTTTGCTTTCATACCTCTCTCCACACCCAGATAAAGATTCTTGGAGGATGCTGTTGCACATTGTGGGACCAACATAAAAGAACAGCTTTAAATTTCATCTGAGTTATTAGTTAATATGCAAGAACTAGCACGCTGGCATGGGGTTTAAATGTAATAACTGCTTATTTCAGAGCAGCAGCTTCCTCATCTCCCTCCCACCTGCTTCCCCACTCTGTGGTTTAACAGAGCTGCTGGATAGTGGATCTGTCCTGTTTGTGATAGAATTACAATATTTAGTTATTTGGGTGACAAAAGTGCAATGGGTTGTTCAGCCAAAGACATGTTCCCTGTCTGTAGTTTGATGGGTGTCTTGTTCAGCAGCAATGTCAGTGTGAGCAGCACTGTTCTCATCAACAGCAGCTTGTTCTCACTTCTGCTCTGCCTTGCAGCTGGGCAAAGAGCTGGTTTGGGGAATACTTTCAAGCTAAAAATAGCTCAGCAAGGCAAAGTGCTGAAAGAACAGATTCTTCAAATAACAGAGCGAGTGGTGCAGCTCCCAGTGCCCCTCCTCTGCTGAAGGCTGAGGAGAGCTCCAGGCAGTGGGTACTGGAGGGTCTTCCAGGAGAAACCAAGTGCTGGGTATGACCTGGTCACATTGTGCAGGTCACTGAAAATGGTTAATAACATTCCATTGTAAAGCAAGAGATTTTCTTTCTTTTTTTTCCCCCTTTCTTTTCTCTCCTGAAATAGGAATGGAGCTCTGTGTTCCCACAGAACAAAAAAGCAAAAAGCAAAGCTACATATCTACTGCTGAAATGATACTAAAATCCACTCTGATAGCAATGCTACATATCTACTGCTGAAATGATACTAAAATCCACTCTGATAGCAACTGCATGAGCAGCAGGAGGGAGTCTGAAATACGCAGCCAACAGAGGCAAATCTCAGCCTAGTGGTGGGGACTGCCACTGACCTGAGACTTTCCTGTCCTAGTGACAGTTGTGTACTGCTGGGTGCTTACTGGATTATGATAAAAAATAAGAAAAGTGGGGGAAAAGGTAAGAAAATAAAAAAGCTAGATTTTTACTTCACTGTCTGAACAATCCCTAATACAATGTTCGTGCCTGCTGTCCTCCAGAGAGGCTGGGGCTGCCTTGTCAGCCACCTTTGTGCCCTGTACAAAATGAAATGTCTGTAGGCTCGTGACTCAATTTCCTGGGAAGCCAGGAGTGCAATTCCAGCCATGGCACTCAGCGAGGACAGGGACAGGGTGACAGGGAGACATGTCAGTTCTGTCTGTAGCTCTAGCTCTGTTTCACAGGGCAACAAGCAGAGATATTGTCCATGGATGGAAGTGTCTCAGTGTGTCCTGGCCTCAGCTGGGATGCTCAGGGCTGCACTAAGATCCTGCAGTACTGTGCACTTAATCCATAAACAGTTGGCCCTACAACAGATGCCACTGCAATGTGCAGCTGTGGGATTTGGGTCACTGGAAGAAACCACAGCTGGATTTGCAGAGCACAGACAAAGTATTGGTGTGTGGGGGCTGTCAGCTGTGTGCCAGTTCTCCTCCTCCCCCTCACTGGATGCAGCAGGATGTGAGAGTGGCCCTTCTTGCCATGGGTGTGAGCTGCTGGGAATTTCCCCATGAGGTTGGGAGAGCATCCTTCCCTGTCACCTGGAGGTGCATACCAAGGACCCTTTGGCAATCTGCAAAGTCTGGGAGGTGACAAATAAACCTCTGCAAGGTGGCTTTGCAGTGGGGATTTACCCCAGAGCTGGGGGTATGGAGCTGTGACCCTCCTAACCCAGCAGCTCCAGGCAGGAGGGGACATGGTGTGACACTTTTGCAAACCCTTTGTAGTGTCAAGCTTGATGCCAAGGAGCAGCTTTCTGAATTACTGAAGTAAATCAAGGCAAATGCAGCACTCTCCAAGTACTCTGTGTAATCCCTGAAGGAAAAACATAAATGACAGCAATTTGTGGAGCTGCAGCTGCTGCTGGGCCAGGCAGGCCCTGCTGGGAGCTGTGTGTGGCTGCACAGCTGCTCCCAGGCTGCAGGAACCTCGCAGGGAACGCTCCCCTGGCGAGGCAGCACCTTCCAGTTCTCGCCTGTCACTCACCCACACAGGCTCCAGGGATGGGGGATCCCTGCCTGCAGACAGCGTTTCACCATCTGCTGCACGAGTTTCTGTTCCTCTCGTGCACGCTCCTGCTGGCCCAGCATTTTCCAGGACAGTCAGACCAGCAGCTCGGCCTCACACTGTCACCAACCTTGGCTGGCCAGAGCCACATCAGCCTTTGTTTCCAGCAGGCTCTGAACCCTGCTCTTTACTGCACTCTTATTTGCTTTTAATATTTTGCTTCTTTCAAAATTTCTCTTGAGGTTATCTGTTGGTTTTTCAATACAAAGAGTGTTCCTGCTCTCAGTGCAGAGTGAAATGAGAAATTCCATTGACAGCTCAAAGATGTGGTCCAAAAAGTCTGTAGGAGTGTGAGTCCCCTGGTCTCAATAATCATCAATTTTGTAGTTCTTTCACCAGCAGCTCTCACAGTGCTCTGCAAAGCTGTTCTATCTGTGGTTATATCTGTTGGACAGATTAAGACAATGTGGCAAACTGTCTTGTCTGAAAACCAGATTTGCAGCCCCTCTGAGAATTTATTCACTTCCCTGTGGAAGTGGTATTTCAGTAATTCTGTTTTCCTTTGTTTTTTAAATTGGACAGGGTGAGGAGTATGACTTGTCACTCGATGCCACTGTGACACTGAGCGCTGCAGACAGGCTAACTTACAGGAAAATACAGGCAGGATTTGAGTTTTAAAATGTCATCCTCATATTCTGCCTCCTCTTCTCCAGAGCCTTCTGGGATCCTCCTTAACTTTGTTTAGGATCCTGTGTTTAGCTATGGTCACGAAAGTCCAAATAGAATTTGCTGGCAAATGTCACATAGAACAGAATATTCTGATCTTCTGAAAACTGAATAAAATGTAAGAATTCAATTATGTAACGTTATGTTTGGAAGTTACAGCTGTGATTTGTTGTGGTACAACACGAACTGTCACTGCCAAAGCTCAAGGCTGCCACACAAAACCTTGGGGAGGGCTCTCAGGGAAGGATCCCCTGGTGCCACCTCCGCGATTGTCCTCAGAGCTGTTCCCTGCTGAGGAGGGGCTGCAGCTGGGGAAGGGCAGGCAGAGCTGGGGGAGCTGGCAGTGGCTCCCAGGCTCAGACAGGTCCTGGCTCTGTGCACACACCTCCCTCAGAGCCATTTCCCTGCCTTTTGCAGCTGCTCCTGTCCCTGCAGCTGGTGCACAGCAAGGCCCAGCATTGCAGTGCTGGGCCTCTCCCCACCAGCACTCCCTGCTGACCCTGAGCCTCCTGCTCCCACCACCCCTGGACACGAGCTTGGCCTTTCCACACACTCCATTCATTCCCTGTTACCTTTTCCTTCGTGGTGTAAACAGGCTGATAAAGGGATTTCTGTAAGTTAAACTGCACTACGCCCATAAATAAAACTTCCTTACCACATCAGTCCTGGTTTGTTTAACCTTCTCTTGAGAAGGAGGATTTTTCCCCAGCTGGGTGGTATTTGGAAGTGCTGCAGCCACTCCCAGTGATGATTCTAACAAGGCTGCAGTGTAGCCTGGCCAGAATATGGCTTTTGCAGACACCCTCAAATTAGGCTGATCTCTGTGCAACAGGCCAGCTGCTTTCTGCAGAGGCTGCTGAGAGGGCCTGGCTTTCTTTTTTTTTTTTAACATAATTTCTGAGAAACTAATGAAGTATTAATTCATTCAGAATTTAATTTGCTTAATGAATATGATCATCTCAAGCAAATGACACTATGACACTGGTGGTTCATCTGTGATCCATGTAGTCTTGGTTTTGAGAGGTTTTTTCCTGCAGTGAGGCACTCAGGTTTTATTCTGCTCTTTGTTTCTTGCCTGTATTCAGCATAGCTTTATGAAAGCAAAGTGACTGACACATCTTTGCAGAACAATGGACTAGCTAGATTGCAGTCCCTGTTTCTAATGTGATTTAAGACTCAGATTTTGTCAGCTTGCTGGTTCTTGTTTCCCAGTTGCCTTGATGTCCTCTGCATAAGTGGACTTTCAACAGGAGGAGGTCCTCAACCTCCAAAGGTGTAGTCCATTTCTTCTTAATTTCACTAGATAAAACCATGAGCAAGGATTGATAAACCTGTGAGTGCTTGGTTTTATTTGTTTGTTTTCTGGTGTTTTCTATGTGAGAGCTAAAGGAAAAGATAGAAAATAAGAGTGGTTTCCAGGAAAAAAAAAAAACAAAAAACCACTCTCCAGAGTCTGGGGAGGTCAAGGAAGTGTGCTGGGTACTTGGATGAGTTAATTATCCTGAAAAACAGATACTGAAGGAAGCTTGCAGTACTCTGGCTGACTGAAGTAGCTCCCAAGACCTGGTTATCCAGCTGCAGCTTTCCAGCTGGGCACAGGCAATGGAATCAGACTTGGCTAGAGCCATGCTTTAATAATTGATACAATTGCACTTCATCTATTGAGGAAAATCACTGACCTTCTGTTCTGACCTATTTTCTCTCCTTCCCCCACTTCCTGTTTTCTAAATATTTATTTCTTTCATTTTTCTCCCCCCTCACCTTCTCTGAAGTTATTTCAAAAACACAGGAACTGTGCTAGACTGACCCAGTTTTCCATATGAAAGCAGCAAGCCCAAGCCTGTGATTCCTGGAGGAATTGAGATCCTGAATGAACCAGGCCACAGAAGTTGTGCTCAGAGCTGCAGGAGGAGGGAACTGTAGTAACTCACAAAATCTGGTGAACCAGAAACTGCAGGGTATGAATTACAGTTTCCTTGGATCACATGTGCTGAGGCACAGTTTTCTTGGAAGAGAGCCCAAAAATATGATCAAGTTCTTCATGGGAAAGCACAGGTGATTCATCTGAGAACCCTCCCCATAAAACAGGGATAACTCAGTGCTGTGCCCCAGGGACAGTGTGTGCAGCTGTGGCTCTGCACATTAAGGAGCTTTTTCTTCTCCATACCAAGCCACATTTCAGATTTTGGGGGAGAAGTGACCATTTAGGTATTCTGCAGGCAATCCACTGCAACAGTCATGGTGACACTCATTGATATCCAGTCTGCCTATAAATTTTGTTAGGTTTAAAAGGCAAGTGGGAGGAGAACCTCCAACTTTACCCCCCTCTTTAAAAATTTAAAAATTTTTTAAAATCTCTTTACCCCTCTTTTTAAAATTTAAAAATTTGGCTTTATAAATTTAAAAGGCAAGTGGGAGGAGAACCAACACAACATCCAAACGTTACCCCTCTCTTTTGTTCTCAAATGCTTTGAAGTAGCACATCTGAAATGGATGTGTTAAAAAAAAAAAAAGCAGCCAAACCCCTTTCTGTCTGAGACTGTGCTTATACAGTTCACAGCCTTTCAGATACACACTGTCCATCCCATCTGGCTTCTGTTCCAACTAAGTGAAGTAAGTGCTTGGCTTTAAGTGTAGAAAACATTTTTCCTGAATTTCATTAATAGATCTAACCCAAAAAACCATAATCCTAAATCCTCTCAGTGACACAGTGATCATGCTTATACAAAGTGAGGGCTGCTATTGTGAGTGCCTGAATCCCTCCCTGCCCAGCCCCTGGGTTATCAGGAGCTCACAAGTGTTACAGCACCTTGTTCTGGTCAGCTTTTCATCCCACAACAGCACAAATCACTGTGACAACCAGAGCAGCTTACTTTGCTCTCTATCGATTAAGCTCTGCAAATTAAATTAAAGTAATTTCTTTCTGTAATTACTTTTACTGCAGACCCACACAAGCTCAAGGACCTGAATCATAATCCAGTGTAAGGTGAAGCATTACAGAGCATTACTGGCATTTTATGCATTTCCTTTTTGCTTTATGACTGCTTGTCTCACCACAGGGGTTGAGCCCAAATCTTCAGGCGTGGGGAAGTGCCCAATTTCTGGGAAGGGATCTCAGCTGAGCATGAGCTGCTGGTAGTGGGTGGGTTGGCAGGGCAAAACAAGTGCACTGTTTTCTTCCCAAAAAAGGCTTTTTCCTTATTCAATGACACTTGCTTAAGCAGTTTTTCTGCAAGTTTATTTATGTGATTATACTGCTCTGTGATACTTACAGCTTTCTGCGCTCTGATTTTTTTATTTCTAGTTTCACTTGTGCCACTTATGTCAGATCTATTCGAGGAATTGACTCTGTGTCCCAGAAAAAGCCCTGTATATTCCTATCTGTGTTTCCACCTGCTGCTCTGCTCTTCTCTTGCCTGCTGTGCTCTGACCTGCTGCCCTTGCCTTCACTGTGCTATGGAAAACAGATTTGATTAGGAATTCCCAGCACTGGAGCCAGGCAAGTAGAATAGAGCAGTGGAAGGAGATAGTGTCTTCTCAGAAGACAATCTTTAATCAGCTGTGCCCTGGGAATTTGGAACTTCATGTTGTTGCCTGGCAGAATTTACAGCCTCTGCAGTGACATTGCCTCATGTTTGCACAAATACTCCCCATTTTCAGCAGGAGGTGGATGCTGAATCCTCAGCAATACAGGCCTGCCCTGGGAGCACCTCTGGGTCGTGTGCTTGTGCTCAAACCAGGAAATAACCCTGGACAAATGCAACCATGGTTCAACCCTTTATAAGTGAATTAATGTTCTTGCCAGACCAGCTGTGGGCTGGTCTGAGACAGCAAATTGCTCATTCTGGTTCAGCTGCAGATCAAGGCTTTTGCCCTGAGCTGACTGGGTGCTCCATAATTAATTGTACAAGTGCTGCTGAAGCAAGGAAGCACCTCTGGTTCAAGAGCTGCTGTCCAGAGGGCCTGGTATGATCACACACTCGGGGAGCTTGGCAAGTAAACCTGACCAAGGGATTGGTGTTACTAAGTTTGGTTCTATTCTTGGAGTTTAATACCTGCAAGGGAACAAACCTTTCTCAGCCATTAGACAAGAGGCCAGCGTTGTCAAGGTACAGCATGTACAGATGCACTTGAACCCTCTCTAATGCTCTATTTGAACTGCACTACATCTCCCCTGGACTTCACAAGCCATATAAACAGGAGGCTGAACTTACTCATTGCTCAGAGACCTTAATGACACTTGAGTCTTCTCCCTCTCCTCCTCATTTTTGCCCTTGAAGGCTGTCTCAGGAACTCTGGCAGCAGGCACTAACCCCCAGCCCCTTGACCAGGCCAGTGCTGTCTGTCGCTGTGTTCACAGCAGGGTTTCCAGCTGTGTGCCACTGCCTGACACCAAGGAAGAGCATGGGAATATTCCAGCCTTGGAATCTGGACTTCTTAATCCTGGAGGCAGCATCAAAAAGAAAATCTCAGCTTCACTTGCACCTCCTTCATTCTTCCTACTGCTCCCCCCTCCATCCCTCACAACATCTTTCTTTTCCATAGCCTGAAAAGCAGAGGCCATAACTGAAAAGGGGCAAACCATTAAAAAAACCCCAAATCCTCACTGAGCACATGGGTGCTGTGCACACTCCTAATAAAATCCTGCAGCCATGAGCAGGTCTGACAGCAGCTGCATCACATCTTGCTGGAGCAGAGTGAGGAGACAGGAGACTCCCTTGGCTCCCCACGCCCACAGGATTCAATTGTGGCTCTATATTTAGCTCCTGTCTGGTGTGGGAGGCTGAGCCTTGCACACACACCCACGCTGAGCTTGCTGAGGTTATTTTTAGCATCAGCGAGATGCTTACCTGGATGGTTCCTGAAATGCATTAAATTGTACACAGCCAATTAGTGCTGACAGCTGATCTGTTCTTTGTATCTGCCCCCCCTCGTCTTTCTGTCTCTGGAATGAATCTGTGTCAAATCTTCCCAGCCTTCTGAAATTAGGGCAGTTCCCTGGTTTTTAGTCCAGTGACCAGGAGTTGGAGCACAGCTGGAGATTCGTCAGAAAAACCTTGCTAATCCCCAGGTGAGCTTAGCTCAGTTCAGCATCTCCTAAACTTCTGCATTAGGACTACAAGTAGTCTGTACAAGTATCCACTAACCACTTTTTTTGGTCAATCTAAACAAAATGTTCCCCAAAGTTCTGTGCATTCAGCCCAGTTCCCTGCTGAGTGTCACAGTCTGAAGGGCTGATGGCTTTTCAGTGAGCAAAGCTGCCCTGAGACATTTCTGTGGAGAAGTGGCACTGGATGTGCTGTCCTTGGGAAACATGGCACAGCTTTTGTGCTGTCAGTAGGTGAAACTGTCTTTGTGAGTGCTCTGTGCTGAGCTGTGGTGCTGTTTTGCTTTTAGACTGCCAGTCTGAAGTGCTTTTTGCTTGGTATTGTTCTGTCTCCAGCAGCACTGTGAACTTCACACTCTGTTACCTGAGGGACAAACCAGGGTCTCATCTGGGTGTGCTTTTGGCTACATCTGCAGTTCCTGGGTGAATCAACTCAAAAATGCTTCTCCAGGAACCTCAGGGCAGCACCACACCTACAGAGTCCAGATGTGGTAACAACTGAATAAAGAGGCCTCCTCTTCACTTCTTGTTGCCAGGAAACCTTGGTCCAGCATCATCCACTTCCCTGAGCCACTGTTTTCACTGTGGTAAAGATCAGCTTTAGGTGCTCAAGTTTTGGCTCCTCTCTGTGTACAAAAACCCTTTGTTCTTCCTGTCTGCCTCCTCTGCCCACATTTCTGTATTTAATTCCTGTCCCCATCATATTCTAAGTGCCACTTCATGCATCATCTGTACTTGTACAAATACCAGAGCAGGTGAAGCAGTACACAAAGTGAATATTACAAGTATAATCTTTTCAAGGAATTTGTATTTTCATTGAGACATTAAGTTATACTGGAGTGTCTTTAACCATGGTTACATTCTCAAGAAGCACAAGCCGCCCAGGCACTTCAAACATCAACTTTCTAAACAGCCAGATATCAAATTTAATTAAACAACCTTTTCCTGAGTCACCCTTCAGTCTAGCAAGTGTTTCACTCCCCCAGGTTTCAGCTGAAACCCCTTCTAGAACAAAGTGTGTCTGTGAGACAGGAAGCAGATACTGCAAACAATCCTCTTGCAAATGTCTTTTCTGCCTCGTGACACGAAGAGCTCTCAATTCACTGAATTCCATGGAGGGCTTATTATCTGTGCTCTGAACACACAATAATGGAACCAGGACCTGTAGGGCGCCCTGTGCCTAATGCACAGTAGAGTATTCCAAGAGTTCACCATGCTCTGGGGCACTGGGCATGCATGGATTAGAGAAGCACTACAGCATAGGGAAAACTGGAATACTGCCATTTTGGAGGGAGGAGGAGAGGAAAGTCCACGTTTCCACGGCAACAAGTGGTAGATTAAATTGGCTGGGAGCACAAAATACAGGAAATACACTTTTCAAAAGCAGCGATGCACATAAATGAATCCTGGAATCTCTCCTCATGCCGCTGTCAGTCAATAATAATTCTGAAATCGGTAGATTTGCACTGCCGTAAAAGTAGAATTTGTCTCAAAATACAGAATTTCCCAATCTCTCTTTTGAGATGGAATGAATGGGAAGGTGAAGGAAAATAGGGGTTTTAGCTTTGACTTCATAAACACCCATCAGAGTGATAGCAGAGTAGCTTTTCTCAGCAGGTTCACAGCTGCTGCTGAAATGTGTTACAACCAGAACCACTTAAATAATACAGTGGTTTTGAGAAGATGCTCTTTTTTTGTCTCCCCATTTTTAAAGCTATATAAACACCATTATTTGGTGTATTTTGCACACTATCTATGTCAGTACATCCTTCCCTCCAGAATACAGAGTGAGGCTGTGTTAGCTGTGGGGCTGAGGCAGTTTGCTAGAGAGATAGAGATCATCAAACCCCTGCAACTGTGCTGAAAAATATCGACCCTGTTAACAACTGCCTGGTTATGTGCCATTCTTATGCAGTCAGCCATTGAATAACTACTTGCTGATCTGCCCACAGACCATTCTTTGTGCTAAACACAGATCTACATCCTGATGGTACATGTGGATTTGCTGTTATCTAAGTGTTGCTATTGCAGCAGCAGTGCTGCTCTTTTCTGCACAGGTAGTGGCAAAGCCCTGGAGAGAACAGACATTTCTACTGATCCCATCTCCCAGGCAGCACTTCCCACCCCAGCACGGCCTTCCTTAGCTACAAACCTCCAGGCTGTCACACAGAGACCATGCTGCACAAGTACCAGTGAAATGAATGAGTGCAAACACCTCAAAAGCTCATCCAAGAATTTCACTCTTCCCAGTTTGGTTTCATTTCCACACCACAGCCAGGCTCTGCTCCGAGTGTGGGCTCTGGGGTGGCCTGGGTTTTGTGAGGTGAGTCCTAATCAGAAACTCCAAAGGGATATCCTCTAGGGCTTTGGCTCTTTGGCCTTTGCCACTATTCACTTTTACTTTGTTGGTTGGCTGTTGGGTTTTTTGGACACCCACTTGCTTTTCCTGGTGTTGTAAATATTTTCCTGCATTCATCCACCACCTGAGCTTGTTTGCACAGTCGTGTTCTATTCTGGTGGATGAGTTAAGAGCTGAGCTGAACTCTGCCAGCACATATGTGCTGGAAGTTGTGTGGGAGACTGCTCCCAATCTGTTTTGCCTTTTTTCCTGGCTATTCCAGCAATCTCCGTGCCGTCTGTTCCCCGAAATGCGCTCAATCCTCCACATTCCAGGAAGAAGGAACCAAATTAAGGCCTGACTTCCAACACTTGGAACAAAGATGGCTTTTAGCCATCCTCTAGACATCACCAGTGACACTGATAGGCTGCGCCCCAGATTGCTGCCTGAGATCACAGCAGGCAGGGGAGGCTCCCTTAGCTGCATTCACCTACACACAGCAAATTTCCTGCCTCCTGGTGGTGGCCAGTCCCTGTCACCTGTCCAGCAGTGTCCTCTGCAAGTCCTTGTACTGGCATTTGACTCTAGGGATGCATCCCTCGTTGCATTTCTTTAGGCTCATTATTAAGCAAGACAAATGGTAAATGAAAATAAAGAGATAAAGGCTGTAGTTACAGCAACTGAAGCTGCAATTTCATCAGACCTTTCAGACTAAGAGAAGTCAGGCAGGGCTGAAAAGAGATGTGACCTTGTAATCATTTCAGCAATAGGAGATGGGGCTGGGTATGACAATCTTCTCATTCAGTGAATACTTTGTGATGCTTGAATTGGTTTTAGGGATGCAGTAGGGTGGAAGCCATTTTTTGTGTATTTTAAAGCAATCAAATTAGGCTCTTGATATATGAAGAGATCTCATGAGTTATCAAATGGCCAAAATAATGGAATTAATGATAGTTGGGTGCAATGTGAAATATTTCCCTGAAGTACATGCACAAAGCTTGTAAGGTCAGGGTGATCAAGACCCATCTTTGCTTCCTGAAGTGATGGGTGTTAATGGAACACACGCCTCTGATCTGCTCTGTATGCAACTCTTGGAACTCAATGTGCATTGTAGGGGGATCTTTTCTGCTTGTCTGGATGTACATGTTTTCTGTGGCAGGGTCTGTCACCTGCACTGAGTTGTGCAGCCCCTGGCACAAAGCACTGCTCCCCTTTGGTGCAAAGTGCTGCTGTGCAGTCACTGAGCCTGGAGGGACAATAACTCCATCTCTGCTGTTGCAGGGGCACCATGAAGGGCACCCAGAACCTCCTCTGTGTTCCCTCAGCAGCTTGTGCCTTAGCTGAGGGCAGGAGTGGTGAAGGCAGAGATGTTCTCCTCCATAAACTCTGGTCCATTAGGACTTGTGCTCTGATCCACACATTTGTTCTCATTCCCTGTCCCCAGAGGTAAAGTTTAATCAAAAGCATGCACATGAATGAGTTAGTCTAAATATCAATAAATGTTTCTTTCAGGAGAGGCTTGAGATATTTAATATTTAATAAGCCTTGAAAATGAATTTCTGTTCATGTTTCCCAATTTGTTTCCAAGCATTTTGGCGGTGAGCAGTGCTCGCTGTCCCTGTGTGGGCAGCACTGCACAGATTATTTAACAATCCACTTTGTCTCCTCTAAAATATTCATGTTTGCAGATATCCAAATGCAGACCTTAAAAAAGCACACACAAAACCCAAATGGTGCAGCCTGAGCCTCCCAGTTACCTTCAGCCTTTGCTTCAGGCTGCACACCACAGTGATGCTGTTTCTCTCACAGCTCTCCCCTGTTGCCCTGGTTACTGATCAAACCAGAGCATCCCTGCTGTGCCTGCAGCTGGACTCACACCTTCCCCAGGTGAGGGCAACGCTGCTGCTGCCTTAAGGCACCAGTGCAGCAGCTTTCCCTTGGGCAAGTAAATGTGCAGCTCTAACAATTGCCTTTATGCTCACATTCAGCTCGAGCTGGAAAAGCCAAATCTGCTTGATAAAAATTATACTATTATTTTTGTTAAAGCACTGGGTTTTCTGGAGGACCTCCAAATCTTGATTGCAGCAGCAGAGCTGCAGGTAGATTTGGCAGGATTTTGTCTCCCAAATTGACTTCTGTCTTGTTTTGCCGTGAAATCAAGGCAATCCTGACTGAAGAGAGAGTTAAGATTTTTTTCTCCAGTGGCTGATTGACAGCTGAAAATGTGCTGTATTGGTTTGTGGATGGTTCCCAGCAGGCAGTGGAGCTGGGGGTGGGTGGCAGTGCCTCTGACAGGGCCCAGAGGATGCTCCATTGTAAAGGGAGGCTCCTCCCTGTTCTCATTCACAACACTTACTTTGAGAGTTTCATTTCAATTTGCTGCCGGATTTCCTGTCTTTCCTCATCTGTTCTCCTTGGGAAAATATTCCTGTCTTCCAGCTCCTGCTTACTTGGTCTGTTCCGTAGCTTTACTGCCAGCAGCTCTTTCTTGCATTTTCTTGGCAAAGTACCTGGGACATGCATTGAAAGGAAAGTTATTAGAAAGGCAGCTCCTGGGGATGGAACAGGAACTTCTGGAGAGAGGAATGGCCCAGAGTGACAGTGATCTGTGTGCTGCTGTGCAAGGAGCATTTGTACATATTAATGTCAGAAAGCAGCACTGCAGCTGAGCAGGGCTCAGACACAAAACCCCTGCAAATGCAGAGGGAAAATATTCCTCAGGCATGCAAGAACTGCAGTTAAATCTTTGTTTCATCTTGGGAGCATGGTGTGAAATAGGAGGTTAATTTGTTTTGGTTCCTTTTTGCTTTAAAGGGTTTGGGTTTTTTTAAATTTAATGCCTCACCTTTTCGAGAGAAGGTCACCTCATCTTTAAAGAAAATGACATTTAATTGGTATTTTTGTTTGGCATTTGAGATAGGATTAAAGTCTATTTTTTAAAGGATGCTCTGGAGGTTGGCAAGATTCTAAATCCTAAATAGGTTCTCATTCTCAAATACTGGGGTTTTATTTGTTAGGGATCTATGGACCTCCTTTTTTATTATCACTACTGATCTCAAATTTCTTTATGCAGAGGGAGGAGTCTATATAGCCTCCATCCCACATTTACCTGTTGGAAAGAGTGGAGCAGAGTAATTTTGGTCTCCCTGTGTGAGCAGTAAAAAATCTCTTGGTAGTTGCATTGATCTAAAGTTAAACTTTTCAGAAACCATAATCAGCTCAAAACCCCTTTTCTGGAGCCTAAAAAGCTGTGCCCTTATTTAGCACCTTCCTTGAAATGCTCTCACAGTCTGTTGCAAGCATTAATTAAATTAAACCACACAGCCCTGTCTGAAATAGCAGATATACATTTAACAGATGGGAAGGGAAGTGAAATGATTTGGCTGCTGCCACCCAGAGCCTTCTGCTAACTGAATATCTGACTCCATCAGGAGCATTTGGCTCACAAAGCCACAGACTTGGGACTCTGACAGGGTTTCTCACCACACTGGGAGTGGGTGCAGAGGAACCAACAGAATTCCTGCTGGAAATAATCTGAGGGACATTCAGGGCTAGAAAACTCCTGGGAATCCCTGCACACGTTCCCAGTTTCACCTGAGTGTTTTAGAGAGGTCATGGGAGGAGTTTGGCCGTGTCAGGAGGTTTCTGTGACATGGAGCTCTGTGTGTCCATGGGAGCTGCAGCATTAGCCATGCAGAGTGTCCAGGGCAGGGCACCCTGGGGGCATAAAAAGCAATATAATCTATAGGATTTCTGTCATTGACTTTAAAGGAAGTGGGGTCAAAATTCTTATTAACAGTGTCAGCTCCCTCTGTCAATCAAAGGTGGACTGTTCTTAATGAAACATCATTCACCAGAACAGGTTAAAATGCAAGTATACATGCAAAATCTATATATTAAGAGAAAATAAGTGCACATGAATAAAACAAAAGTAGAGAGCAAAGAGAAAGCCCCAAGCTGTTCTTCTTCACATCCACTTTCAGTATCTTGAGGCAAATTCCTTCCTGATCACTACCTCAGTAGAAACTGAACCTGCAAACACCCTTATTTAAGTATTCTTTTTTTAAGGGTTATTTTTCTTAGTCAGTCGGGCACATTCAGAGCCAGTCTGCCCCTGAAGATCTATCTCAGGCTGGATTGTTTTGTGATTTATCACACCTCAGCTAGGTCAACAAAAAATGCTTGGGAAATTCACACCCTTTTCATGTTCAGGCTCCAGGTTCCTGTAAAAACTCCCTGTTTCAATTCAGTCAAATCATTACAATTAATGTCTTGTCTGTTTACTGTTCTTTATAAAATATTCACTGTTTTATCAATCAAATAGCAAATCCTAACACTGCCTGATGCTGGACAGACCTTGATTGCACCAGTTATCAGTTGTGGGCTACGTTCTGGTAATGGTGTTTTTTAAGCTCATCTTGCCTTGTGTTTTCAGAGGTTTCAAATAATGATTTATTGAGTAGGAATAGAAAACCAAGGCATAATTCCTCACTTTTTCCAGACTTATGTGACATGTCTGTACCTCCCTGTAGCCCCAGGGCTGTGGCACAGTGCCCTGTGGTGGTGGCAGTGGCAGAGCAGGTGACTGCTAAGGCAGGACAGGGATTGCAAAGCAGCTCAGCATTAATGGATAGTTTTACTCCCTGACTTGGAAACCAGCCCAGATCTCTTCAAACCAGAAAGAATCTGGAGATGTTTAGGGAATTGTTCTGGTGCTGTCCCTGGGAACACTGGCACCAGCAGTGCCTCCACACCAGAAATGCCTTGGGAATGTCCCAGCTTGCTCTGGGACATCAGTCAAAGCTCAGCATCCTCTGTGCCAAGCAGCAGTGTTGTTGCAGCCACAATAATGCCCAAATATCTTTAAAGCAGCTCTGGTTTTCTCAGGTGGCATCAACCATCCCCAGTACACCAGCACTGTCCTTCAACTGCAGGAATTTTCCAAAACTCGACCACTTATTGTGGAAAGCCCAGAGCTGCTTCTAGATATCACTGAAACTTGTATAATAACCAGTATAACTTGTATAATAACTTGTATAATAACCACTTGTATAATAACCATCATAATAATGAATAATTATTTGTTAAATATAGAGAGATTCACCTTCAACAGTTAAATATTCAGATTTGGGTTTGCTTGTTGGGGATAATGTATTTTTCTTGCCTGGCTGCCTCTAGCTCTTAGAATTTTTATCAAAAGAGGCCACTTTCACACACACAGCCAGAAAAAGTAGAACTTAAAAGGTGTTTGTTGTGTTTTAAGCTATTCTTAAATGCACAGCAATTAGACTCCTTACCTCACAAGTCTGTTCTGCTACTTGGTGTCTTAAGACACAGCAGCAGAACTCAGGTCCTGTCTACTGGCTCATGCTTTCAAAGACACCTTTTAGAATTCATCTTTCATCTGCTGTAACAATTTTTTTTATAAATTGTCCTCTGCCTGACTTCTTTTAATGCATTCATGAAGAGAGTGAAGGATTCATTTCAGATTGAATCTGTCTTGCTAACATGGAAAACATTAAAAAGCTTGAATGGCAAATTTTCTAATGAGAGCTGATTATTTTGCCAAAGCTCACTTAAATAATTGCACAGGATTATAAAATGCATTCCCCATATGTCTCAAGAAGGGGTAAAATGGACCAGATGGAGAGAAACTTTATTCTTTAAGATATTTTCTCTATGTGTTTATCCTTCCTGGATTGATTGGTCTCTATCACTTTTCCATGTACCACCATGTACTGCATGGAAAAATAGTCCTGAAATTGCAGAACACAGCAGCACTGGCACTGGGTGTACAGAAAGCTCTGGCTGCTCCCAGGGGGATTTCTGGGAGTGCTGCTGCTCATACAGAGCAGCCCAGGGTGCAGCAGTAACTGAGAGGGTAAAGCACAGTGATACAGCTCAGTCACAATCCCTGTGACTCCAATTTAACTTCACCTTTTCACCAGGGCTCCTTCAAAAAGCTGATGTAACAGTAGAGGAATTTACCCTTCCCAATATTTGCTGCTGCCTTTAGAGCATTCCCTTGGTTGTGGAATGTATCTTTGCAATACAGTGACTTTGCTTACCAGAAATAACAGAGTCGTTCAGAACTTCTTCATCCTGATAGAAAACAGACTCTTCCTTGAGCTCTGAGTTCATGATCATGTTTTCTTTGTTCTCATCTGACTCTTTAACTGAGTTCCTCTTGTTTTCTGAGTCACTGCCATAACTCAGCGAGTTCTCCTTCTCTTTGTTGCGCTCCATGCTCGATGTTCTTGAGGGACGGACATCCACCCTTTTTTTTGGAGAGCCTTTGCTTTCTCTTCCATGGAAGCTATGGGTGGAAGATGCACAGCCCAGATTTTACAAACATTGTTTTATTGCTGCAGTAGAAACTTACATGAGAATGAGAAAAACATCCTGTAGCTCGTAAAGGGCAGGGCAGGGAGTTCAGCATGGACCAACATGGGGTGGCATTTTCAAGTTGAGAATGGCTAATGTGGATCTACTTTCCTGCCTCTGCCATTAAAATAAGACATGGAGGGGTGGTGAATAATGCTTTTCTTTGATACATGGTCACAAGATACACTGTAGTGATTAAAAACCCCACAACAACACATCCTTCTAATGTAAAACATGCATGGCATGAAATATGACCATTCATATGATATTGTATGATCATGACAAAGGTTTAACAGGGCCTGGAAATGACATCATGTGAATCTGTTCCCTGGGGCAGTACTTTTTAGGGAACTGAGAAATGCTACCAACTTCACTCCAAAGCTCTGGGATGGCAAAGGTTAGTTCTGTCCTCCTCTGATACACAGGAGGGCTTCTAATGAAACCCAGATACAGCACCCAGGGTACTCCCACGAAAACATTTGTATTAAAAATGGATCTTGTATGTGCCCCTGTGTCAGCCAAGAGACACAGAAATTACAGCATTTCTCATTGTAGAGTACTTGGAGCAGTGCCTTTGCTACTCTAACTTGGTATCTTGTGGGGAAGATTTTCTTTTGCAGTAGATCAAGGACTATCACCTGATTCTACCTGTTTGAAAACCTACTTCTGCACCACAGCAGCCTCTTTACAAAGGAAGAACATACAATGAAATAGCTGCCAAATGAAGCACTTTAAAGATGTTTGTTCCAAGCAGTGACACCACAAGGAAGGCAAACCCAAGCTGTAGCAGCAATTAAAACACCAACAACAGGATAGGAAGATTTTCCAAGAGAAATGAAGTGGTGGGATGAGTGTCCTCATGCAGCCCTGTGCCTGCAGGCTGTAGGTACCTGTCCTGCCGGTGTTTGGTGGCCAGAGCCCTGTGGAGTTCTTCAATGACTCTGCTGGGAGGTAAAGGCAGATGAACGGCAGCCAGGTGAGGGGAACCGGTGGGCGTTGTTACCTGGCCTCTGCCATGGGGCTCGCAGCTTTTCTGGCCAGAGGGGTGGAAGAGGGCAGCTTGTCCTGAGATTTGGGAGGAACCCACAATGACATAGTTCTTCAGGATGGTGGAAGGAGGAGATTTCATGGCTGGATCGTCCGTTTCGCTTCCTGCTGTCAAAACACAAGAGGGGAGGAGGTTGTGCAACGCTTTTTCTGTTTTCTTCTTTTCACACAGAGTCTGCACTGAACTTAATTTGTTGTATTGAACAGAGGATAAATGGTGATGTTTTGCTCTTGCTGTGAGGTAACTGGCTGAGTAACTGAGTTCAAAAGGCTCTTGCTGTATCACTCCAGATCTTTAATCTAGCAAAACAGATGCCTCTTCACTTCCCCTCTTTCTCACAGGATCAGATTCTCCTTTTTCCCAGCCCACCACTGCATTTTTGCTTGCCCACACTGTTGCTCCTAACCACCAAAGGCTTGGGCTGTGGTGGCTTTCCAATCCAGCATTTTCTCTGCTGGACTCTGGCAGACTGTATTAAAATTTATGCCCTGTGGTTCTGAGTCTGGACAAAATGTACCAGTGTCTATTAGCTGCTCCTCTGTGATTGCAGCCCAGACCTCTGTCTTTCATATGCCCGTGGAGAAAATGCCAAAATCATTATGAGGATAATGTTTGCATAACAAAACTTGCCAAATGACATCCAAATGAAAGATGGGGTACTGAGCACTAACAAGAAAAAAAGAAGGGTGGGGCAATATAATTTCTTTTTAGCCCCAAATTCAGCCATTTTCTATGCAATGTAAACCTTTTGTCTGAAATTAGAATTACACATTTAGACTGATTTATACATTTCCTAGCATTTGAGTCTGAAGCACAGTGGACATTTCCCTGGTTGTAAATTTGGTGGCTTCACACAATATCCCTTAGGATGAACTGAACATCTGCCCTGAAAAAGATGCTGATTCGTTTTTCTGTTCTCCTCTTCCCCTTTCCCTCTCCCCCATATCCGTGTCCCACGCCTCTGGCACATGCAGATGTTTACAGCATGTGTGTGGATAAAGGCAATTTGAGCTCCTCATCCCAGAGTATTCCTTGTCCCTTGTCCCTTGTTGCCACCTAGTGCTTCACACAGGAATTTAAACTGGCACAGCTTGCTCAGCTTTGGTACATACGTGCTTTCACCGGTAATTTTCCCTTTTTTTTTTTTCCCTCTTACTTTGGAGATAAACCCTTCAATTCATAGCAGAGAAAAACTTCTGCTCAGGCCAGGATTATCCTGAAGTAGTCCTGTAACAAGGACTTGGTTCCAGGTAGCAGGATAGCTTGCTAGAAAACTGGAGAGGGCAAAAAATACTAACTTCAGTTATTAAATATATCCTCTCAGAACCAGCATTCTGCATAAGGGTTACCAAAAACATGCATTTTCTTAATTTTGCTTAAGAAGAGCTCCTGAAATCATAACCAAAGTCAAACCCTGAAAATCTAAGTGTGGCAACACTAAGCCTGGTTTCTTTTTGGGGTGAGGAGGAGAGCATCCACAACAAAATCTCTCTTCTAAGGAAGGTCTAACTAAAATTACTTTTTTTATCTCTGAAGGTGTTTGTGCACATTTGTGTCCCTCCAGCCCAGAGCTTAGCAATGGCTTTGTTCATTTCTATTCAAACTAGCCCAGAACTTACCCAGTTTAAAATCTGGGAAGTCTGAAGGCTCAGGGGCATTGCTGCCAGAGGCAGTGCCTGCTGTGCAATGTGTGAGCCACCCTCCCACCCCAGAGCTCCTCCTGCACGGATCAGGTGCTGCTCAGCCAGGATTCAGCCGAGCTCTGCTGAGCAAAGCTGGGTTTGCTGCTCAGGGGGGCTGATTCTGTGCTGCTGTGGAGATCATAAATCATAAATTGATTTCTGATCAATTGCTGCCCACTGAATCATGGCCTGAGGGGATGGACAAGCACCTCCTGAGCCACTTTATCCTCTGCACACAGAGGGTGGCTGTGTTTCCTCACAGCAAGAGCCAGGGCTCAGCTCAACCCCATAGCAGGGAAAGAGAAGAATTTGTTTTGTCTTTACACCAGCTTGTTCCTGGAACAGGTCAAGGGCCAATTTCATCCTTATTGCAGCTTTGGACAATATTGAGAATTTCCTGAGATCACACCTTATTTGTCCTAATGGCAGATGTTCAGTGAATAATCTTGCAAAGTGATGTCTTGGCACCTTGCCCTGTTCCTCCTCTCTCTGATTAATTGGTGCTTGACTTACTCCTCACTCCTCTGCTGACAGCATCCCCTAGCATTGTTAAGGGAAGGAAAAAACTAAACACAAAAGAGCTTTTCAACCCCTTCATCTTCCTTTTCTTTCATAATTGCCCTTTCTCTCTCCCCACACTGTTGTATTTCCTCTCACTCACTGACGGTATTTGTTTAATTTTAACTTAGCACTGCCCCCACATCCCCACAAAAATAAACATGTATAATCACTACTGGAAAAGGGTCTAGAGTTACTGGAGTCATTGAGAAAATTAAAAGTTGCTCTTTGTGAAAGATGTAAATGAGAATTAAATACCAAAACTCAAAATATCTCAGATGCTACAGGAAATATTTGAGTTAAGCAGCAAAAACCTGAACTCTGAATGCTCTGAAGTGCTTGGTGGAGGTGTAATCTCTATACCCTGAGTGGGTCAGGTTTCCAAATACATCTGATGCCAAGCATGGCCTTCTCCTCAGCTGAGCAAAGGCAGGGGGGCCTGGGGATGCCTGTTCCTCTTGCAGGGTGGAAGGGGAGGCTTGAGCCTCACCCACAGCACAGGACAGTGAAATAACCTGAACAGCAGCTCCTGAGGAGCACTAAAATACCATTTTGAATCCAGCTCCCACTTGAGTTATTACAGCTTTTAAGCACAGACAAAGTATGAATTGTTTCCATGGGAAACAAATACTTGTAATTTTCTTTAAAGAGACTGAAAACCTCAATATTTTCTCTAAGCCCCAGTGGTCAGGTCACAGAACCCCTCTGATGTTTTGTTTCCTGGTGACTCTGAAAACCCTGCTCATTGTGCCAGATGATGAGTGTGGATGCAAATCAGGGCTCACATAATGGCTGTCATTTAAAAGCCTAAATATCCAACAGGTCTGACATTTAGATGTCAGGACTTGATTTTCATTTGCAATAAGGCCCTTTTAGCTGCTTTTACCATATGTAGGGGCCCTGAAATTGGAACCAGCTAAAATCATTCTCATTTTAGCACCCTTTCTGCAGTGCCAGAACGTTGAGACATGTAACAACATTGGCAATACATTAGAAAATCAGGCCCAGGGGAATTGGTTTTGGAAACGTTCAATAAAGTCTGGCACAGAGGATTGCCAGGTGTATCACTCTTCAGAGCAGATTTCATAGCTCTAGTTCAGACCTGCCCCAGAGAGCAAACCCTTCAGACAGAAACCTCTGCAGAACCTTTGACTTGAACTAGATTTTGGCTGCTGTCCTGCTCTCCAGTGGGAGCCCAGGTAATGAAAACATTTAAATCTTCCTTGTGTTTTATGGCATATCAATATGAGCATGAGATTCAGCAGATGTTTGCAGTTGGTTTGATTTGTTTTATGTGTGTTTAGTGCTGCAGACTCACAACAAATAATCCCCTGAGAGGTTCAGATAAATATGTGAAGTACAAAGATCAGTGCATTGTTATCAGACAGCCAGACATGGTCACTGCTCACTGTAACTGAGTGATTCTCAGCAGTTTGGGGCTTCAAAACAGGCATGAGAAAAGGATTTGACAGTGCTGTGGAGGTGAACAACACACCAAGATTGGGAAATCTTCACTGAGCAGTGATGACTGACCTGTTATGCTCTTGGTGATTTTGGAGATTGCCTTAGGTGGTGGAGCTGGGAGCAATGGAGGGCTGGGAAGCTGTGCTGGGTTTCTTTCTGTCTGCTTCTGGGGGGAATCTGTGGATTCAGGTACAAGTAAGGCTTGTGGACTGTCTTCAGATGCTGGCAGGCTGGCATCTTCCAGTTCTTCCGTGGGTGCTGAAGGTTTCTTGGCTAGTGGGAAGATGAGTGAGATTAATGGAACATGAAGTTAATAATGATAGGCCAGGGGACAATGCCAGGAACATTCAGAAAAACTGAACACATGGCACACAGCTAGAAACACTTCTTTTCCACTGTGAAAGCAACTGTGTGAAACAGCCAACCAGCCAGGGCAGGTGAAGAGTAAAACATATGAGGATATTGAGGAAATGTTAGTTTTGATGTTCCTGAGAAAACTGCTGAGCTTCCTTTACTTCCCTAAAGCCTTTTTCTCCTTTTTTTTTTTCTTTAAATAATGAGGATAGCAAGGCAAAGCAACTTTTGAGAGCAGCAATGAATTTTGTTAGAGCACACAGCTGTGGTGGCACAGTTCCTGGGTGAGCACTCTTCTGTCTAGGAACACACAGTCAAAGGGCAAGGAGTATCAAACCCAGAGTGTCACCTACAAACTGATCTTCCAATAGTTCATGTGTGTTAATTTTCCCAATATGATTTTTATCTTATTTAATACATTATTTCAACTTGCTTCCTGAGTCCTCTTTTACTGTACCTGACTCCAGAGCTTTTGAGCATTTTCTGAGGTTAAAGTTGATAACCAAAAAGACTCTGCCACAAAAAAAAGATTTGCTATTGGATCTGAGCAGTTAGAGTGGAACAGGGAATTGGTGAAGTACTTAAGCAAAGAAATCAGTCTCCAAAGCCCTGGTTTGAGATGGTGAAGCACTGCTCATTTCAGGACTGTCTCTGCAGGGATGGCAGAAGCACTTAGCTGTGAAAGTTACTGCAGGCTGAATCACTGAGCAGTTCATCAAATTGTCCAGGCTGTGATGAGGGCACAGGGGAATAGATGCAGAAAGGCATGAAGTGAAGCAGGACACAGGTGGAATTTCAGTGATGAAGTCCAAAATTAGCATCCTTGAATTCTGCTCAGATACAGCTGCCCTGGCAGTGCCCAGACTCACACAGAGCCTCACTGTCACATGTCCTGATCCCTGCCTGGCCAGCTGAGGGACCCACAGGAATCCTGGGGGCTGACTCTGATCCAGCCATGGCCAGGCTCCCTCCAAACTGCACTTCCAGCCACTCTGGGCTCAGCAGTAGCCATGAGGGTTATTTTTCCTACCCCAGAGGGGGGAAGCACTCATCCAAATGGGAAGATCAGTGTTTAAATCTCTCCTAAGCACAGAATCATAGGATAGTTTGTGTTGGAAGAGACCTTTAAAGGTATTTAGTCCAATCCCCTGAAATGAGCAGGGACATCTTCAACAAGACCAATTTGCTCAGAGTCCCATCCAACCTGACCTTGAATGTTTCCAGGAATTAAGCATCTACCACCTCTCTGGACAGTGTGTTCCAGTGTTTTACCACCCTCATTATAAAATAATTCCTCCTTGTATTTAGCCTATGTTAGTATTCCTTCCTTCTTTCAGTTTAAAAACATTGCCCTGTGTTCTACCACAACAGGTCCTATCAAAACCTTTGTCTCCATCTTTTTCTAAGCTCCCCTTCAAGTACTGAACAGCTGCAAGATCTCCCTGGAGCCTTCTTTTCTGCAGGCTGGCTGACCCCAACTCTCTCAGGCTGCCCTCTCAGGAGAGCTGTTCCATCCCTCTGATCCTTTTGGTGGCCCTCTGGACCTCCAGCAGCTCCATGTCTTCCTGTGCTGAGGATCCAGAGCTGGGCTCATGCAGAACATGAGAGAGGCCCAAACTCCTGGGCAAATCCCACTCCTTTGGGCACTCTGGATTGTCTGTCCAGGGCACCTTTCCCTCCAAACCACTCTAGGCCATCTCCTGAAATCTCACTGCAGTGGCACTCACAGCTGCTGCATCACAAATCTTTTCTTGGCTCAGTTTTGTGTCTCGTTGGGAATTCAAACTCTCTGTATTAATGAACATTCAGCAGCCTCGTGCTCAGAGTGCGTGGGGAGGCACCGAGGCACTCAGGCAGTTGGAAACAATAGCATTGGCAAGATAATGGCATTTAATTTGTTGACAAACAGATTAATGAGTGTGCCTAGAAGGGGAGGAATGAGTATTTATCATTCAAAAGAGACAGGAAAAAATAAATATGCATCATTACCAGGAGTTGTTCTGAAATTTGTCATGACAGGAAAGCTGCTGTATGGGATAGTTATGTGAATTACAGAAGGAAATTATTTTTTTTAAATGTACTTCTAGGGAAATGCCTTGTTCCAGGGTGACATCACTTGGGTGTTTGTGCCCATTGCACAGGAGGCAAAATGTGTAATAGAGGAAGGGAAAAACAGAGTCACTAATGGGTTACATTAGTGAAAGATCAAGAGCCCCAGTAGATGTTCAGAGCTGGAGAGGAAAATGAGTCAGGTTTGAGTGCATTCCCCTGAGAGGAGCAATCCTTTCCCTGGCAATCCTCCCCTCTGGCTGTCTCTGGCACAGGAGGGGCTGCCTGGCACAGCCACAGTGGGGCCTCTGCTGCAGAGCAGGTGGATCCCAAAGGCTCCCAGCCCCTGCCAGACCTTTTGGGTCCTGAGCTCCACCCTGTTCTGGGAGGGTGTCAGGCAGACCTGAGTCCTGAGCTCACAACCCCATTAACAGATTCATACTGCAGAGTGAATATTATCCTGCTGAAAGTATTCCAAGTGCTCAGCACTGGAATTATTCATGGACTGCCACTTGTCAAAATGCCATCTCATTACCAGGTAGAAATCCTCCCCTTGGGACTGTCCCCAAGCCCACTGGCGAGGTTAGGTGGGCAAAACTGCCCTCTCTGTGCCCTGGCTGTTCTTTTTCTGTGTATTAACATGAACATGAAGTCTGCAAATTGTGTTTTCTCCTCTTCCCCTCTTTAGTCTTTATCCCACATCCTCAGGATGACACAGGACACGATGGGTATAAAGTAAATCCATTCATTTTGTTTCTAGCTGGTCACTTATTCATGTGAATCTGGAAAGACACCCACTGCATTAGGCCTAGATTGAGCCCAAGGGCAAATGTTATAAAAAACTCAACATTATAATAAATTTAGCAGCACACTGACAATTTTGAAGAGCTTTCCCACCCAATTAATTCCTTCAGGTGGCATTTACTAGAGACAGGAATGCTAGGATAGACAGACAGGGAGAAATAAGCACATAAAGACAAGCTCAGCAGTAATTATTTTGAAAGCCAGAGGCCACCAATAGGAGAGGCAGAAAGACTTCCTACAAATTGGAGTCTCTCAGACTAAGGAGACAGGAGAATGTAATCCCACTGTTATTTTTTGTGGAACCTGGGAAAATGACACCTCAAAAAATGGAGGAAAAGAAATACAGAAGACAGGAAAGATTGTTTCAGGGAGACAATAAAAGGAACTAGGATTAGGGAAAGAAATTGGGATGATTTTGAAAGCTTCAATACATGATTTTGAACACACTGTAAGGTAAATTTTAAATCACACTGCGAGGTTATGCAGAGCCATGAGGTTAGACACATGACACCTTATTAGTGCTATCTTTCATTGCTAGTGTGTCTCAATGGTGAGAATTACAAGTTCAGAAAGAAATTTCATTAGTGATACAGAATTAAACGCTCTAGAATAGAGAAAGAAAAGAAATCAGTAATCTGGTCAAGATTCAATCTGGTTGCTGTAAGAACAGGAGATGAGTGGGTTTTGCCTCAGCTGGTGAGGGGAATGATTTCCATTCTGAGGGTGGAAGCAGCCAGGGGCTGGGACCCCCAAGAAAGCAGGGCCTGAAGGGGTGGGACAGAGAACAAAAGGCAGCCAGGGCAGATGGAGAAGGTGTAAAGATTGCCCAGAGGCCAGGAAAATCCATAATCACCACATGACAGTCCTCACAAACCAGGAGAAAGCATTATCTCTGCAGCTTTGCATTTCTTGGTTGTCAGGAGGTGAATGGAGCCCTGCAGCTGCGGGGCTGTGCCTGGCTGCTCCAGTGCCCCGGCAGGGCTGCCATGGATGAGCTCACAGAGCTGCACCAAAGGAGCCTGGCTTAGCTGATCTCTGCTCCTGGAATCAAAATTCACTGGTGTTTGCAGCATGCTGGGGACACAGTGGTGACATGGACAGTGTGGGCTGTGTATTGGCATTGTTCTCCTGAGCCAGGACTAATACATTCAGGCTTGGCACAGAAGTTTAAGAAATCTTTTTAACAGAAGCTTATTTCATCTTCACAGCAGCCACTGCTGCTACCAAAGGGGCACCGTGCCAAGACTGGATCATCTCATAATTCAACTAATCCCATCATGCCAAGCTTTGTGTAGTTCCTCAGCTTGGTGGAAGTTTCAAAAATCACTGCTATTAAGTACCAATTGCTAATCTAGTGTGGGGCTGGGCTGAACAAGGTGCTTTGACCCTTTAATGCACAGACATAGTTGACCCCTCAGCAGAAATATTTTTATAGCACTTCATAGCTTTTTGAAAACATTTTATATGCAATACCTGCATCTTCTTTCAGCTCATCCAAGTGCAGCTCCTCACCAAAGGAGGTCACATTCGTTGTGGCTGCTGTTGTGGTGTCCTGCTGCTCCTCCTCTGAGGTGAGTGCCTGGCACACAGCTGCTGGAGCCTCGCTCTGTGTCACCCTCGTGCCATCGTCACCAGTGCAGGCTTTGCCTTCAGTATCTAAAACAACACATCATTTCATCTTAGCTAAAGCATGAGCAGTGAAGCTGAGGTCCCCCTGCTATCCTCTTGAGAAGAGGGACTCTTAAAGCTGCTCATGCTCTCAGGGGACTGAGACTTCTAGAGCAGCACCTGATCTCTGTGTTTACCACCTGTGATGCAAATCCTGTGGGCACCAGCCCGTCTGGCACAAAAACCCACTCAGGTTTCTCAAGGAGACACCTCTTTCTGTGGGCATCCAGCTGCCTCAGCAAGTGGCCACTGTGCTCTGGAAGCAGCTGCCAGGTGGGAGATGAGCAATGGGCAATCAGAGATCTCTTGGAGAAGGCAATTCCTTCCTTGCATGAGCAGAGCCCATGGTGCAGCACACTCCAGGTGGGTCTGACATGTCTGGGCTGTGCCAGGCTCTGTGCAGACTCGCTGCCATCCAGCAGTGCTGCAGGAAGGAAAGGCTGCTCATATTCCTACCAAACTGCAGGTTTTTAGCACAGTTTTAGTTACTCAGCTTTGAAAAGTGTATCCTGTGTGATTGAGCTGATCAGAAATTCAAATCCCTCCTCATGCAGACCTAGAAACTGCTCCCTTTGCTTACTCTGAAAGATTTTTGTGCCAGTGATCCCTGCAGCTGTACGCATCTTGATGACTGAAGCTTTTCTAGTATTCTCTTATTCAGGCAAGAGTCTTCAGAATACAAACTACTCTTTTACTCCCTCAGAATTTACAAGGTCTACATCACTGTTGCAAAGACACAGAAAGCAATCGCTTCCGTCCCTGGGCAGCTCTCCATGCTGATGGATGCTCCTGCTGTCCACCCTTCACCTCCCAGCTTGTATTTCTCATCCCTGGACACTCCTTTCTGGAAGCTCCTGACAGGGCTGTGTTTTCTTGCAATGCTATCATTACAAGTCCCTTGAATATCAATTTAAAACAGCAACATTCACAATTATCTCTTTTTGATGCTATTTGGACAATCTGCAGGGTAATTTCTTGTGGTTTTGGGTGAGGGTATCAGATTTTGGCCCAGAGATGCTGCGGAAGGGATGCAGTATTTTTGCATACTGAGCTCACTCAGTCTGCCTCATAATCACGTTTGGTGAAAAGTTACTGTTCTTAAAATAGCCCTTGCAGTAGCACAGTTGCTATGATACAGGGAAGGGGAGGGGGGAAAAAGTTCATTGCCTACATTTCAGCTCTTTGTGAAGGCAGCCTGTAGATAATCATGGGTGTGTGAACCACTGTCATGGGGTTTGACAGGCAGCCCCTGCCCAGAGCTGTAAGCACAGATAAACCTGATCAGCCTTGTGCTCACCAAGGGGACAAACATCGAGGGGGGAGCTCCCTAAAATGCTCCAGGTAACTCTGCTCTGCACAGCCTGGGGAAAGGCAGCTGGGCCACAAAGGCTCTGCACCAGAGACACCTTCAGGTCCCGGCCCCTGGGAGGGCAGGGCTAATGAAGGGATGGCAGGCAGAAGATGTTCCTTTTGGAGCATTCCTGAGACTCACAACAGCGATGTTCTGGGGCAGGAAGGATCAGCTGGTGCTTACATCAAAGTGGGTGTGCTGCTTTGGGTGCCAGAGGGTCCAACACTGTATTTTCGAGGTGGTCTGGGGGCAGGACAAAGCACAGACCTCAGCTCCAGGGGGAAGGAGAAGCCCAGCCCTCAGCACTGCAAGGTAACCAGGAGCAGGGCTGGGACTTTGCTGGGAATTAACCCCTCTGTGTGCCAGAGCCAGGTCCTCTCTCAGGGAGTTAAGCTGGTTCCCAGAGGGAAGCTGCATTTCAGGAGTGTTCCAGGGGCAAGCTGGCATCTGCCCTGTGTGAGCAGAGCCCCAGAGGAGCAGGGGACAGAGGTGGCCCAGGCCATGCTGTGAATGGCCAGCCAGGAGTGGGGGCTGTGTGAGGACACAGGGTGACACAGCCTGCCAGGGGGACTGAGCACCCACACAGGGACAGTGCAATTCACCCTGGGCTGCTCCCAGGGCACTGCAGACCCTGCACCAGCCCTTGCAGAGCTCAGAGCCACATGGGCCACTGCCAGGGCCACTGCCAGGGCCACTGCACCTACTGCAAATGCATGAGGCTTCTCAGGCTGCAGCATCCTCCCAGTTGGGCTGTTTATGAAAGTGAGCAGGAATCAGCTCCCTGGAAGTGGAGTAGAGCCTGATGGAATAGAGGGATTTGAGGATTTACTGTAGTCTTTTTGCTGCTTTGACAATTGCAACTAAACTGCATAAACGAGGACTTAGCCTTGAAACTGCTGCCACTTCAGCTCAGTCCAAGTAGGGCACTAATCATTTACTGAGAATTATTTGGGTCAGTTTTTATTCCAGTTAATAAGCTGCTTCTGCTAATATAATAAAATAACCCTGGAGATTCACAACACTCTGTAAAGACAAATAACTTGCAGGCAGCTGCAATGTCCTTCAGCTGACTGTGATCCACTCTTCCCTTTCTGGGCACAGGGAGGCACTGGAAATTTGTGTGAATGCTCATAGGAGCTCCAGGCAACTTTCCTGCAGACAGGTAGGCAGTCTGTTTGCAGCTGTCTAGTTAAAAGCACAGCTTGTCCTCACACCTCACTGGACTATATTTATTTGAACTATTTTAATTTTGTTAAAATTATCTTGCTGCTTGGCATCACCTTTTCCTCCCAACCATTCTTTATGCATGCAAGAGGTTTATTGATTCCTCATTATTGCCTCCTAATGGGCTCTACAGAACTTCTATTTTACTGGTTTTTTTGCAGAGCATGACTTCAAATTCATGGATTATAGGGAACTTTCCTGCTCCTAGTGGAGATCATGTATATACCGTAATGCTAATATGCTAATAGGACAAGTAATTATCTAGAATTATGAGACACACAAAGACTTCAATGGACAGGAATTAAAAATGAACTTTCTAAGAACTTCCATTTTAGAATAAATGAATGGTTGGATAGATTATTTAATATAAAATTTAAAATATATCCATCAGAATAATATTAAAATTGCTTTACTCCCATGGAAAAAGAAATCCTATTTAAAATGCTCTTTTTCTGACTCTTCAGTTGCTCAGTTTCACTCCAGCTTGGCATCAGTATTGTCCCAGGGGTTATTTATAGGCATGGCGTTTGTTTTATACAAAAGAAACTCAATTACTACTTTCCAAGAATATAGCTTCTATCTGTGAGATTAATCAAACTCAAAAGGCCAGTCCTCTTTCATGACAGTACTTTCTGCTATGATGTTTTCAAAGTAAAGATGGATTTGTGGGGTTTATCTCTGTTTAGGTGGAAATGGCAATTGGGATGTTGTCCATAACACTGGGAGCTCAGTTAATGTCACAGAACAGTCACCCAGATCTGTGTCTCCCTTGAGCATCTGTCAGGGCTTTGGAGCACAAGAATGACCTCCTTTGTGACTGTTTCTGACACTTTATCATCTTTCCTTCCATGACTTCTGGTTTGTACTCAGGAAAGCTTTAAAATGACTCCACTAAATGCTTCACTTTTCCATGGGAATGAAAAGCAGGTGGACTGGTAACATGCTACATCACAAACTTGGTGTACTGGAAAAACAGCTGAAAACATCAGGTTGGGATCATTTGGTGGGATCTGGATCCATGGGTTGTTCGTGTTAGCTGACTGCATCTGTATGTTGAAGTTTGTATTTATCCAGCTTGAGCTGGATTTCTTGGCAGAGGGGTTCAGCTGGGTTTAGAGCAATTACATAAAACCTACAGACCAGCTGAGGCTGCAGCATGTGTAAAGCAAGGGAACACAGAGCTGCATGGGAGATGGGAGAGCATCAAACACTGAACTCATGGATGGATTGCAGCAGGGAGGAGCTTGAAGGATGACAAGCCTTAAACTCAAACACTGAGTTTTCACTCTGTTTGGATTGAAGGTTTTTATTCATTTGTTTGTTTATTCTGCTTTTGCAAATACGTGTTTCCTACTGTCCTGAAGGAGCCTCTGATAAAAAAAAAGAAGAATTTTGACTTACCTTGTTCCATCATCTCCAGAAGGCCTTTCTTAATGAGTTCATCCCTCCCTTGCCGTGCTGTCATCTTCTTCTCCAGCACTGCACAAAGTAATGGCACAACACAGCACCAGTTACCAACAGAGCACTCATGTAATGGGGTGAGAAAGAGGCAACATGGAAATTCCCTCTAGTCCCAACTCCTGTGTGCCTGGAAAGGACTGCAAGGATTTTGTTTTGGGGAGCAAGAATTGATGAGCTGGTTTTGCCTCTTTGTTGAAATCACACCATGTAAAGCTCAGGTTTATGGTGTGAGGTGCTGTCAGATCACTCTGAGTGCAGCCACAGGGATTTCAGAGCTTCCTGCTGTTTACTGGGGCACCTTGGAGCTGCCTTGGACAGTGTCCTCCACTGGGACACTCCCACAGGACACAGGAGCAAGTGGAGGGAACTGCACTGTCCCACCTTATGAAAATGCAAGTGAGATTCTCTCCATACTCATCTCCTGGGACATCTCTGGAGACCAGTGAGAGGAGGCTGTGCTGTGTGCTGGGCTCCTTCCCCTCAGAGACAGCTGCTTGAGGGAAGGCATTTCACATGCTGCAGCTCCCTCCTGTCACTTCTCATCATGTTACTGTGACCTACATAAACTTCACCCCAAATAAAAGGGGTGACAATACTTGGGGCCATAAATGTAGCCAGTGTGGAGAAGGGACAGCCCATGCAAAGCAGTCTGGGGGCAAGGCTTGTGCTTCACTCTCATATTTTGACCTTTCCATCTAAATGTACTAAATTGTGTTATACAGGAAGTCAGCCTATATGGGCCCCTCTGAGCCTTACACATTAATAATCTGTTGAATGCTGGAATCTCTGCACTGGGTTTGGCTCAGGTCACCTTTAACATGTCCCATGAAAGCTCTGCTGTGCAGCATCCCTGTCTGCTCCCAGCCTACCTGCAGATGTCTGCTTTAGCTTCTCATTTTTCTTTTTCCTCCACTTCCACGGTTTGAAGATCCTGCCCAGTGTTGCCAGTTTGCTGTTCCTCCTCACTGGTGGAGTTCGAATCCCTGAGACCAAGTAGTCAGAACGCACTGCAGGGGACTGCTCCATCTCATCTGAGAGGGGAAGAGAGGAAAAACCTGTTAGACCAAACCCCACAGGGACTTGCAAAGGGCAGGTAGAGGGGCTCACCAGGGCAGTGGTGCCACTGTGCCCCCAAAAGCTTCAGGGAGCTGCCACAGCCTCCTGAACCCTGGAGAGCTGAGAGCTCCCTGTGGCTTTAACAGGAGAGTGGAAGTTTAACACATCTGTAAATCAAGCTCACGTGGCCTCCAGTTAATCACATAAATGTAATGCTCATTTAAAAAATGCAGACCTTTATGAAAAGCTGAGAGGAAGTGTGAGAGAGTTCAGATCCCTTTGGAATCCCCAGATTCCAGTTCTGTTCCTGGGTCACAGGATATTGCTGCCTTTTAAATGAACTCTTCATATGAGCTAACACAGAACACGCTGACTTTTGTGAGCTAATGCAAATCTTATATAAAGAAGAGTTTGTTTGATATGTGCTATGTAAGTAAAATCTCAGAACTACTGTGAAAATTTATTCCCTGAGAAAGCTAAGGGGAGAATTCTTTCCTTTTTGTCCAGCCAAGCCACAGGAATTCAGAGATAATGCTTCAGCTGGAAAATCAATTGAGGTATTTTTAATAATTTTCCTTGAAATGCACCACAAGTTTTGCTTATAGACAAGTGTTGGATGAAACAATACCCACTGAGTATTCACAGTTGTGTGCCAGCCAGTGCCATGGAGGACAGTGGGACAGTCCCCTAAATGGGGTTATTGATGTCTTTACTGAGATCTGTATTACAGCACCAGTGCAGTAATTGTTGAAAGAGAAGCTGCCATCAGACCTGTTACAGAAATAAAAACTGAGCAGCAATTTGTATTTTTTTTTCCCAACAACCAGTTAAAATTTAAATTGGGAATGTGAAGCTATGAACATATGTACATTTCCAAGTAAGTTTTCTCTGGAACAGCAACATTTATCATAAATTGCTTCATGACTGCAAGATCATACAGATCCAGCATCTTCTAGGCTTTGTTTTTAAGTTAACAGGGTGAAAATGCCTAAATCACAGCACGGAGGTGGGGATTTCCAAGTAAACAGGAAACGATTTTTGGAAGATTATTAAACACAGCAGGGGAATCAACACATTCCTCCTCTTCCATTTAATTTTGAAAATACTGGTAATAGAGATGAATCACTCAGTGGAGACAAACTAAAAACTTGGCTATGTGAGCTATTAGAGCAGAGAAAAGCTGTGACAATTCCCCACACACATCATGCATGCCCAGTGAAATTCTCTTTCTTTGTATTGAATTTAGAGCACCTTTTTCCTCATTCCACTGAGTTTATCTGGGGGTTTAATTTACAAGAGATTTAAAGTAATAATTTTTTTCCTTTGAACTCATGGTGCCTACCCAAGGTGATATTTATAATTTACAATTTGGAGGTCAGTATTAAGTTGAGAGCAGGAAATAGCAATGAGCCTTGCACAGAAGGAAGGCAGTAGCCTACAGACCACAGCTGGAGTGCCAAGATATTCTGCTCCTTTCCTAGCAGTGTATTCAAAAATGAGAAGTACCACAGAAATAAGCTTTGAAGAATTAGAGCTGCTCTTGATTACAGCAATAGCAATGAGAATGGAAAATGGCAGAGTAGATCTCCTATTAACTTGCTATTATGATCACTTTAAAGCTCTAATAGAAGCCTCAGGAAATAGCATTTGGTCATTTCTTGTGACACCTCTTGAGTGGAAATAGAAATGTTCATGAAATTAGCTCATCTCCAAGTAGCTGTAGATGAGGCTGTGAATCAGAGCCTGGGAGCTGCAGTGGAGAGGGACAAGCTCAGCTCAGCTGTCCCTGCTCCTCCTCACCCTGCACTGCTGCTCCTCCCAGGCCAGGAGTTTCTCAGGCATGGAGGGGAGGATTAAACAAGAAGCTGATTTACTGGCTCTGCTGTGTTTCCTTTGGGATGGAGGTGTCTGCAAAGTGGGTCAGGTATCCCCCACATGTTTTGTTTAATACTGCTAGTATGGGATCATTTGAAGTTTTTGCCAGATGCACAAAGATACAGATATATAAAGAACCAAGAAATCATTTGAACCCAAACCTGTGGGTCTCCAGCGATGCTCATGGTCCCAGATATTCCCCAAGAAGGGGAATGGGAAGATATCACAAGGACACTGAGGCTTCCTTGAGTGCTTCTGTGGTTTACACCAGCCCTGCCAACTGAGTTTCTTCCCTCCCTTTCTGCCCTCTTGGTTGTGGAAATGCAAAGATTTTGATTGCAGATGAAACACAGGTACAAATCTTATGCCAAAGAAGGAATAGCAGATAAAACATATGTTCCAGTGGAGGTTTTTGTGGGCTTTTTAACTTTATTAATGTTTCTCATGTGGTACAAGCAGTCCTTCTCACCATATGCAGTTTCTATACTGTGTATTGGGAGAGATGGACACAAAAATAGATAGAGACACAGCAAGACAGATGTCCTGAAGTCCTAAATAACAAAGAAGTGGTCTCACTGGCAATGAGAATCACAAGAGAGCCCTTGGAGCACCTCATTTCCAGTCAGTTCATTTTCTCCTGGTTGTGGGTTGGCTGCTTGGGAGATCAGAAGTTGACAGCACAAAAAGCAGTTCCCACGTACAGCAGTGACTGCTGGAGAAGGCTCTCCTAAATATCAGCCAGCTCCTGCAGCCAACAAGCTGCCAAGGCTTGCCAACCCTCCAACCACTCTGTGAAACATTCAGCACATTTTTTTAATCTGCAGTCAATATTTTAATTATGCTAACTGTTCTGTGGAATAATGTGGTTATTTCTCCCAGAGCCTGACAGCCTGGGGCCAGGCCATGCAATTACACAGGGGATGTCTGCAAAATACAAACAGCCAAGAGCCAAACCATGACTCTCCAAATCAGCAGGGGGAAGCAAGCAGCAGCTTAACTCTCTGTGTAATGTGGAAGGATGAGGCACAGTCACTATCAGGGTCCAGAGAGCAGCAGTTTGACCCCAGCACAGTCAGACCAGCCTGCTGGCCCTCACTGCCCCACAAGCAGGCAATCCTCAGCCCTGTGGGGCCACAGGATTTTGCTCTGGCTAAAGCTTATTTGCTGTTTATGCCAAAATCACTTTAAATTCCTCGCTGTACACATTTGAGGGCAAAGACTCCTGTGCTGGAGCTTCAGGCCCAGAACAAACCCCTCCCATATCACAAACTCCTCAGCTGCTCTGTGTGTGCCAAAGGGGTGGACACCAATGTGGCTGTGCCCCTGCTGATGACGTGGGCAAGCTCCTCTCACAGCGCTAGCTGGGGTAGTTTCTAGAGCTCCTGGCAGGGGTGCAGTGTGAGTGGGTTAATGTCTGAGAGGGGAGAGGTTCCACAGTGACACTGCTCTGCAGTGCAGCTCTGGGCTGCACAATCAACCAGGCAACAAAGAAGAAGCAAACAAACCATAATATTCATTACATTTGGCTCCAGGGTCTGACCCCTCAGAAAGTCTGAGCATCTGCAGCTTCTGTTTACATCAGCAGCAGTTGTGGTGAAGAACACCCCCTTGCTCTCTTCCTTAAAACATTGTGGTGCCATAAATAGAGCACTCTTCCTGCAATTCCCCTCTCTGTGGGAATTGTGCAATCTTTCTGAAGGTTTTCTGCTCAGAGAAGCTCTCCCATTTGCACATGTCAGACCCTGCCTCCATCCCAGCCAGCCTCCCACAGAAGTGGGGCCGGTTTGTGAATTGTGGGATGGGAGAGTGCCCTGAAGTGCCACAGCCCTGTTCCTACAGCAGCTGGGGCTGGTGCTGAGGTGATCATGGGTGATAACAGCACTGTTCAACTGAGCACTGGGCTCACTGAGTTGGTTTTATCTTCTCGGGTTTTTGCAGTGTGGAGCTGGATGCCTGCTGATTACAGCAACTGCAGGATGCATTCCACAGGCTGAGGAGGGGCAGCTGGGAACATCAGGGATGCAGGGCTGAGTCACACTGACCTTGCCATGCAGGCAGGCTGCAGGGGACACGGGATGTCCTCCTGTGAATGCAGCAAGAACTTTGTGGGAAGATGAAGGATGCTGAATTTTAATGTGCTGGGAATTCTGGTAACTTAAATTCACAGCAATGAAAGTTGTGCCTTGCTAAATCCTGTGTGTACATTAGTAGGAGAAGGACCACTGAAAAATCTGCAACCTGCAGGCAGTTTAAAAATAACACAGCAGACAAGAGCTGCAGGCAAATTTGTAAGGCAGGCGTGCTCTGTTTGCTGATGAACTGGTTTGTGATGCAGCTCTGCATGTTTTCCCCTTTACTGTCATTGCATCTCTCTCTGCAACTCATGTATTGAGCTAAAAAAGGAAATAAAGGTTCCCTTTGGTCCACTGCAGAGGGCAGAGACAGTGAGTGGAATCAAAATGGCCTTTCTGGCTTTTGGGATAGAGGTGCCTTTACCACCAGTAACTTTCAGTGCTGCCTGGAATTCAGGAGTTCCTCTAGAAAGGTGAGGGAGGATGACACAGGGGGAGCTGAGCTTTTAAAGGGTTCCTGTGTCCCCCTGGTCACTCCCAAACTGAGCCAGCACTTCCCTCAAGGTGGTCCTAGCAGTGAGAGGAGCCTGCAGGGCAGGGAAGGCAGAAAGTGGTGCTGGTTTCAGAGTAAAGATTATCCTGAGCGTTGTGAAAGAGAATTAGCAGCAGGAACAATTCCCCTTTTCCTTACTTTAGCATCCTGAAAAATAGAGAACTGACCAGAGTGATGAACATGCAGGATAGGGATAAGTTGCTCGTGTCTGGAAGCCTTTGAATGCTTCTGTCATATGTTCCAGAGAAGCAGAATTCAAACTGAAGAGCTTTTTTATTGCACCAGTTAGATGTTTCCTGTGATGGAATTCTTCCTTGTTCTAAAAATGTTTTCTGTCACCTGCATTTCTGCAGACACGCTCTCTTTCTTGACTCTCTTTGAAAGAGAACTACAGCAGAATGTTCCAGTTTGAAGTTTCCATTTCAGTTTTTTGAACATAAAGTATTTTTATTTTTGCAGTTTTGAATGACTGTTAGAAACTAGAACTGAAAATTATAAAAAAGAAGTTTTTGATGAATCTGAAATTTATTTAATTTTTGAATGACTTTGTATTTGAAGCTGTGAATGTTGCAGTAGTGTTTGGGACTAGTTTGGAAAAAACTTACACAGAATCCTTTGTAAAAGAGAAAACCTAGTTCTTAACAGTTAGATAATTAGAAAGGCAAGGTACCTGTAGCAATTATTGAATGTAATCATGAACTGTAGCAATTATTGAATGTAATCATGAGCTGATTTTGGGTGCACAGCTGCTTATGTGACATAGATTGCTGCTCTGACACATCATATTCGTTAGACAAAAAACCCACTGAAATAAAATAGGGAAAACTACAGGTTTGAGGTGCAAATTCAGCCATTTACCTATCCAAATTTTTAGGTTTTGTATGGTCAATGGTGTAAGGACAAAAATGGCTTGAATTCTTCTCTTATTGCAACCCTTTATGTTCCTGATTTCCCGCCGTGGATTTCATCTCTCTCAGAGCTGAACCTCCCAAGGAGCAGATGGAGAGTGGGCCAGGTTTATCCACATGGCATCCACGTCATCCCCTGAGTTACCTTGGGGGCAAAATCTGGCACAGGAAACGTGTGCAGGCTGCAGACTCACAGAGATCCATGAAGCAGGGTGAAAATGCAAAGATAAACAGCAGGGAAATACAGAGACAGCTCTGGGTTCAGCTTCCCCTCAATAAAGGCTGTGCTTGGCCTCAATCACTTTTCCTTTTGCTGAGAGATATAAATCCTGATTAAGTTTTTGTACTTCCCTGCTTGGAAATGCAAGTTTACTACATGGTCTCCAAAGTCTGAACTTACATTTTTACTTCAGACTCAAAAGGTTTGCCATTTGTCCTTGCTCTGTAATTTCCACTGCTCTTTAGTATGTTAAATTACAATTTAACATTTTTCTCTAATGGAAGGAAATAAAATAAAAACCCCAAAGCATAACTTGTGGGTGGCAGGAGGGGGCTGTGCTTGCCAGGGAAGTTTATTTCCATTTTGTCATGCTGAGCCTCCTTCAAAGTATTTGGATTTTAAAACCAGGTTACCCTGACATGAATGGGGAAACAGATTATGCTTATCAAAGGAAAGAGAGCAGGGAAGTGGCAACTCCAGCTAAATCTCTTAGATAAAAATATGCTTTGTATGCTTGAGATTTGTGATTTCTTCCAGAAAACGTTCCTTGGGAAAGTTGACATATCACCTACCAGCATTACCACCAAGTGAGCTAAGGTGCAAAGAAATTAATCAGGAACTTTTCATGCTTTTGGATCATTGTGTCAAGCTCCAACACCACTTGCTGTGATTTACAATGCACGGTGTGACATTAGCAGTTCATTAGCAAAATAGGTTTGTCAGTGTTTGCATAAAGGAACCCGCAACATCCTTACCTGGCTAAGAAAGAGCTCAGTAACAATAAGAAAATGAGCCTGATGAGGGATTGCTGTGTAACCACTGTTAATTCAGTTACCTGAGCCTGTACAATGTCTTTGGAGAAGGCAAAGCCTCTCCCCCAGTGAGAGCTGGCTCAGGCAGCAGAGCAGCATCTCCCCACAAAAAATCCATTCAAATGAAATAAAAATCCTTTCAAATGGGCACTGCCTCTGCAGAGGGCCAGGGGCCTGTGCCAAGTCTGTCCCTCTGCAGCTGCAGGGGTTTGTGCCACACACAAATCCCAGGGCTGGGCAGTTTCCCCAGGCTCCTGGAGGGATGCTGTGCTGCAGGACACAGGGAGCACAGGGATGTTTGGGATGATGCCCTCAGAGCAGTGAAACTGCTGTCTGCACTGCAGGACCAGCCTTTCATCACCTGCAGTTGTTTAATTAGCTGTAGCCTTGCTGCAAACCTGTTGAAAGGATGTTTTTTATAGCATCCTCAGGGAGTCTGCAGACTGAAACACACCCTGGGCTGTCTCCAAGAGGCACCTTCAAATCCCTTCCACTGCAGTTATCCCTGGCAGCAGCTGCCTTTGGAGGGACATGGAATACCCAGGGAAGCCATTGGTGTAAGGGCCGTGTTTGCCAGCAGGAACTGCTTTTCTGGGATTCTGGACTCGTTTCTGGGATTCATCCACTGCTTTTTCTGGGATTCATAGCCCAGGACTGATCTATTTAGAGTTTCTCCAGCTTATGGGAGTCTGTGTCTGTCAGACACACAGTCAGCTCTCACTTTACATCCATCCCAACCTTGTCTATTCAAGAATTAATCAAATCCTCATGTCCTAGGCACTTTCATGCCCTTGTAATTCCATGCATAATTTCCCTCTTTGCTCGAACACATCACAGCTCTCAGTTGGTGCTGTCACTGTTCAGTGCCACTGCTGCAGATGGAAAACAGCCTTTGTGCTCTGTGAAATGCAGGAGCATCTCCTTTTGTTTTGGTTTCTCCTTTATCACTTCTGCTGCTTCACACTCTTGCTTTCCCTACACCTACTGGCAACAAACACACCTCAGCCACCAGTCTGGTGCTCATTCCAGGCCTGCTCTAGGGAACAGGGCACAGATTTGGGAGAAGGAATGCTTAGACAATAAAAATCTGACATAAACCAGAACAGCTGCAGGGAAAGGTAGATAGAAAACAGGCACAGTGACCAAATTCAACTTTTGTCTAAGGTTGTGCATCCAATGTGGCTCCTTGTAAAACTGTTCTAAAGCAATCAGTGATTTATACACCTGGCTGGTATGGAAATTGTAATGAAACCCTTCCTGGGAGGTTACTTCACCTGAATGGATGTTAAATACTTTCTCAGGATGGTTTGCTCTGCTGGACATAATATTCTGTAAATATAAGGCACACGTAGGAAATACTTAAAGGGGAACATTGTTTTTAAAGAATCATTTATTCCACTGTCTGCTGGTGCCTCTCACCAAGGCAATTACACTAAATACTCAGCAGTTCTCCAAAGCAAGGAACCACAAACCCCCAGCTCCTTTGCAAAGCCACATCTGTGCTTAAACACAGAGCAGAATCAGATGCTACCAAGTCCCCAAGGGGGATGGCACTTGTCACCTGTTAAATCCTACATTAAACATCATCCTTAGCATGGAACTTTCTCAAAGCTCACATGAGGGTTTTAAAGCACTGGTCTAACCAAACTGCAGCATGCCTTCTAAAATTCAATTCTTCACTGGTCAAGGGCCAAGAGAAATAATTGCTTATCAAATTTACTGTAGTGATTATCAGTGTTTGCCTGAACCAAGACCACAGTCTAGTCCTAATGGAAATGGCAGGATCTTCAGAGCAAGAATAAACATGGAAATTACTCTAAACATATGAAGCTGTCTCCTCTGCAGCTCTTGGAATTACTCCATTCCAGGTTGTTTCCTTCTTCTATTATAGGAACTAGGAAAAACAAGCTACTGAGTTGTAATCCTTGGCCTGTGTAAGAAACAGCAAAACAGAGAGACAATGTCCCACATGGCAATAACAAAATGAGAATTTTGGCAGGAGAACAGCAATGTCTGTCCATTAACTCCCTGTGTCACTGAGCAGCCAAGCAGGGAGAACTATGGAAATAACAGCAATTCCTCTTGCTAATGTGATTTATTGGCTGTGTCTGCATTAGCAAGAAATGCAGTGTTAGAAGTGGGGCTGTGAGCAGCTGGTGCTGAGGACTCAACACCTCCTGGCTGCATTTGTTAAGCAGCACTGGTGTGATCTTGTGACTCCAACTCGACAGTGAACGAGCTCTTTCCTCACAAAGTGCAAAGGAAACAAGATTCTTCTTGATAATAAAAATACCAGCTAAACTAAACAAGCAGTCTTCCAAAAATAAACTAAGAGTGCCTGTGTTTTCTTCCCAGAGGATGGATGAAAATCATTATTTGTCTTACTAAACTGCAAGATTCAAAAGCCCCTAATCACACATGCAAATTCATAAGACTTGTTGGTATCAAAATTCACCAACTTTCTTCAAGACATTGACTCCTAAATTTTTGGTAAGGTAGAAGCTCCCTTGTATTGCATTTTTCCTCACATTAGAGCTTATCTGAAATGTCCTTATCTTGCATTTTTCCATTATAAATGGCTGTGTCCAGAATGGCAGGTACCTTCCCAGGGTCTTCCAGCAACACATTTTAGCATTAAGTAAATTGCTATGCATAAATTAACAATGGCAAGTTCAAAATTCCTAGAATGATGCTGAGGTCATGACAGAAAAAGCAAATTTAATGCACAGATGGATGAGTTTCTTTCAGCTTTTCTTCTAATGTTCACAGTGCACTGAGTTTAGTGGAGAAAGGACCCTGCATTAACAATAGTTGTATGGTTTTATTAACTGGAGTCAGTCTTCTTGCAGTTCAGTGCAACAACTGAGCTTTGTATTCATTTCTTAGTTCATAGAACATTCTTTCCATGCAATCTAGAGAATTGCTGCTAAAAACATTTTAGAAAAGACATTGTCACCATTTATTGAAATGGTTAGGTTTGAAAGAACAGGAGAGATATCTTGTAAAGGTCATTTGAAATTCAAGTTGTTTTCAAGGAGAAGACTTGTGGGTTGGTGAGGTTGTACTGCTTCCAACAACTGCAACAAGCACAGAATAAACCTCAGCAAGATGTCTGCAGCTGCTTAAAACCTCCAGGAATATTAGGCAGTAGTCTGGACAAGTAGGATGTTTAATGACTGCAGTGGTTACACCTCAAATGGAAATACACACAGGAAGAAACATATCCAAAGCAGAGCAGAGACAAAGAATGCCAGGAGCTAAAGTAAAATGTACATGGTAACTGCTGAGAAATGGCTTTTTTATAGATATATTTTAGAATTCTACTGGTAAAACCCTCCAGAGGTGCCTTTAAGTGCTGGCAGGTTCCTCTGAGTGTCACCTGTGTCAGTGTTGTCCTGCTCCTCCTGCAGCAGCCTCTGGGTCCAACAGGAGAGGATGCAGCAACTCCTGAGCTGCTCAACGTTTTCCTACTCAACATTTTCCTACTCAACGTTTTCCTACTCAACGTTTTCCTACTCATTTTCCTACTCAACATTTTCCTACTCAACGTTTTCCTACTCAACGTTTTCCTACTCAACGTTTTCCCATGGCTCTGTCAAGGAACCTCAGGGGCTGGGGCCGGCAGGGTGGAGGTGGAGCAGCCTCAGTGTGCCCTGGAACACCAGACCCTCTCTGCACCATGCCCCACAAACAGACATTGCTGCTTGCCTGCTCTTTGTGAATCACAATATGTTTTGGAAAATTTGAATTTGAATTTGCAAAGTCCTGCTGTGCACACTTTGTCTGAATAGGTAAGATTACTCCAGTTCTGTGTTTAGACACTTAATTGATAATGTAATGGTGGAAAAAAAGAAAGAAACTGTGGAGAATCTACAATTTTGAGAGGTGTTCACATGATTCCACTTCTGTTCTTCTGGCCAGGACTTATGCAAAAGTACAAGATGTAACAACCATTTCCCAAACCATAGCATGACAGGAGGCTCTCTGTTTGTACAGGCAAATTTTGTTCATTTTACTGGCCACAAGTTTCAAATTCACATTTTTTAAACCAAGTTACCCAGACTGCTCCTTAGTCTCCAGCTCTTGATTTTCATTCAGGACATGTTTTCAAGACTGAAGCCTCTAATGAGTGTTTTTCTAACATTTGCCTTTCATCAGCAGGAATATTTGACTTTCTTTTCTTGCTTTATTCTCCTATTTTTTTAGTTCTTAATTTATTACTTTTTACACAAAAGGAATAACCAGCTCTGTGACAAAACTATCATTTTATAACCACCACAGAATCTGAACTGAATTTCTGTTTCAGTGCAAGAGGTTTTTATTAAACAAGTAAATAATAGTCTTGTTAATTTCAGCCATACCCTGGGCCTGGTTTTATGTCTCACTAAGCCCAAACAGCTTGGAAGGAAAACCAGCATGGAATATTTTTACCCTGTCTGACCTAAATTTATGTTTGGTTTAGTTCTTCCAAGAGAAAGAGAAGTGGAATAACTACTCCCTCTTCTCAGTTTCTTTTCAGCACTCATATTTTAACTGTGTTCTCAGCTGCCTGCATGAGTCACAGAGAGCTGGGAACAAGAACCCCCCACAATATTGTAATAACTGCTTCCTCAGGAGGGAGCCTCTGTGTGTTTTGGGGGATACCACTAAAAAGCCACAAAAATCTCCTGAAAGCTTCCTTGTACCAGAAACCTCCATGGGAACCAATAGAGGAAGTGACAATATCTTAGCTGCAAAAAGAGATTATTTATGAGTGTAATAATAACAAAGATATCAGAGGATTTCCATACAACTCTCTTGAAATTCATGTAATTGTTCTCCAGCATTTGTAGAGATTTCAGACTGCTGTGACTTTGTGGATTGTTTTGTGTAATGACAGCATTGAATTTCACTGGTCTAGGCATAATTTGGATTTGGTCCTGTGATGTTCCAAGAAACTCTGAAATCCACAGGCTTTTATAAGAACTGGGAGGGTGTTCAGTGCTTGCCACACTGCTCCACACTGTTCCAAGACAATGAGTTCATCCAATGTCCCTTCCTGTACAGTGTAAGTTATATCCAAACTAAATCTGTTTGAAGCTGCCTAAGAAATATTTAGAAACAATGGGGGAAAAGCATCCTTCATTCTGAAATGCCAGAACTTATTGAGAAGAAGCCAGACCCCTCTTCCTTTGGTTCATGTCTGGACTGAGCAGGGCAGAGCAAACCAGGTCAAGGATCTTGTGCAGTGAGAGGAAAAAGGAAAAAAGGTCAACTTAATCATAAACCACATTCACTGGGGGGTCAAATGGATTCAAAGAGCAAACACACAAGAGTAAAAAGATGTTGTGAAACATTAACAGAGGCTCTTGGTATCAAATGTGCCCATCAGCTGTACAGCATTTATAGGCCTGTGTGATTGTGCCTTAGCGTGCCCTGCCTCAGTCCTGTTGGCTGGAGCTTATCTGCCTCTAACACAGAGATTCAGTCCTAAATTCCTGCCCACAGACAAGGAGTTGGTCACTCTGAAATCTTATCTCCCTACCAGAGACTCTTCCCTTTCTCACTGGGCTACCCTTCCCCTTCTCTTCATCCACTCTGCTTTCACAGCCTCTTCTGCTGTCATTTCACCTCTGCACAGCTCTGACTGCTCATCCTGCAGCCTCCCCTCCCTGCTCAGTGCAGTTTGCTGAGCCTCTGCACAGGAACAGCCTGACTTTAATCAAGACTATGCAGGAACAGCCTTTCTTCTCTGAGCAAGCTTGTAGACATTACAAGTATTCAGGGTTCGTTCACAACATTGGGTAATGAAGCAGAGCTAAAAATACCATATGTTCCTTTGACATTGCCCATTCATTGCTATAAATGACTGGAATTTTGGTGACTGCAGAACAAAACATGTTTTATGGTTTTGCTTTTAAGTGAAGCTGTGTATAAAGCTCCTTGCCCCTTGGAATATCCCTGTGTTTTACATAAGAGGATAACAAAGTTTATTTGGAAAAGGCGGTGAAGCCTGCAGCTTGTTTTCCCCTCATTTTCTTTAATGAATGAGGAGAGATCTTAGAATGTGTGATCACAGGAGTGGAACTGGCTGAATTTTCTCAGTTATGAGAAAATACAGTGAGGAATTTATTGAGTCTGCCCCCCAGAACATCACCTCTGATTGGCAATTCAGTGCACTGGATAAGCAGAAATCTTTTCAATCAGCTCCAAGCCTCCTCTGCAATCTGTGTAAATCTATTTCAACAACAGAATGAGATTATCAAAGCATGACAGAGAACTGACACATAGGGCCAGATTGTTTGAAGATGTTTATTTTAAGTCATTTCACATAATCTTATTCACTATATTTGTTTTTTGAACTCGGAGAAGGAGAATTTTTTTTTTCCCTAGTAATTAAAACTCTGAAGGCGGACACTCTTGCCTGCTCAATAAAAGAACTTATAATATTTTAGAAAGTATTAAAAAAAACTCTTATAAAAACCCTCAACTAATTTCTTCCTTTCAAGTGCTGAAATGATCTAATGCTATTAATAGAAGATTCTTTCTCTGTGGAAAATTTATTCTTCTATTTAAAGCTACTGGGGAAAAGCTTGAAAGAACAAAAAATTATGATTCTGCCATCTGGCTATCAGTACAGCCTTTAGATGATGAGTTCAGATAGTGGCTTTAGAATGCACACATTTATTTGGAAAGAAGGCAGGGTGATAGACAAGGCATCATTTGCATCCCATGGCTAAGACACCCCTGCTAGAATCCCACCCATCTCATCCCTCAGTGCTGGGGGAAGCAAACTGGGGGATCCCAGACTGACAGCCCTGAAAGCCACAGATCTTCCTTCGTGCCCAAAAGCAGCAGAGCTAATGCAGCAGCAGAATCTCCCCAGGTGCTGCTCAGCCAAGCCTGAGCCTAACCCAGATGCCCCAAGATGAGCAGAGCAGGTGTTGCTCTGTCCCCATGACCTCCCTGCAGAGGGATGAAATTGATACCAGAGCTGGGATGACATCTCATGTGGGCAGAGGATGAGAATTCCTGTCACAATAAATCAGCAAACAGAACACCTCCCCAGGAGTTTAAAAGGACATTTTATACTCAATAGCTCATATCCTGCTTCCAGGCACCTGATCCATTAGGCTTTACTTCCTTGACATGTGCTAGGACTTGGTAATTTTCTTCACATGCTGACTCTGCAGCCAGGTGCCATTCTAGGGATTCACTCTGGAGTTATGAGTTATGTGTCTTGTGCATTCCTGGTGGGATCATGCAGAGATCACATCCACAAAAACACAGGGGTGTGTTGCCCAAAACATGTGACTCACAATAAACACAGTGAAACCTGAACAGAAGGCTTAAAGCTGAAAATAAAATACTTCTGTGGATGTTGTTATTGCTTTAATAAGGAAATGGAGGCAAAGGATTTGTAAAGTGAACTCTGTGCTAAAGATCTCTGAGTAACCCAAACCCAGTTCTATCTCTGCAGCATCTGCATGGCTGTGAGCTCTAAAATGGAGAGCTAAGCAGCATTCCCCATTTGCAGGCTGCTGGATGGGAGGAATTATGTATTTCCATGATGTATGCATGGCATGGGATTAGATACAGCAGCTCAGACCCCCTAACACAACTTTTCTTCCACAAGAATTTATATCTTCTTCCCTTAGAAGATACAGACACATCAAGCAGGTCTTGGTTTACAGACTCTTGGGCTGGTATCCAATAAATTGAGTTTTAGGGCATTCAATAACAGATCAAAATGACCACAATTCCAATGGTCCAAAGTGCAGATCCAATAGAAATTCATTCTGCCCTCTCAGATTGTTTGAAATACATTGATTAGTCCACACTGTTCCTGCAGGCTTTTTGCTGGATCAGGTATCATTTCTCTGCACCACTTGCACTTTGTGCTGTATCAAGAATTGTCTGTCATCCCCCAGTTGGCATCAGTCTGGCATAAAGCACAGAGCTGGCATAAAGTGTAACACAGCTCTGGCTGCTTTGACAGAAATATGGTCATTAGCCCATGCCTGCTCTGCAGGAAATCTGTCCTGCTGTTAAAAGCCCTCGTGCACAGACCTGGTGTCAACACCAGCCTCTCGTAGGATGGCAGCGCCTGGCAGTGCCAGTAGGTGATGGGAAACTCAGGGAACATCTCAGCCCTGAGCTTGGGGTGGCAAAAACGAGACACCCATGGTGGCACCAGCCCCTGTGCACTTCACTGTGCTCAGTGACCTCAACTCTCACCAGCAGCTCCTGCCACAAGAGCAGAGAGGAGAGGATTTTCACAGCTGCAGGGGGGGATGCAGAACATCTCTGCATCCTGCCCTCATGTTTGCTCTTCTTGGCTTATGCAGCACAATTCAGTAGCTATCCTGTAGTCTGTATCTATATAATATGTCCATACTGAATATGGCTATGCATGCAGCATTACACATTATATTATGTAACTACATGTTGAAAATCAAAAAAAAGCCATCACAGAGTCTGCTGATAATATGGACTTGGTTACAAAATAGCTGCTTCTCATGGAGGTCAGAGTGGGAGAGGGTTTGGGAGCTTGATTTTAGAGGGGCACAGTCAGCACCAGAGATTTTGTAAACCCAACCCAGCTCCCCAGTGCTCAGCCTGCCTCGCTCAGCCAGGCTGCTCCTAACCCCTCCTCAATAATGCATCTCATTCATCTGAGCAGCATGCATGATGATTTTCAAATAAAACAAGATAAGGCAAGAGTTAGAATTAGATTTTGGCATCTATTACAGCACTGTCTTACACAGTCATATTTATAATGCTCCAGTGCCTAAATGCACAGTGAAAGGGCTGTAAACAAGAGTTAACTGCAGCTCCATTAAAGGGTTCTTCAGGCCTCCTCATCCCTCCTGGCTTTTCTTCCCTCTGATTCTTTTTTTTCTTCCTTTTTTTTTTTTTTTTTTTTTCCCTGTTTCTCCACCCCTGGCCCCCAGAGCTGGCAGAAGGGCAAGGGGAGAAGGGCAGTGCTACTTTGTATTTAGGCAACATTAAAAGTGAAAAGCTTTGACATCTCCCAAGCCAAAACTGGCAAAGCCGGCTGAAAAAACCCAAATGTTTGTGTTCCAAATTGCCAACTTTTCTTATTTGTTGAAACCATTCCAGGATGGCTTCAGGCTATGCTGAGCTAGCCTAAAGGCAGGTTTAACTTATGTTTTGACCATTTAAGAAGGAAAACAACTCTCTTCTTCCATGATGCTCTTTGGCACTCAGTAAATAAATTTTATCATGGCAACTGCAAAGCCACTTGAGGCTTGAAGACACAAATTTTAAATTAAAGTGGTCCTTGACATCTTGTTTTACAAACTAACCTGGGCACTCTACAGTCATTAAGAATAAAAAGCCCACATGAAGTAGCTTAGTATCATGTATTAGTGTCATGTTTTCCAGTTGTTACTTCAACATAACAGCTGAGTCTTACATAATCCTGTTTTGTAATTATATACCCAAGTGCTTTACAGAGGAAGAAAGCTAAAATGTGTAGTGGGACCTGAGTCAGGTTTATCCAGTGCTGGAAAGAGAAACCTCATCTCTGAATGTTGCTCCAGAACTCTGCCTTTTAGCTTCTTGAGCTAAATCCTAGAGCCCAGCAATTTCTGACTGGTCACAGGCTGGGGAAGTTCCCCAGAGCTCTCCTGTCCTTGCTCTGAACATGGTAGAATTCACAGTTTGTGAGGTCTGAGGGTGCACACATGGATAATGTAACTGTTTGGGGTTTTTTAACCAAACCTGAATGCTGTGCAGAATGACTGCACAGAAAAATATTTTCAATGATTGCAGCGTGCAGCTGTACACGAAGGATGTGCATATTTAGACCTAATTTGAGATCTTGCTGCCACAGCTGGAGGTATGAATCATATAATGGCTGTGGGTTTGGGCTGTTCTGATGTGGATCCACTCAGCTGCACAAGCAGAGGCAGAGATTGCCTGTCCACACCTTCCTGCAGGCTCAGTTCTTCATCCCCCCCTGGACATTCTGTGCAAACAGAGGAAACTTCACAGGGCTCAGCCTCCACAGCCAGACCTCACTGCACCAGCACAAATCCTTGCCATGACTCTCCCCAAAATCCATTAATCTTTGGAGGAAATGAGAGCAGAGGCCAATGAGGGTTGAGGCAAAGATGGGACAGCACCAGCAGCAACTTCCTACAAATCCAGCAAGGTAACAGTTTCTAGCAGGACATGTAATAAAACCAAGCCCTGCCAGGATGCACAGTTACAGGGGAATTTAGTTTGAAGTCAAATCTGATGCTGACTGGCTTTCTTCAGTGAGATACGTGACACCTGGTCTCCTTATCTCACCTTATCAATTTAATCACATTTTTAATGAGCAGACATATAAAAAGTAAACATTTCATTTCTCTTCTTACAATACAAATTTTCTTTCTATGCTGCTTACTTTGAATAATCAGAGTTCATTTTTAAACCCTTGTTCAATATTTCATTCCAAGGATTTCACAAGCATCTTTGAAATGCTATTTTGAATCTTCAGCAATGTTTCATGCAAATTTCCAGGGATTTTCCCCCCTCTCAAACCGGGCTCTGTCTTTCAGAGTGGGGGAAGAGCTGTTTCATGGTTTGCTTATGAATCCAGCTCCATTCCCACCTGAGAGAGAAGTGAGAACTCTGTAGACCAGGATACAGGTGAATTGTGGGGAATTTCTGTAGTAGCCACCTATCTATGGTCCATAAAAATCTAAAAGTCATTCAGGGGTGTGTCACTTTCTATTATGAATTCTGAATGAAAAATCATTAACTACTCCCAAGCAAAGTAGCTCAGTGGGATAAGCATCAGACAGTGTTTCAGCAGTTATAGAATGAAGATATATTTGTGTCTTGATACATGTGCAAATAACAGTAACTGGCATTGATAATGGTATTTGGGAAGCTGCTGTGCAATTTTATGCTCAGAAGAAAATAATCTGATGTGTCATTTGGCATAAATTGCCTCCTCTGGATTTGCAGATCACCACAGTCCTCTCCCATTTTAATTGGGTTTCACTGCACTAATTTCTCTGGATTATTGCATTTATCACCTTTCAGATGATTGTTAAATCCTGAATTGAAAAGGAATTTTCACCTATCTTTCATCTTCCAGATAAGAAAAAAATAAGAAAAAATGGAAGAAATTCTCATTATCTGGAGTAAAGGGAGAGGTGAGAGGATCCTGCTGCTTTTCTCTAATCTGGGCAGTGTTTTTAGCTGACTTCCAGCAGCAGTGCAGGTGTAAAGTCTCCATGGGGCACTGAGCCTGTGCCATAAAATAGGCCCAGTTTTATTTGTCTGGCACTGAAAACAAGGGAGAAGATTTTTGACTTGCAGACACAGGGAGAGAAACAGTCCTTTGGCTTTATTACCATTGCCAGGGGTGTGAATTACAGCCCCTTGAAAATGGCATATATTCCCCTGTTCTTTTTTTATTTTAAGTAGGAGAGGGGCAAGAAAAAGGGATGGATCCCCTTGGCCATCTGGTTTTTGAACCAGCAGAGTGCATGTGCATCAAATTTTCAAGGCTTATTCCCCCAAAGTGAAAATCAGAAATTTACATTCTGAAATTTTGATACTTGGATGTGTTTGTCCATCTTGCCAAGTGCTGCTGAGGAAGTGGTGCCTGGTGATCATGTCTGGAGAATCTTGCAAGAGACTGAGATCTAATTTTGGCAAAAAATATAGTGCTGCAAAAATAACATTAGGGTCTGATAGCTCAGTTTTCTGTGAGTGACAGAGCTTATTTCTTCTTGAAGAGCATTAATAGATTTTGCAGATAGACAATAGAAATAAATTAAATTTTCTGGCCCACGTGGTTATTCAGCAGAGCTTGGTAAGGTGAGTCATAAGGGCTCAATAGCCCATGGTTTAATTTAAGTTACATGACTTCTAAGAAAATCTTAAGATTTTTGGGGGAGGGAGATTAACTTTTTATAGAAAGAATTAAAGAACAAGGAAAGACCAGGGAATAAATCTGAAGGAATTTGGTGCACAAAGTTGGCACAAGCAGCCTCAGTGGAAGACAGGAGGGAGAGAGCCATCCTTCATGTGGAATAATCTAAAGGAATATTCTAAAGGAATACTTGGTAGCCAAATGATACAAAACAGATTAAGCAGAAGCAGAAGGTTGAGGGAGAGCTGGCTGAATTAAATATTCCAGTAACTGGCAGATCAGCCACGTGAGGCATTTTCCTCTTCAGCCACTGCACAAGGGTCAGGAATTTGCTGTACAATTAACAAATCATGGGATACTCAAACAAATCAGTGCTTTCATCAGCTTCTACCATTTCATCATGTAACTTCTTAAATTGATTTTATATTTTAGGCTATATATTCCCTGAAATACATTTCTCTGCATATGTGGAGCATGAAAAATTAATCCATTAACAGGTATTCTTTAACTAGGTCTCGAGAGTGCTGTGAGCCTGAATTATGCTGCATTTTCCAGTATCTTTTTAATTTTGCATGTTCTAGATAAAAAACAGTTTCCTTTAAAAATGGTTGCTCTCTTCTCTGTAATGACAGGAGGGGAAGAGGATATTGAAAAGTTCCTCATCAGCATAAATAAATTAAAGTCCCCACTTCAGAGAAGCCAAGAGGAATGAAGGTCCATTAAATGTTTTAAGAGGAAGCTGGAGGCAGAGATGACCAAAATGAAGCTCCCCAGTCTAAATATATTAGCAACTCTCTCCACAGTTGGATTTTTAAATGTCACATAATCTATTAAAACTGAAACATCTTTGAAGGTAGCACAGTCAGAGGAGGGACTGTGCTACCACATATTTAAATAATGGAGTACCACATTTGCAGTTTTTAAACCTGTATTTGCAGGTTAAAATTCAGCTTTCTGCTAACAGGGCCAGTCCTGTATTTCTGCCTCTCCCCAGGCTCCTCCTCTCTTTGTTATCCCTTCCTCTGCTGCCTGATGATGCCTCCTTTTGCAGGATTTCAAAGATTTGCAAAAATTTCACAGCAGTAATCCTGTCATGCAGCCAGGGAGATCTATGTACACTATTTATAAACTGATACATTTCCACTGGCTGCACAATAGCAAATTCATGATTAATTAGATATTATTTTAGAGAGCTTCTCAAACTGCCAGTGCTGTCAGCTCAGGATTCCACCCCAAGTTTTATGGTATTTATGCTTCAGTGTGGTTTACTTCAGGCAGATATTGATAAACTGGACACTATTTACATTTCTTGTGTCACTTTTCATAAAGAATGTCTTGTGCATGAGTCAAGATACCCCAAACCTGGAAGATCTGTTGATTTTTTTCTTTGTACAGCCCTACCACTGACTTGCCTGTTGGCCTTGAGCAACCTTTCCCTTCCCTCTGGGTTTCATTTATCCTCTTTGAGTAAAAGGGATACAAGGAATTTAATTTACTTTGAAAGGTATGATTACCACTCACAATGTCCTCTGGAGTCTTGGGATAATGGATGGATGTGTGTTTAATAGAGAGGACATTCCTGGCAGTGGCTTTGGCAGGAGGATCCTTCCCTGTGACAGGAGCACCATTTCAGGGCTCAGGAGGGGGAAGGAGAAATATGCCCAGAGTTTCTGAGGTGGTCCTGCTCCATCCATCCTGGCAAACTTTAATTTTTGAATACCAACCTTCTCCCTGCAGTATCTCCTTAATTTTTCCATTGCCACTTATTGTGGTTTATGACAGTTTTATCTTGAGTTATGGGCATAGTTTTTCACCTTGGTTTCAAACATAGTTTTTATCAACTTAAAGTCATCTTGTAGGCATCTTCCTTTCTGGACTGTTTATTTTAGGGTTTTCTTTTTTTCCTGATCCCCTCATTTTTACATGGGCCCTTTCCTAGAAATTAAGCACCTGGATGCACTGGGCCTCCTATTCCCCCCCAAAAAATAAAACTGTATTTTGGCTCTTACTCCTTCAAACCTTTTGAGGTGAGCCCCAAGCACCACTTGAGATGAAATCCAGAATTCATTTCTTTGGGTCCTGAAACTGCTGTTGGGTAGAGCAATTGTTTACTATGTCCAAAATTATTCATCCCTCTTGTCTCAAAGAGAAAAGGATCCAGGCTGTAAGAGGGGAACCTTCTACCACTGATACTATCTGCAATTTACAGCTTTTCCTCATAATCTTTTTTTTCACTGAAACTTGAAAATTCCAAAGTTCCATTTAAGTCTCTTTTATTCACTTGACATGGTTTTTTTTTTCACTGAGATGATTTTGCAAATATTAACAACCTCTGTAAACAAGACCAAACCACACAGGGGAAACTCCTCCTTAACCTGATCCCTGAAGAGCCATTTGGAACAAATGGCTTTGCATAATCCAGCTTTTTCTAATTAGCATCTCTGGCAAAAAGCCACTTGGGTATATTTGATATCCTTTTATCTTAAGATTAAATTTACATTTGCTGCTAGGTAGCTCTGACATCTTCATTCTTGTTTTAGATCTCTGTCATAACATGATTATTGTGTGATCACTGCTCACAGCAAACCAGCCCCTATTTGTAAATGGCTCAGGCTCACCCACAGTGATGGGCTCTACAGTCCTGCCAAAGAAGAATTTTTCAGGATTTTTTCCAACTTAGAATTCAAAAACTGTTGGTGTAAAAGCTGCAGGGCAGGTTTAGAGTATTTTTGGAGCTATTTAACAATTCCAAAAAATAAGATGGAAAAACAACCAAGAAAATAATTGATAAACAAGAATCTTTTTTTGAAGAGATTGCAATTTAAATATTCTAAAGAAGGTTAGCCCAGCTTTACAAGACAGACTGCAGCATAGATTTTAATGAATTTTCCGAAGTTTTGAAGAACTGAGAACAACAGATCCTTTCCTTAATCCAGTTCTCTAACCACAAAATCTTTTCCAACCACAGACAACCAAGCACTTTGGAAAATAACTTTTCATGGGCAGATCCAGTATCAGTGTTATAAATCCTTCCAGCTCTTATGAAATCAGTTGATCTATTATGGATTATATCAACTGAGGATCTGCCACAGAACTCTCCAGTAAAAAATAAGTTAAACAATATAAATCAAAGGAAAGTGCTTTCATAAACACTAGATATATTAACAAAAATTCTTGTGCCATGAAAAATTCCATAACTTTTAAAAAAATTATGTTTGAATAGAATTTTTTTTCAATGCTTGGAAACAATGAGAAAGTTCTCTGGTCACAGCAGGAAATGTGTAAATCAGATCAGTCATTCATCTAATTTATTTTAGGAAGTTTCACTATTCACTAAGGTTCCCTACAGCTGCTTTAGTGAGAGCCTTTATTGTAAAGTGCCAAAATAGATGGAAAATATCCTACCATGCAAAGTTACCTCTCCCAGACATCCCTTTCTGAGATTAGAAAAAGAAAAATCAAACTGCAATGCAATGCAAAGGTAGAGTGTCTGCTACAAATCAAACAGGAATCTAATTCTGTTCACCATACAGGCCTTTGGGATTTTCATAACTTCTGTGCTTAATCAGATTCCATTTGATGGCCATTCATTAAGGAAAACATTCCCATTTCCCCAGGAAAGCAGATTTCTCCTCCCAACAGCTTTGTGCTCCACTCTCCCTTTACCACACGAGTCTGTTGAGTGTTCAGGTCAAAACCACAGAGCAGGAAAACACTAATGCAGAACTGGAAATCCTTTACTTGTTTTCATTTGAGGTTTGTTCACCTCAAACACCACCAGGAGAGTGAGGGAAAGTGCTCCAGTCACACAAGTCTGAAGTTGTACTGGGCACTTTTTACTAAGACCATGCTGAAACAAATACCACAATGCAACCCATAAATCAGCTCCTTTTCAACCCATTAAAAACTGCATAAATCACATTCTGTCAGCTCAGGGCTACCTTATAATTGCAAAATAGTGCCAAATTTCCAGCAGAAACAAGGGCTTGGTGCTGGACAAGATTAGAGCTCCATAAATTAATCAAGTATAATTTACCCACTCATAATATCAATAATCATGCAGCACTCATAGCATGCTCTTATGTCCAACATTTAATGCTTACAGCATAGCCATCATTGATTATTATGTTATGAAGGCTACCACTACTAGAAATTACACATTACAGATTCAATCTATTGACTAATACTAAAAATCTAATGGCAAAAAACCATACTGTTCATTTCAATGGAGATTAAAATATTCTTTCTAGGCTCACTTTAAAAAGAAACACTGAAAATCTCCTTAACCCTTTAATGTGCATTATTTAACTTCTTTTTTAAAGAAGTAACCTGGGTTATTTCAATGCTACATTTCACAGCATTGCCTCAGAAAATACTGAGTGGGCAAAACTGAGGATGATGGACTACAAGTGGGAAAGGAAACAAATAGCTAAAGGCAGAACAACTTCTTGATTGGTTTGGCCTACAAAGCACATCCTAAAACTCTACCCCAGACTTAGAATTAAGAGAAGAAAAATCGTGCCTTGGAATGGTAAAGTGTAGGATTAGAAATACAAAAGAGAGGAAGAAAATTTCAAAAGAGACAAAATTCAGCTGGAGAGATCTGGAGGTAATGAAACAAGTTGAATTCACAGCACTCTGTCCTCCAGAGGCTCCAATGGAATCCAAGATTTCAGACACTGTTTCTCTCTAGGGAAATACCTGATGGGTGCTGGTGAAGGTTCCACCTTTGGGTCAGTTTGTCACCTGTAACTCCCTGCAGCAGCTCTGCTGACAAAACCCTGGTGCTGAACTCTGTGGCAGAAGGTCTGGGGCTGTTTTAATTGATATTCTGAAGTCTTTACCAGAGCTCTCACATGGCTGCTGTTGGCTGCATAATCTTATACAATATTCTACAGTCATTCCCTGAGAAATTGTATGATGGCTTGGCTGCAAAAGTTGTGGATGGGTCAGGGAACTGTGGAAAAAGGAAGTGGAGAAGGCCCTGGAGATCTGTTTCTTTCTCCTGCCAGACTGCCAGGGGGGAAAGAGTAAATCATTTAAACAAGGTGCTCATCTTCACAGCACAGCTGACATGTAAATCTTCAGGTTGTTGAGAACCCACAACAGAATTGAGTAAGACATTATTCTCTAAGCATGCAAAGAGCTGCCTTATCTAATGGGTCTGGAAAACCAGAGGTACACATCTCAAGTGAGGCAGTCAAAATCAGCATCTTCAAATCTCTCTCTGCTGCTCTGCACACCCCTCCAGTCTGTGAGGTGGACACTCCAGCCCCACACTGCTCAGAGTTTTTGTGCAGCAGGTGCTGTAGTGACAGGCACTACATAAAAGCTTCTGAATATATTAATAACTTCTGCCCTCACAGATTACTGGAAAAAAATGTTTGTGATGTGCACTTTAAGGCTGCATCACAATGCATATGCACAAGAAACCAAGTGAAATTTGTAGAGGCAACCATAATTCTGGCACTTCCTAAGTTTTTAGTGTCTGCTTTTAAAATCTTCATAATGTGCTTTTAACATAGCAGCTTTCTGGTATATAACATGTGATTATCTGAAATTACATATATTTTTTCACTGTATCTGGAGAACATTTTGTTTTGTGCTTTAGAAGGATCCCGAAAATAATCGTTATTTAACAAAATCATCCCTGGCTTTCTTTTCCCTTTGCTTTTATGTGGAAGCCACAGAACAGCTTTTCACATACCAGATGAATAATGTGTAGGAAGAGTGAGAGAGGAAGGGAATTGATAGCTTCTTTTTAAGTATGTGAATTTAATTTCACCAGGCACTTTAATCATAATGCAGATCCAAATTTACAGGGGAAAAACATCTCCTGAATACTCCTATATGTTGGTTTATATACATGACTGAAAAAGTTCATGTTCTAGAAAAGAATACATTTCTTTCCTGGTTTTTTCAACTGTTTGAAAATGAATATACATCAATATCTTCAGCACTAGGCAGCATAAAAACATTCTGCATCTTCAAACTACAGCAAAATGCAATCAGAGGCTTGCTGGACAACTGTTAGATTACCTGACCAGATTTAGAGGTTTCACAGACAGAAATTTTCTTGCACTGTTGGATTTTTTTTTTTTAGCAAAACTCTTTTTCTCATCAGTGCTAAGAAGAAAAAAATGAGCTATCCAACACATCCTAAACTCAAAAGTACTGTGGCACTTGCAGTAAGAAAAATTCCTTGTTTCCTGCCCCCATTCCCTCCAGCTTCTCTGCAACATAACTGCAGACATAAATCCCTCTCCCCGTTGGAAAAGTGTATCTATTGATCCTGAAATCAGCACATGTAACAGTTATGCAATTGATCTGCCAGCACCATCCCCAGCTCCCAGTTTGGGAGGAAAACATTCCTGGTTATGGAACGGATGATTTTCAGAGCCCTAAGTATGAAAGAATAATTCTACTTGTTTAGGTAAAAGAGAGCCAATGGAATTTTTTCCTCTATTCCTAATGATCACAGAAATAACACATTCTTGCATATTTTATCACAAGCAAAAGATCCAAGAAATCCTAATTCCTTCATGTTAAAAGCCCACAGCATTCCCTCAATACAGAGCCCCAGAAATACATTTCAAACATCCGAAGCTTTAATGCCCACTCACCTCAGCTAAAACTCCCAGCAAACAGATCAGTTAAGGAAAATAAGGCATCTATAGCAGGAAGGAAATATTTATCCATCTTTCTATTCATTCCTTTTATCCCTTGCTACTCACCTCCAAGAGCTGCTGTTGCTCGGAGCTCACAGAAGGCAGCAGCTCAATCCGAGGAAGAAAAGGGTTATTTCCTTCCACCCTCTGTTACTGCTCTCCCTTGAAACTCCTTCACTTTCTCTTTCAAGTTGCACAGAAACACGAGGATGGACCCTTTGGGCTCTCTCCAGGTCTGTGTATATTATGTAAAACAGATGAATGCATTTCCTGCTTTAACCACAGAAAGCATGTCTGCACTGACAGGCACCGGGACCATTAATGGTGACTGTGTGCAACTGTGCAAGCCCACGGAATGCTCAGAACTGGGCTCAGCTCTCTAAGTGCAGAACCAGAGGAAAATCTGCAAATCAACTTCTCCTTGTTGCAAAAGTTTCTCTTTTTCTCTCCCACAGCAGAAAATCTCTGTTTAACCAGCACATTTCACTGGAAATGCTGGAGCAGAGCTCTAGACTTGGTGTAACACCAGAAACAAACACACCAGGGATGTTCTGGCCATTAAAATGCCTCCAACCCCAGCGTAACTTTCGGTCAGCTACCACATCAAACCTGTGATTCCTTTCCCCAAGACAATTTTGTCTTGTAGCACTGTCAGCAAACTGCTCCAGCACTGCTTGAAAAGATTCCAGCCCAAATTACAGTTGTGAAAGCCTGTCCTGGCCTCTTCCCTTACTATTTTTTTCTAGAATATTTACATTTCATATTATTCCCCACCCAGTCTTAGTGATAGTTCCCAGAATGCAGGAAAACAGTTTTTCCTTCCTGCAATCCTAAATGCCTTCATTAGGGAGACTTAATGTTGAAGTGTTTGGGAAGGCAGATGCTCTGGATTTAAAAGAAACAGGAGAGGACTCAGTGAACAGCTGCATTGCTCTCAGCTTCCAGAGAGCCATATTTCAGAATGGTTTTCTACATTATTTTGTCAGTGGGAACATATTATTACCATCTATATTTAAAAAATACTGGCTTTCCTGCACGAAGGCAACAGCAGACTTAAAACCACAATGACTGTTCTGTGCAAGAATTCTGTGCCAATGATGCAGAAAATGAGATCCAAGTGAAAAACAAAGTGGTTTAGAAGGTCCTTGCTTGCAAGGTGTCTGTACAGAACTGGCCAAAAACCACTGGTACAGGAATTCTTGTACACTTTAATCAATATTCACAGCTCTTTGTTGAGATTTCACTGACTGTTCAGTAACACCTTGTTTTTACTAATGAGCACTATTTCATTACATCTGTAGTACACTGAAATGCTGGAAATTAAACCCATGTTCCAAAGTTAATTTTCTTCTCTTCTTAAAGAAAATATTTTTCAAGTAAACTGAGCACTGTCTGTTTCTGTAGATATTAAATCATGTAATTCCTGAAAGAGTCTGGCAAACAATTCCACTTTGGAGCCCTGAGCATAGACTAGAGAACTGCCAAAACCCAGGGAGAAAATCTAAATGCATTTTTGATAAAGTCTTATAAATTTAAAGTAAATCACAATCCTTTTTTCCCCAGGAAATAGATATTAACAGTTTTTTTCTCTTATTGAGTCTTCTTATGCATCATCTCCAACCACCCACGTTTATTTTCCAGAATAGTTTAGGCAGTGACTAAAGGATCCACTGCAGCTCAGGTAAATTGCTTCTTCTGAAAAAAGTGCACTAATCATGTGGATAATATAAAATTGATTTGGTTTAATTCAATGAACATATGTAAAACAGAGCTTTCAGTCATAAATAGGACTTCAGTGGACAGCCCATTGTTTATTCCCTAAGGGGTGTTTTAGGGAATAACTTTAATGAAGTACTGTTTCAACAACTTATTATCATTGGGAGTCTTTTAATTAATTTCAGTGGCAGTTAGTTTAAAAAAAAAAATACAATATCCATCTCTCACCATTCTATGCACAGAAATCATTCCCTTCTGATTACTGAAGTTCTGGAAAAAGCTATGACCAACGAAGATCTATCTTCAAGAGTAAATAAAAATATTAGGCAAATTCTCTATTAAAAATTAAAGAGTCTTAAAGCAAAGTTCCCAAACATGTGCTTAAATTCAAGAACTTAGTCTTTACAAGGTTAATAGGATTCATTTGTCATGGAGATGCCTTATACCAAACAGGCTTCTTTGAGTTTTAAACCCATGTTTGCTAAGCTTCTAAATACTTGAAATTTAGGCACACAAGTTTAAAAATCTGGGAAAAGCTTCTTAAATGCAAGTGAAAAATAAACAAATCTATCCTGGTGCAGAAGTTGCTATGAATCATCAGGCCTAGAGAAGTTACCCAATGCAGGAGCTGTGTCACAGCCACTGCAGCAGCCAAGGCAAGAAGAAACTTTGGATACAGGAAAACAAATGAATAAATATCTTGAGGAAGCTGATGCTTTGTATTCTTGCTGATGGGAAAAATTCCCCAAAAGCCTAGAATGGCTTAACTTCAGATTTTTCAATGCCATAAATAAAATTTTGCCTCCTTAACAGGACTCAGACTTAATCTTCCCTTTCTGCATGAGACTCAGGACTCTCATTTTTACACTTCCAGATATGAAGCACCTCTGGGTACTTGCACTGCAGGAATAAATCATCTCACCAGTGAATACAGGCCCTTTTAAAGCATCTCTTTTAGAATCTCAGCTTCATTCATCCACTTTGTATTCTCCATGGAATGGAATTCTCCATTTCTTAAGAAGAACTAGGTTTTAGTCAAGATTTTCTTAGCAAACATGCTTCAAGTATGTGAAGTTCATAAAGCATCCCAAATGTCTCATGTAAAATTCTGTGAATGTGGCAGTAGCTTTGGATAATAGTTTATATTTCAGCTGCCAATGTATTTCTGTGTTAGAAGACATTCATTTATTTATGAGATTCATAGATCCTTGAATTAGAGCTAAAATATAAGACAGTCTTTGCTGGTAATAAATTGTGACTCCTTTCACTGAAGCTGGCCAACATTCCATCTTCCAATGCCTTACTGTGCAACTTCTTTAAAAGTCTTCCAGTAAAAAGAGATTAAATTGTCAGAGTTACCAGGTAATGGCTTGGGCAGTTGACAGAGCACAAACCTGGCACACAGAGCATGTGGCCATTGAAAATCTTGTTTCCTCACTGAGGAAGGGGTCACTGGGTGCAAATGGGGTAGGTCACCTCTTGGAATTCCAAGATGGATTTTCTGTTTCTTTTGAATCCTGTTTTCCAAGAAAAAGATGATAATGAGAAAAATCTGTCTGTGCATTAGAATGCTGAGTGCTAATTTTAGAACTCTTCAAATAGAATCAGAAGACTCTCTGAGAGACTTACAATGAAGAAAAATTGGCATTTGAGGAATCCTTCTTAAAAGGTTTTAAATTAGGTGAAATTAGGACTACAACATTCAGTATTTCTTAAATACTCATGAATTTTGTTTGGATTCAGTTTTGAGACTTTTTTTTCTATGAGACTTAATGAATACCTATAGAAGAGGCACAATCATAAAAATTGGAAACAGCTACTCTTTAAAGCAAAAACTTTAAGATTAGATTTAGATATACTGTAGAATGAGGCATTTGTTCTCTTGTTGTCATGAACCCAAAGAAAAAATCTCTCTTATTTTAAAGTTTTTTTCACTTGAATACACTTAAAATGTTTGGAGAACTTTGTTACTACTGCAGTAATTAATATTTGCAACCTTTGCTGACTTGAAATTAATGTTACATTAAGTAGAAAAAGAGAGACCAGAGATTCCAATATATTCCTGGAAGTACCTTTATAATGTACTAACAATTATACTTAAAAGCTAGAAAATTCACATGCTACTATCACTGTGTGTCTTGCTCCATCTTAATTAGGATATTTGGGGGTTTTAAATGTGGCAATAAGTTCCTTTCATTTTCTCAAGAAGGCCTTTTTTCAATTTTTATTTTCATCATCTGTCACAGAAATTTGTTGTATGTGTAAGCAATTTAATGGTTCACTGAAAGGTTGTTATGCAACTGAGTTGTATAAAACCCTGTCCAAGCCCAGAAATTACTGTAAGAGGGAAACACTGAAATGGTGAAGGGCTGACATTTAAATGTATTTTCTGTTGGTATTTCTGTCTTTTGTCAGTGGGTTTGTAGAGCTCCTGTGAGGGCAAGAGGGAAGAGATTACCTGAAGTTGGGATGGCAGGGATAAAAAGCCCAGGCGAGAGTCTGGAGCCCTAACGTAGCCAAGGGGACTCAGCAGTGCCATTTCTGCTTTGCAGAGCTCTCAGGTGATTATTCCAACACAGAGCTTTCCCAACAGAAGCCACTCAGTGCAATGCTGAGCTATGATTAAAATCATTAAGGCTGGATTCATCAGTGCAGGTGATGAATGATTAAATGCATCATTCCAAGTGCACCAGGGTCAGGACTTGAGGGCTTTCTATCAATACATGTTTGTACTCCTGTAAATGAATATAGTGGATGGGAAATATGATCAGCTGGTGAAGATGGCACTGAGGCAAATATACTGTGGCACCCTGTGACAGCAGGTACAGCTATTTCCAGAGTGAGGATGAGGGTGTAATTAATGCAAATGACAGATCCTGCTAGGATTCCTCAGGTCACTAAATCAGTTCTATTGCTGTTGACCATTGTGTGATTAACCACAGAGCAAAGCACTGCCCTGTGAGTGAGGGATGGATAATGGGATCCTGAACTGATTACACCTAAGTACTACTCCAAAAGCAGTGAAAGACCCAGCACTAGGGTTTTTATTTCACCAACACTGATTTCTACAGGAATAAGAGCTCTTCTTAAGGTATATGACAGAACAAAGACATATCATCATGCTGTACCCTTGTTCCTGCAGTAACAAGATAGAACTTCACAAATTCAGTTTATTTTCCAACCACAGCATCCTCTGAGAAACTAGAAACTCTTCCTTGCAAAGAATCTTTGTATTGGACTGGATGATCTTCTGTGATCCCTGCCAGCCTGAATCACTCTGTGATCCTGTGATCTGCTTATGTAACCCCCACAAATAAAATACACGTCCACATCCATCAATTATTTACCAATATTTCTACAGATGCCCCAAATATGTTTTTGACCTTCAGGCGAAAAAGTGAAGCACAGTAGAAAATTCCACTTGGCCAAAGCTGGAAAAGCTTAGAAGTCTGTAAATTATCCACACTTCTAGAGTGCAAGAGTAACTTTGGTAAAGCAAGAAACAGTAAATCAGGTTCATTTTGTACAAAAACTACAAAAGTGAAACAGTTGTTGGTAACCAGCACCACTCCTTGGGATGAATTTCAATTTGCAATTGAAATTCCTAGTTTGAGCACTAAAGAAATTTTTAAGGGAAGCTTTACGGACATTACCTAATACCACACACAACATGTATTTCTCTTCTCACTTGTTAAAATAAGATTTTTGTAGCTTCTAATATTGGTCACACAAAGCATATCATTTGAAACAGGGATGACCACTTTTTCACAAGCCACCATAAAATAAAGTGAAAAGAGTGATGTGAAAAAGCAGTAGCACTCAACTGTAATCCCTGTAGGATTTTCTCTTATCACTTCCCACATTCTATGAGCATTCCTCACAATCTCTCTTGCCTTTTCACTTGAAGTTGTGATGGTCTTTGCAGAGAATAATCAGTGAGAAGGCAATTTCTGCACTGCATAAAAGTACCTAGTTTGTTTCTAGTCAGTGCTGAAAACACTGACTGTCCTTCCTGTATGGGATAAATCATGAAACAACTGAATATGAGGACAGTGTAGGTGGCACAGGACTTAGAACTACATTTCCATTCCCTGGAGGATTAAAACTGGATAAAGTTTTTATCCATATCCACAGATCCAAATCAGCATGTCAGGAATTGTTGATTTTCCTGTCTGCTAATGCTTTCATGGACTGTTGTTTTGGACCTCTCTTCATCAGCCTCCCTCCAAAATTGCTGTAAGAATTTGAGACTGGCTCTACATTAATCAAATAATAAGGGTAGGATATCCCAACATGTTATTTATATAAACTCACAGCTATCTCTTGCCCTGGGAGCTCCAGGGATGAGGGAATGTGGACCAGGGAGGGCCACACCAGTGTTCAGCACCAAGGCCAGCTCAGGACTATGAGCAGCCAATAGAAAAGGACCCTGATGCACAAAAATGTCAAAACTCCCATCAAAACCACAGAGAAATCTCAACACTTGTTGAACAGAAATAGAGAAGATTTTTTTTTTTAATCTAGACCTTATATTTTATTCATTAACTGCATTCTCTCGTTTTATTCATTCTGCATTCTTTATAGGCCACTCAACGAGGAATATAATGCAAATAGATGTGAGATAACACATTGTTATCACTGTTTGTAAGACTATTTACTTTCAGCAGTGCACAATGCAGCTGCAGTGGAAGAAAAGCCAGAAAAATTGAGCACTTGCACTTGCATGTACTTTTCTTTGAACCCTTTATGTACAATATATGGGCTCAATCCTGCCTTTAGGCACAAGCTTGAACAAAGATCATAAATTGAACAATCTCCAAAGACATAATATTGTAGTACAGCTCCCTCTTGGCTTCATGATAGGCCAGCCACAAATGAGGTTTTTTGGGAGTATTCAGCAGCATGTGAGCAATGCCCTGGACACACTCAGCCACCAGGGCAGGGCACTGACCCCTGAAAAACCTACTGCTCCCTCCACTTCTTGTCTGCCCCTCAGCTACATCCCCCCAAAATGTGTGTCCCATGCATGCAGAGTGAGACAGACACACATTTTCAGTTCCTTCAGTGGATGGATGGCTCTAGAGATTGGTTCTGTGTAGGCTTAGCTGATTTTTATTCCCTCCAAGTATGGAAAACCTGGAGATGCATTGGGTAGATTGAGATTAATCTATTCCTGACTTTAACTGATCTAGATGTGTGTGAGATGCTCATTCAGAAAGCATCTTAATATATTTTAGACATGTAAAAAGGCAAATGAGGTCCTACTGGATTAATTATGTATCAAGTTAATGAGAGCTTTAATATTTAGAGAAGAGGTTGTCATAGGTTCTGAACAAGTTCTGTGACAATTTACTACTGACAACAAAGCTGGCCTGGGAGTCTAAAATTTCCACAACTTCCAGGTGTTGTGGGTGTAGACAATTTTGGTATATCCTTCATAAAACCCCAACTGCAGTAAGGTTAGAAAATCTTCCTGATTAAGTTACCTGGGATGTGTACAGACTAGAGAGAACATGGCAAAAATGCACATGGGAGATCCCAGAACAAAGAGAAAAATCAATCACTGCAGGTTTACTTAAGTGGCCAGACTGATACATCACTGCACACAAAGACATTTCAGCCCAAAAGTTGTCCTTTCCATGAATCCTACAAGCTTTTTTACATGGAAATGCTTACAAAATCTAATCCAATTTACCTAAGTGCATGTGCTTGGAAGTAGCTTAATTAAACCACAGTATATTTGCATGAATACTCTCTCCTAGAATTAAAGTAATCTTAATTCAATTTAGGTTCATTTACTTTGGAACAGAATAAAGCTAAATTAAATTGAGCTCACTTTAATTCTCAACATGAGTGTCCACACAGATTTTAATAGTTAATTAATCCACTGTACTTTCGTAAGCGAACCTGCATGGATTTTCATAGGCTGTGTTTATGTAAACAAGCTCTAAACACGCTCTTATTTTATTTCAAGACTGTTCTATTTTCTGTTACACTCCATATGGGCTAAATTAACAGTCACTAGGAGGAGCCAAGTATTAGCAGATTGTTCTTAAGCAAGACTGTATTTTCCATCACTGGATATAAAAGACAATTTTTTATATATTCTCTGAATTACAGTCCTCAATGTAGCACTTTAGGCCTTAAAATCTACTGATGACAAACAAAAGAAGCTAGATATGATTTCTTAGAAAAAAGTCTTTAAATTCCATGTCTAAAAATTATATACTTAAAGACGTTTCTTTGCAAAATAGATTATAGAATAGGAATTGGATTTTCTAGATAACAGATGCACTAAAACCACAATTTGAAACAATTTTTGGACTCTGTCCCAGCATAAATCAATCATATGGATTCTGAAAATGCTAAGACAGATCTTGAAATGGTAATTAATTTGACATCACAATTTTGATGTCAAAGAAGAAACTCTGATTTATGGCTGTAAATGCTCGAACTCAGCAATTAAAAACCATGTTTTTCTAAGTTTCACTGTTTCCAAAGTTCTTGGGTCCCCTCATTAGTTTAAGTTTTTGAAATGTTCTCCTGTTCATGGGGTGAGAAACTCTATCTTTGGCTGCAACTCCTTTCAAATCACAGCTTGCTGGGCAAGGCTCATGTTAGCTGTGATTGCAGTTGGCAGGGCACTAGATTAGCTGTTGACATCAAGCCAACATTTAATTTTGTTTTCTTGAGTCATCTGTTGCCAGTTCCCATGACAACTGCTCTTCCAGCCTTCAGATTTACTAGAGAAAACCATTAAAATGGCCAGGAGTACAGAAAGAGATCCTTTGATGTTGATGGAAGTTTCAACTGTTTCCTTCAATGAAACAGAAAGATCTTTTCAGTTATTACTTCACCATGTAACTTCTGCTCAGGAAAACACGGATGTTCTTGTATTAGAAAAACAGAGTGAACAGTAGTTTTTAACAAGAAACCTGCTTTAGCATCTTTCTACTACAGAATGAAGGGCTTTGTGTCTAAAAAATCGTGCAGAGGATGGGGAACAAGTATCTTTCTATTCTTGTGTAGTAGTAACGAAAGATGAAATTTAAGATATGGACTCTTTTGATCTTCACTAGAGTCCCTCTACATTTGCCTTTCTTGTCTCACAAATGTGTCACTTAGGTAAATGATGTCTCTCAGGAAGACATCATTACTGTGCTGAGTCAGCCCAGAGATTGAACCAGACTAAAGGAAAAGGCCAATTCCAATCCTCTGGGAGCATCTGGAATCAAAAATACCTTTGGCTAAAAATACTTGTCAGTATTTTATGGGTTGTAAAATGTGTACAACCCATAAACTCCCTGGTTATGAAAGCATAAGAAGAAATTGAATACCATACTGGATTACAAGCAGTCCTTGTAGTAGAATGTTAACACTCAGGTTATTTCTAAACCCATCTCCTGTTGACTTTCACAGGTCCTCCCAAAGCCTGAATTCCACACTCCCCTTACACACTGTGTTCAAAGCACTGCAAAGCACCAAGCACCCCCAAATCTCTTTTAAAGAAAAGGAAGCACAAATAGAATAGAAAAAGGTGCACAATACAGACAAAATCCCAGGTAGACTCTGTATCTCTTCATTAGGTAAACCTTTCACCTCTAGTGTATAAAAACAAGCAGCTGCACAACTCTTTCATGAGTATTTCCCACTGCCCAGGAGCTTGTTCTAACAAGCATTATTTGCAGGAGGATGTCCAACTCCCCCAGACCTGCACAGAAAGGGCAGCACATGGCAGTGCTTGCAACCTCAGGTGAGGATCATGGCTGTGTTCTATGAATGGCCCTCTGCTAAGGCAACACCCTAGAGATTTTTATGCACCCTATTTAGTTTATGTTTCATTATACACATCTGGATGACTTTTCCCAGCTGGTTCTTCAACAGCAATTCAAGATTGCTTTCCCAAATGTGAGGGTACATAGGCCTACCCTCTTGATTAAAATGGAGAGAACAAGGTAATTACTGTAACAAAAACCTACCCTGCCTCTCTTCTCCTCCTCTGCCCAGTAGAAGCAGTTAAAACATTTTAAAGATAATGGGGGTGTATGTGGGAGAAAGTGAAAGATAAGGAGAGAGAATACTCCAGTTCCCCAGCTTGAGTTAACTCTCCCAATCCCACTGGAGAATCATCTTCCACCAGTTGGAAATCCAGAGATCTCAGGGGTTGACTATGTTTGGTGCAGGGACTGAGGGTCTGTCCCCAGTTTGAGTGTAAAGCCACCCTTGGCTCTGATTGTTGGGACTGGTGTGAATCAGTGACAAAGGAAAAGGGGCCCTGTCATGGCCGGGACGTGTCACTGCCACCTCCCAGTGCTGCTCTGGAGATGAAACAGCCACATCCACTAAAGCTGCCAGAGTTTATGTAATGCTCTGGGCTGTGAATCCAGGCTCTGTGTGATTGTTTCAGAATGCACTTGCCTCGTGAATGCCATTGATGCAGCCGCCTGCATGCGTTCAAAATGCTGTGTTTCATGTTTTGCTTTTATCTTTAAATATATTTGAGTAGGTTTTCCTCTCTTCTAAAACAGCTCATATAATAGGTAGAACTAAAAATGATCTAATAGCTTCAGTGCCTTAGAGCTACTGCCATGCATGAAATTCAAACTGTGACTATAAAAAGAAGCAAGAACTTTCTCTCCAATTCACATTTTTAGCTGCTTCTCTATTTTTTGAGAAGGACAAAACCTGTTCATGTTTCAGGTCAGAATCAGTTAAATAAAATGCAATCTGAAAGTTATCATCTGGGAACTGGAGGCAAAAGTCTGGGGGTTTTTGCCTGGTTGAGAAGGCAATAAGCTTAGTAAGATTGGTAGTTACTAATTAGGTGGTAGCATGACCCAAATTTGCTTTCACAGCCCTTACTGATTTAGTCAGATGCAATGACATCCATTATAGCTGAGCAAATAGTTCATGATGAGTAATGTATTTGCACCTCCATATTTTTTATCTGCATATTCCCTTGATTGTGTCACAGTTTTCCTGTCACCATCACCAGCCTGTACGTGCTGGATTATTTCTGCAGTGTTTGAAATGTGTATTGTCTGCACTCAGCAGCCAAACACAAGTGGCACTGCTCAGTCCTAATCCAATACCTTATGTCAGTTCACTCTGTGACTGAGTGCAACTCTTAATTAAGTTTATTAGCATGTGTGCAAAACATATGCTTGGCTATTCAAACCTTGCTTTTGCACAGATGCTGCCTAATTTTGTTAAATGGGAGAGACCACTATAATTTTTAGGAGAAATTAGCCAAATTAGAATAGATTGAACCATTTGACTGTGTTCCCAGACTAACATGACTATTCGGTACCTTGCTTGTCAGAATTTAAACATCATCTGTTTCCAAATGCTCTGAAACAAGAATTGGTGATTTTATTAAGCATGGGTAGCTGCTCCTGGGTTTCACTTTGAGCTTCACTCCAGCCCAGGCTGAGACTGTGAGTCCTGAGCCATAAGCACACTGAGACTCTCCTGCAGGGTGTACATTGAGACACTCCTGGAGACTGATTTTAGGTTGAATCATAACCCTTATGACTTTGGATGAGCCCACTGAGGAAACTCACTGTGGGGAGCTGCTCTGTCTGCTGGAGCGTGCCTTAATTGTGTCATCAGAGCCTTGGGTCATACTGTGAAGAGGTAGACAATGTCATATCCTCTAAACATGTTCTAACCACTCAGGCATTTAATCAGAGACTGACATATTTATTATGAATAAAAGGAACAGGAGGATACCGTGAATTTCTTTAGAGCCACTTAATTGACAGTGCATTGGGTAATGAATGACCAATTAATAAAATGAAAGCAGAATATAATGGATTTGTACTTTGTTTGTACACAACACGCATCATTAGGGCTCTTCAGCCATCATTAGCTCTGTCTCCTCTGCACTGAGTCATTCTGCTCCCTGGAAGAAGTCTGGGCTGCATTACAGAACTGCCAAACCATTCCACTGATAGAGCTACAGCCTTCTGGATTGTCCTCCTGTGCAAGCTGGTTCCCTGAATTTAGGGATTCTTTGCCATTTCTTTTTTTTTCCATTACATGATGAAATTGGTTATGCAGAGAGCTCAGGGCTAATCGCATCAGAATTTTCCAAAAGCAAAGATGTACAAAGAAAAACCCTTACTCCACCAAGCAAAGAGCCTGGGCTCTTGGAGGACTCTGCTTGGGTCACCTGGAAAGGAACTGGGTGGGGAGAAACCAGGAGCAAGTAAAAGTGAATAACCTTAATGACTTGTAGTAGCATGACTTTTCAGTCCCAAAAAAATTAAAAAGAAACATTGAAATAATGAAACAAAACTAAAGGAAGAAGAGCAGTCCAGCAGATTCTGGCCCAAAGGGATTTTCTCAAAGTTCAGTTAAAATTTTTGTATTTCTAGTAAAAAATACAGCCCTTGATCTACCAAGAACTAAGCACACGCATAAGAATCAACCTTTGATTAAAAAAATAAGCATTATTCATGCAATCTGGTTAAGCAGTCAGTCAATTACAACACACATGTCAGTGGTAGCTGTGTGCTTGGTTCTTTGAATGTTTAGTTTCATATCCTCTGCTAAATAAAATAGGCATGGCAACAACATATAAAAGTGTTCTTTTACATACAATGAAGAAACTTTGTACAAAATCTACAAATGATTTGCATGCACAAAAATCCCATGAGTGCATATGCAAAACACTTCATTATGTCTGTTAGTTATTGTAATTGCCATTAACTTGTGCAATTACTTGCTCTGCATCACAATTCCAGGTGAATGGTTAAATCAGCTTCAAAATTATGAATAGCTGAAAAATCCCATTTCAAACCCCAAGCCATTTCTCTAAATCTCTTCTTGTATAGGAAACAAAGTGCATATCACAAACTAACAAACTGCAAGCTGCATTATTTTCTGAAGTGACTGCAACATTCCCAGGGGAACTGAGGTTGTTGTTTATAGAACAAGAATTCCCCATGCAAAAGCAGTGAAATTGTTCTTCCCATCAGGACTCAGCCACACCATCAGGATGGGTTACCTGGGCCCTGTCAAACCTTGGCTGTTCTGCTAGGGCTGTTCAACACTTTTTTTAATGCTCTAATTTGAGTATTTGAACGCTTTCTGCATAAACCCATTAGCAATAACTTAGTTACAGACATACATAATTGCCTGGTTTCTCTCTTTTTTAGGTGACCAAACTTTGGGTGGGGTTGGGTTTTCTGGAGTCTTTTTCAAGGAGAGGAGGACTGGAATATTACAGCTGTAAATGTAATTTTGGAAATTCATTTTTGGAAAATGAGGATGGTTCTGTAGCACTTCTTAAGGACCACCAGAGTAGATTTGTCCAAGCACTTCTACAGGACTGTTCCACACTTAAATCCTCTTGGATCTAAAAGCTTTGTTCTCATCTCTTTTCATGACTAAATGCCTTAATATTTGGCTCTGCATTTTCTGGGAGAAGGAGCTCTTATAGTGGTATTGCATCAGCTGAAATTCAGTTCTAAATATAGCTGAAGTTTGAGCAGCCTCTTCTGTATGGATATGAGGGGCAGAATTGGTGCTCGAGGTTGGCCTCTTGTAAGCTCTCTCCAGGCTATGGTGAGATGTGACTGCAGGCCTGATGGATTTGTAGTGGCATAAGCCATGGAAAAAAGAAAATGTCAGAAATCCAGATACCTTTGGGTTGTGCTTTCCACACAATATGTTGACAGGAAAACACATAAAATACAAAGGTAAACAGGTGATAGCTGCCATCCCCTCCTTACCTCTCCTTTTCTCACTTCCCTCCACCAATTAAGGCTGCAATTGTTTGGGTTTTTTTTTTTTTTTTCAGCAACAGTGGCAAAAAATGAAAAATTAAAACCTGATAGCTACTGTCTCTCATCCTGGAGATTATCCTAGAGCCTGACCATAGCTGTAGTGCAGAAAAATCTGGGCACATATTTTTAAAATTCAGATTTGAGCAGCAACATCAACAATAGCAAATCCCCAAACCCCACCCCCTTGCCCCCTGCCAGGACCTGGACCACACATAGACTGTAATTACCAGAGTTATTGCTGAGGAGAGAACATCCAGAATGCAATTATGCTATTAGGGCAGGGTAATCAGAATAACTTGCTTATTAGAGAAAACCATATACTTGTCCTAGGTTATTATTTTTATTTCTATAAAATAGCCTCCTTGGGAGATATGACAATTAAACAGTGATTGTGCATGTCAAATCAATTTTCAATGGATATGGATTATATGATAGCACAGGACCTGAAAGGGAATCACAGTTTAGTTTCCAGGCATTTAAATTGTGCAAATAGTTTTACAGTGATGCACTGGTTTAGATGTGCAACTGTGAGTTCCCATTATCCTCAGTCCAACAAACTGATGGTCAGTGGTAGCAAACAGAGATGTGAAATGCTCAGCAAAAATGCATTAAAACTGTTACATTTCAGACAAAACCCTTAAGATATAGATATAATTACTATTCAAACATCAGTGTTATTGGAATCTGATTCCTGAGCCACTTGGAATTTGCTGATTTGAATGTGATACTTGGGATCCCAAAGCTGCTGACAATTTATGAAAATGATGCTTTCCACATCTTTGGGATACAATTGCTGTAAATAACTCATCTGTCACAAAAACCATCCCCAATAACCAGGCTCTCACCTCAAGCATACTTAGATGGCAGTGGAATAGATAAAGCCTTCTTCATATCTCAGAAGGCATTTTGGGCAGAAAATGGATGAAATAAAACAGTTTCTTAAAACCACTGCAGACACACTATTTTTCCTTTGAAGTCATAGCTTCTGAAAGCCACCCAAATGACAAGATGAGAGCAGGAGCACTGGGTCAGTCAGGCTGGCTGCAATGGTGAAATGCCTGCAATGGAATCTCTGTGCTTTTTTTGGAGGTTACAAAACATCTGAGCTAGCAATGGTTTTGTTTGTGCACAGGTGGATGGATGTTCCAAGGGAAATCAGGGAACAAAAAATTTGGGCTTTAGAAGGTATAATTAAAAATTTCACAGCAACAGTCATGAATCTAAAGTTTGGGACATGTCTTGGATGTTTAATGAAGTGGAAGGACTTCATTTTAGTGGTCCCCCTGAAAATGGGATTGCTGATTTCTGGTGTCAAGGGGCTGTAAGATCTTGGGGCTGTAAGGCAGGAAATCAGTACTACCATGACAAATTTTGCAGGTTTCACTATGTAACAGTGGTTATTCTCAGGAGAACCTTGCAGCACCAGTTTTTTGACCACTTCTTCACAAATTCCTTTACCTGCAAGACCTGAGCATGCCTGAGCTTTGGCTCTCCAGCCCTTGCCCTTGCTCTGAGCTTATCATAGTGTGCCAGTGTTATCAGCTGAGGGACTCTCCGTGCTCTGATGCTGCAAGAGACATGAGCCCTTGGAGCAGTCACCCAACACATTCATGACTCAAAGCCAACACCTGTAGGGCTCCTTGGAAAAGCTTTTCAGAGCTGCTATAACAGAAAAGCAGGATTGATGTGGTAAAACAGCTTCCCAAAAGCTGCCGACCACAGCAAAGTGAAGGGAAAAGGCAACCACTTACTCCAGCTATAGAGACCTTGCCTGCAGCCCTGCTTTCAGCAACTCCAGATGTAATTACACTTCTATTCACCACCACTGCAGGTGCAAGCTGAGCAGCAGCATGAGTATCAATGTGTGTGGGTGTGCAAATGCCTCATTAGGGTGATTTGTTAGCACAGCCAGTGATGCTTTGTGCCCCATGAATGTGTAAATTAGGTGCTCGGCTCACTTGAGTGAAAAACGTTTAACTTTGCCTCCCTGGCCCATCTCTCTCCACAGACACTGGAGAAGGAAGTAGTTTGATTCCTTGTCAAAGTAGCAGCTTCCATCTAAAATCTAAGCCAGCTCTCTTGGGCTCTCCTTGGGTTTCTAGCAATGGAGAGAAGTGAATCTTGAGGAATTAGTCGTGTTCAATCACATCTTAATCACATGCATGATGTGCTCTTATGCAGCATTAGAGTAAGAGGCGTCACATCTTGTGTTGTCATTTCTGGGACAGAAAACTGGGGCTGTTGGCTGGCTTTAAATCATTTCTGGCATTAACGAGATTCTGACCAGAGGCTTTATTTCATGTTCAGGATCTGCGCTGCATTATTTCCTATTATATCACAATACATTGCAAAGGAACAGCTAAGTTACCAAGACTAATCCTTTAAGTCTTTCTTTCTTTACAATGTCAGACAAAATAAGACTATGCCATATTTCTGTAATCTCTCTTGTATTATGAGAACATTATGATCTATAACAACAAAATCTCCAAACTGCACGATTCCCGTCGGCTCTGATATGCTTAGTCTTGTCCCCTTCTGTCAGAAAAGATATTTCTAAGTCTCTGTGATTTCATTTTAACAGACAGTATCTGATTAAAAATCAGATTATTATTGTAAAGCAGGAAAAAGAAGTTTCCTTGTGTTTAAAAAATGAGTATTTCTGAAAAACCATGATGTAATACCCAAAGTTCTCCTCCTTCTCCAAAAACCTACTTAAAATGAAAGTTAGTTTTCAAGCTACTGCCACTTTTTTCCCTACTTGGATATGTACATTTAGATTAATCTGCTGAAAAGTAGATTTTGTTCCCAGACAACTTTACAGCAGCTACCAAGATCTAAAAAAGATTTCTGCAATGCTCTGCTGGCAAATTGCAGGGGAATTTATTGAGAGAGGGAGGGGAATTTGAATTAAAAACTAATTAAATAAACCCACCAGAATTAGCTTTCCATTTCTATTAATAGAATGAGAAAATATATTTTTAAATATATATGAAGTGTATCCTCCTTCTGAGAGATCTGTCCTTTTGGATAGAGGGAAAGTTTGGGTTTATTTCAGATATATTCAGAAAGTTTGAGTTTATTTCTCTGCTGGTATTTTATGATGTCTAAGCCACTAAAAGTATATTCAGTAATTTAACTCTTTTATAATTATTTCATTAGAGCAGCCAAGCAAATCATGATCTGAAAATTCATAAGCTCATGGCAGTGCCAAGTGTTTGGGTTGGAGAGGTTGGGTTTTTTTAACTGTTGGGTTTTTTAAAAAGTTATTTCAAAATATGTCTAAAATCCTAAAAAAATAGGAATATCAATGAAAATTAAATTCTTGGATGCAAAGCAGAATAGATTTTCTGCAGGTGCAGGACACAAATAGCTGATTATATAAAATATCATCTCCCAGACAAGAGAGATGAGTAATGCCCTAGGTCATAGTGCAGCTTTCTTAGAAAAGGTTGGTAGAACTAGAGACCCTTGACATTGGAATAAAGCCTAGAAGTTGTGTTGTGAGAGCAAGAGCGAGAAAAATATAAATGGAAGAAGTTACTGAAAACAGCTTCTCCTGCTTTTTGCTCCTGGGTTCTTCTTTCACAAACAAGGGTTAGTTAACCCCTTCCTCTCCTGTCACACACAATGACTTTGGAGCTCACTGGCAACTTTCAGCCAAGGATGGAGTTGATGAAAAATGGCAACAGTGACCCTGGAAAGTGCTGCCTGTAGGCAGAGCCTGGGTGTGAGGTCAGGTTTGGTTCCACACCAAAGCACCAAAGGAGAGCTGCTGCTGTGAGACCCTCAAGGGAAGAGGGTTCACCCAGTCTGACCCTTCATCAGGCAACAGAGGAGCCAAGCTGAAGACCTCAGTCATAAATGGGATTTTGAGCAGTTTCAGATCACACTGAGGACTGAAAATGCTGGATCTGGAGGGAGGCAGGCCTGGCTGGCTTCTCTGCTGGTACAGCAGTAACATCCATTCTATTTCTGCATTTGGGAGGAAGGCCTCTGGAACAGGAGCTGCTGAGAGGCAGGAGAGCTAGCTACTAGAATGAACTCAGACTGGATGGCAGAAAAGTAAAATAGAGAAAACAGACTGAGAAGTAAAAAGAGCTGCAACAAGCTCTACCCTGTCACATGAGAACCAGAGAATGTAAGGAAGCTCCAACCCAGTGAGACAGAAGGAATGGCAGCCTTCCAGACCAGCCTGTGCTGCCTTCAGTGATACCTCCTTGGACTAAAGTAAGAGATACAGGATAAATTTCTATTAGTTAGGGTTCCTTCTTAAAATATTTTCATTCATGCACAATATTCTGGATTTTTGAAGGACACTCCTTTCTACTTCTACATGTTAAAATTATCTTTTACTTGGCTTCCTTTCAGTTTATTCTTCTGGTTGAATTGCAGCAGCAAATGTACACCATAACACGAAGAAGTCTCTCTGCTATCCATCCTGACAGCTGTAGTTCACATTCCCTATGTTTGCCTAAAGAAAATCCACATCTGATCATGTCATCTGTTAAGTTCACCACTGCTGCAAGGGTTCAAGGCACCAGCCTGGGGCAGTGGCTGATATTTGCTCCCACTATAAATCAAACAGAATCAAGGGTTTAGTGAGGATACACAATTTTTGTGTCACGCCATTCCATCCTGAATTGGTATCAGGAGTTTACAGTAAAATAGCACATTCTCAGGAAGCTCTGTTTTGTTCCTAAATGCAGGGGATTCCCAGGTGGCAGGAGCTCTCTTATGTTCCTCACTTGCAGGAAGATGTGTTATTAAGTTCTCTGCAGTTAAGTATCTCCTGTGAAATCTCAAGTGATACTCACAGTTTATCTCAGCTCTGATTTTTCCATTCTTTTTCTTGAGTTAAACAAGAAACAAGCATTTAAAACTTATGTTGGACAAGTGGAGAATTTGTATGAGTCCAAGACTCCATTTTCTTTTTTCTAGAGCTTTCTCTGCATAGTTGGTAGTCTAATGTGAGTACATATTCTCTCCTTCTAGGCACTGTAACATTGAGCAAAGTCAAATGAGCAACTGTCATGGAAGGAAACATTTAAGCTGAAGTTAAGTTGAAGTGCTGTATCTGAAAATAGGATGGTTTTTCTCCTTGAAACCTCTGCAATCCCAGAAAGCTGCTACACAGTCTACAGAGCTGTTATAATTTAAAAAAAAAATTACATTTTTTTCTTCTATCCTAAATGCAGAGCTTACAAAATTACAGAAGTCCCATCTGCAAAGCACAAACTTCAGAGAAAGCCAATTAAGTCAGTGTTGCATACACCATCACGTTTGCTCTATTTAAATATTCCACACAGATCCATCTCATTCATGATGGAACAATTACAAATGAACTTGCAGGAGCCAAGAAACTCTCTCAGAGGCTGATTTCCACTCAGGTTCTGTCTGAGCTCCCCAAGACAGCAGGGCTGGCTGGAGATGCTGAGCAAAGCTGCCCAAAGCATCAACCCCTGTGGCTGCTGTTTGAAGGCAGCACAGGGGACTGACCCTGAGGATTTCATGTGGAATTTATCTCTGTTCCTCCAGCCACCCTTCCCTTTGCTCCCAGCCTGTCCTGAGCTTCCAGCCCCCACCAATAATGCTGTCCTAGGCTGGACACACCTCAGCCCTGAGCCAGGGCAGAATTTCTTGTGTTCTTTTAAGGATAAAAGCCCAAGTCTTGGTGCAGGCTGTGTGAGAGATGAGATGCAGAGTTCCGAGAGCAGCTGAATGAGAAGTGACAGCCATTCCCAGCAGATCAATATGGACAAGGCACAGGGAAGGCTGCCTGGCCTGAGGGATGGAGCAGCCCTCAGAAAAAAGTGAAGGCTTCACTGGTTTGATGTAATGCAGTGATCTATGTCCACTTGCTGGTTATGCAGCAGCTGAACAGTTTGAGGATGGTAAAAAAAAATAGATTAAGGAAATGAACACACAAACTGTCTCTTCATTATATGAACAATTCTGAAGTGCTTTATGCATAAGGACAAGCCTTCCTTCAGCTGAAACCACAGGTCCACATTGCTGACCCAGAATATCAGTGTACTACAGAAAGCAAGAGAAGACCCCTTTGATTCAGATCTTCTCACTGAAATATTTATGCAGGCTAAGGCACGGAGCTATTGACCTGCCTCAAGTTGCTGTATGAGGCTCTCTCTGGGGCATGTGTAAATTGTGTGTATGTTAGGCCATAAATCAACTTGAATTTCAAACAAAAGCAAGGGATTTAATGGGCACAAAGAATCCATTGTATTAGCATCCAAACTGGCTACGTTTTGAAGCAAAATCAAAGTATCATATTTAGTTTTACTTACTCTTGGTATTTACAGACTTGACTGCTTAGAGAAGCAAGGACAATTAATTCTAAATATTGAATTTTAAAATGACAAAGCCATAAATTTAGTTTAAAAAACCAATTTTATAAATAAATAAATTGTGTAGCCCATTCATTACAGCATGACTTGGGCAGTCTTGAAAGAGAATTCCCAAATTAAAGATTTTTGGGAAAAATTAACACTGTTACTTAACTAGTCACTAAAATATAGTTACATTTCCAGATAAACATGACTCCCAGAATTGTGTAACTCATTCCATTCTCAAAGTGTGGTGCAAACATTAACTGAATGAATAATCTTAAACTACTTTCATTCATAGCTAAAGTGTGAAGAAGATCTTTAATTATTTAACAGACAGGAGTTTCTCTTATTTGCACAGAGAAGCATCTACTTGTGTGCACAAGTTATTAGGTGTGTAAATTAGGTCTGAGTTCTTTTACTTAAGATATGCAATCAAACCTGGGGTTTACTTTTATTTTAAAAGAAAGCCTGAATTAAAGAGACAAAGATAAACATAAAAAATGACCAGGTATTTCCAATATGATGACCTCATTCTCATAAATCCAGTCTAGGTTTTGATGGTGTATAATCAGTTTTTCCACTTCTTGGATAAAGAGGTTTTAACGGTTTAAGTGTCTTTTCAGCAACATTCAGACTACCTGCCAACTTGGGATTTAGAAGAAAAGACAACTTTAAAACACTTTTTTCCCTGTTAAAGCTCTGTATTTCCTTTACAGAACTCTAAAGTTTGGCTAAATACAAATCTCCAAACACTGGGAACACTCAAACCCTGGAAAAGCCTAAATCCTACCCTCAGCATGAATAGCATACTTATTAACTGACCTCATTTAATTCCTGCAAAAGTAGCATTAAAAACATAACTTAAACACCAAGCTCTCTCAATTCCCAAAATAAACTGAGTATCAGTAAGTAAAATACTCAGGCAACAGCAAAAAGCAGTTTGTGTTAAGTGTGCATCATGTTGAGCAATGTAATCATACCCCAGCACTGACACAAATTATATGTGCAGGACCAAAATTATGCATTTGGAGCAAGAGAATCCACGCCCAGGAAGTGCCACCTCTGCAGCTTCCCCAGCACTGTGTGCCCATCCTCCTCTCCAGAGATGGAGAGATCCTCCTCCCCTCCTGGAAAGTGCTGGAGCAGAGCTGCCATGGGGGAGATGAATCAGGTGCCAGGTCAAGGCTGCTGGGGAAAGAGGAAAAAAGGGACATCTGTGCTTCCAGTGGAATTTCTCTGCATCACAGGGACTTGGGGTCCAGTTAGATCCTACCAAGAAGGGATGGGAATTTGATGAGAAACGAAAAGGCTTTCTCAAAAGCACAGACCATTTTTTAAAATAAAATTCCCATTGTAGTACTTGGTGATGACTTTTCAGGTGCTATGTCAGAAATTAACTCTACATTCACACAAATAGCAAATGTACTGGGAAGGTTTATAGGATTGAATTTGAATTTTGATGGAAAGGAAAATGGGATATTAACTAATAGCCTGCATGTTTCTAGACACTACTGAGTATTCCTGAGTACAGCCCCCATTAGGTGTGGAATAGTAACTTTCTGCAAGGAGCCCTCTGGTTAGGAATAGCAACTTCTGAATGAGAGAACATCACTAAGTTTCATATAAATAAAATATAGGGTCCAGTTATAAACTGGAGCAAAAGCACTGACTAGATCATTTTGTCCATAAATTAATAAAGGAAAGGATGTAGGAGGCCTGGTAAAATTCTATTTCAGAAGAAATATAATGTAGGTGAAACAAACTCTGTTAACAGAACAGACTTGTTGATAGAGAAAGATGAAATAGAAATCAAAATTCATGCAACAACTAAAGACATCACAGATGAGCCTTTAGGTCCCTGATTTAAGTTGTGGGGATGTAAACGACTGCAGAGGATGGAGCAGCAGCCCAGCTGACAGGCAGGGCACCCCCAGCATCTCTCTGCCATCAATTTCCTTCCATCTGAAGCTCATGTTGGAAGCTAAGCACATACTTAGAAGGTTTTCTGAATTATGGGCCTGGCATGAATAGATTTGCAGCAAGAATGACTCAAGCAGATTCAGAGAGCTGGCACCAATCTGTGTGCACTCCAGCTGAATCCCTGGTTGTCTTTGCCTTCCCTTTGCTCCATTCCAGAACCTACCTACCACACCTTACAGATGGAAACCTCTGCTTTTGGGTTTCCAAACATCCCCTGCCAGCAGCTTGCAACATCTCTGAGGTTCCCAGTGTCCTGGTTAAGGGCACAGCACAGCTTTCCAGTGCCTCACAGGCTCCCTACCACTGCTCAACACTCAAACTGAGCAAACTTGTTCAAGTTCGATTGAACAACTACAGCAGAAATAGGAGTAAATTAAAATCTTTAGCAGCTAAACCAAAAATGTTAAGAGAAGACAATGACAGATATGGAGTGGCACAGTCCATCCAGGGAAGGTCACAGCTTCAAAAAAGAAGACAAGAAAGAAAAAGCCATATTAGAGAGTGTTCCTACACCTGCTGTTTATTGCATCCCAGCTGTCCCTGGCTGTTACTTGGATGGCTGATGTCCTTCCTCACACTGCCTGAGAGGCCCCGCTGGGTTTTAGCTAAGCCTCCAGCCCAAAGAAACAGCTCAATTCTCATCTCAGTATCTCTTCTTAGCATCCTAGAAGAACGCTAACAAGAATGCTGCCTGCTACAGAACTTCTGAATGATGAAAACTAGAAACAGTGATGGAGGACCTTTTAAGTCTTATGCAGTTGTTCTCCCCCAGAGTTAATTCAGAGCACAGTGCTGCTCGTGACACATGGTATCAATAGAAATAAAAAAGGAATTAGTGTCTGCTGAATACATAATCATGTATCTCTGGAGCAGCTACTCTGCAGTAGCTTTAACTTGTCAGGCCTTGAAGCACACCACACCAGAGCAGAGGCTGAGGAGCCCCCCTTCACCAGGCAGTAAGAAATTATGATGACAGAGCTGTTAACAACATCTAACACCACTGCCTGCAGCACAACAGCTCCCTCCTCAACACAGATCCTTCACTGGAGGACAAGGAACACATGGTGGACCACTGGCAAGGTCTGCTGGAGAGCTCAGCAATGCCCATCCTGAAGATTTTCTTTAATTGTGTAGTGCCAGGAAGGAAAGGCAGCAGCACAGAGAGCAAAACGTGATGGCATCAATGTGTACTTATACAAATTCAAATGGATAATCCCAAAATTAAGGGGGGGAGGGGGGTGACATTTTCACACATTGTCATGGTTGTCTGTATCTCCTCAAGTAATACAGAGTTTTGACATGGTGTGTTCTTCTCCAGTCTGTGCATCCCTCCCTTTTTTGATACAAATCAAATGAGATTGTCAATCTTCCCTCTGCCCTGTGACTGCTGGAAGGATATAATGAGAGCAATATTTTGGCTTCCTGCAACTGTCTCTCAGTTAGATGGTGATACTGAAATCTGTTCTCTTTAGACTCTCCTTTCTCTCTTGATCCTTATCTGGAAAGGTGGAGGAGGGGATAGACAAATAAGATAAGGAGGTCTTGACATCCCTGGAAGTGTTCAAGGCCAGGGTGGATGGGGCTTGCAGCAACCTGATCTAATCAGGTTAGGAAGGGAACTGGAACCAGATGATCTGGAAGGGCCCTTCCAACCCAAATCATTCTAGGATTCTATGAATGAGATGAAATTCACGTTTTTAACAACAGCCTGGCCTAGAGACAGTCTATAGTTAAGTAAGACATGAGTATTTTGATGTCAGTTTCCCAAACTAAGGACATCCTCCTATTTCAAGGCTTGCTCACTCAGCGTGACAGGGAATTTAAACAGTCTCAAATATGAAGCCCAGTGTTTGTTGTACTACAGTAATTCTCATAAAATACTGCTCAGTGGCCATAAAATAGTTCACTTAAATATAAGCTGAAATGCATTATTTTATCTTAAAGGAGAAAATAAATGACAGATCCAATTAAAGCAAAGAAACACTATTTCCAGTATTCTCTGCATTACTAATAGGACCTCTATGCACCATTTAAATGCTGGAGAAAATCATCTTTTTGTCAGCAGAGCCTGAACTAAAGTCCATCTTTTCTTCTTAGACCATGACTGTGACATCTTTACTGATCACTGTGAGGAGCTGCTGTTTTAATTAAAGTTGCACATGAAGGATCTAAATAAGTGAATTTGTATCTCTGTTTTGGAATAAATAGCTGTTAACTGCCCCCAGTTTAGTTTACTGAACATCTTGTTTATCCGACTTATTACAGGAATATTTGTAAGATTGTAGTGGCATGTGGTAATTTTCTAAGTTTTTTACATGTGATAAAATTCCCTGTAGTCTGTAAAGATTGCAGCTCTTCTAAATCAAGGTTATAAAATAGCTTTTCATTTCTACAGTAAATGCTTTGTGAGGAAAAACACCCTAGATAAGAGGCTTTATCATGAAGCCTTTATTGTTCAAGGCTTGTAATAATTGCAGCTTCTGCTGGCATTAGTCAGGACTGTGAGTGTGCAGGACTTCTCAAAAATCAGCATCTGAGGCTACTTGAACCAGCCAGTTACTGAGCTATCCCAAGCTCTGGCTGGATGAAAACAGAGTCCTTGTTAAAAATGAACAAAACACAACAAAAACCTCACAAACAAACAAACTTCAGCTCTGCTCTCACATGGGGAAACTCCCTTTGACATTTCACTCAAGCAAGTTTCCTCAGTAGGCACAGCCAAATGAGTTGGTGCAGAATAATCCCTGACCAATCATACAGCCAAAAAACTGTTCCAAAACAAAACAGAATATGGCATCACTCAAAAGCAGGTAAAAGCAGGAATGGTTTTTGTAGGGATCCTACAAAATCTTATTATACCCATTATACCCATCTTATTATTCCCATATTTTGGTATCATTTTGGTCTGTCTGTAATTTAAACATGTAACTTAAATGATAATAACATTAATTGAATGTTTAGATTAAGGAAGAATCTTACACATTCACACTTCTCTACATGGTTTGTCTGCGAGCAGGGTTGGGATGTAAACACAAACTTTGGACATATCATTTCCCACTCCTAAGAATGTCTTTTGACTTCGAGTCCATAGATGATTATGTTGGTATAATGATAATGATAAAATTATTTTCTAGGACAGTAAAATAATACAAACTGCAATTAAGTCATCTAGCATTCATAATTCTTAAAATCATATAAATTGTATTCCAGATTTTTAAGTAGCCAAATGTATGAAATTGCTCATAATGATTACTCACAACACTGTAGGGTAAAATTTTATCTAAAATAAACAATTTAGGTTCATTTTATTATCATCTGGAAGCACAGAGATGTTCAATACTATTTGATGAACAAATTTAAAACCTGAAAATCTCATCAAACATGCTAATCCTACCCCTGACTATTCATAGCTACCTGGACAAAAGCCAGATGTATTTAACACCTTTTGTTTCTCTCCACATATTGCATGAATAACAGAATACATACAGGACACCTCTTGCATTTTAGTAGAGCTTCTGCCATGCAGTGGGACACTGGTTTGTCTGATGGAGTCTGTATTAGGGGAAAAAATGCTCCTTGGTATTGACAGTTCCTTCTCCTAACAAAAAGCACAATAATGTTTATATCTTTGTCTGTTTGTCGGACATGTTGTGTACTTTCTTTGTTGTGTATCTCACAAAGGCCAAAAGAATTAATTAGCAGAAAACAATCTAGAGGAATTAAAACTGAGGTTGCACACGCCTTCCTTTCATTAGTCACTTCTGCTTGCAGAAATCAAATGGCAGAAACATACATTCCTCTTTCAGCCAAGATTGCCCCTTTGGGAGTGAGTCGAGCAGTTCATGTTAGAAGAGTCCTTTGTTCCCTTCACTTAGGGTATCAGAACAGTTGGTAATCAGGGATAAATCATCCACTGTTTGCCTTAATTCAATTTGTGTTTCACTCCAGACCAGTGTGCTCACAATTGCTTGATAAGGCAAATAAATAGAAGAACTTAAATTAGATACAAATATTAATATCCTCATTGGCTCAGAAGGGAGCAATATAGCAGGTGTATGAATAGAGCCTGGAATATTTTATTTACTCAGTAATCTGAGAAAGGGGAGCAAAGTTCAACCCGAAATTGCATCCAGGGACTGTTTCCTGTAGGCTGATAGTGCCTGACCCAAAACCTAAACTCATCTCTAGGCTTAGGAATCAGTAGTGGGTAGTGATGATCAACAGCCCATTCATTGTCTTTACGCTGTTTTGATTACTTCTTTTCTCATAAAGAAACCTGACAGCTCTTGTGTGACCACCATCTATTCAGGGAAACTGAGAGTAAACTGGCTTTTACCCTTTGCTTCCAGCTTGTTGTTGTGCCTTTCCGTGCAATCACATCACATCAAAGTGATGTAGCTATTTGTTTCTTTTTTTTTCTAAAGGTCTCAACACTGCTTAGATTCTGACGATCTGAAATTACTGAGTCACCACCAACAGACATTTAGAATTATTCCTTTAAGTGAAGATGAAAACACCATTTGCCATTGTTAAAAAAAAAAAATCTAATCACAATATTCTATTTATACACTAACGACTGGGCTGTGTCCCCTCAGCACCACCCTCTGTGCCCACACTTCACAAGGAGATTACGCTTCTCCCTGTGAAGTGAAAATTACCTTCTTGTGGGCAGAAAGCGTTTAATTATGACTCTGCTTCCCTTGTCTCCATGGCGATGCCATGCAAACAGCCTGCTTTATTAGCGCTCATTTCCCCCTCCCCACAAAGTCATCCACGAGCTCTGCGGGAGCGGGGGTCGGGCGCTGCCGGCGGCCCCGGGAGCCCCGGCCGGGACGCGCCCCCCGCTCGGCGGGCGGGCAAAGCCGCGGGACGCGCTCGCTCGGATCCCGTGCGCGGCTCAGCCGCTGCAGCATTTCGGCACTTACTGCAGGAAATGTGTTCCCAATTCCTGCCCGCCCGGGGCGGACGGGCTCCCTACAAACTGGCGGATGCTCCCGGCGCGCCCCGAGCGGGCGGGGCGGTTACCTGGGTGCTCCCCGGGGCCCGCGGGGTCCGTGAGGATGCTGGGGTCACTCTGCGACCTGCCTCGCGGGAGAAAGCAGCCGGTCCCTTCTTCCGATGCAGCCATGAGGTGGAGGGCGGGAAGCTCAGAGGAGGAGGGAGGAGGAGGCGCTCATGGAGCCGGAGGCGGCCGGGGGACAATGGGGACGGGGGTGCGGCGGCGGCGGCGGCGGCGGCGGGGCGTCAGCCGGGCAGGACCAGCCGCGGCAGCATCTTCCCCGGCGCCGTCGGCACGGCTGCGGCGCGGCGCTCCGCCGGCTCCGGGCGCTCAGGGGGCAGCTCCGGGCGCCTCAGGGGGGTGGGCCATGCCGCCTGGCGGGGTGGGGAAGAGCCGGGGCGCGGGCCGCCGGCCCGGCCCCCCGCCGCCGCCGCCCCCTCCCGGGACGCCCCCCCCCGAGCGCCGCTGCCGGAGTCGCCTCAAGCCGCCGCGCTGCTGAGCGCATCCGTTGGAAAACATTGGGATTCTCCCATGGTGCCCCGCGAGCGCCCGCCTGACGTCACGGGGGTGGGGTGGGCGCCGCACCTGCACTGCACAAAGGCGGGGGCTCCGCAGGTGCGCGGGGGCCGCCCCGCCCCAGCGCCTCACGGCCCGCGGGAGCGACCGCCCGCCCCGCCCCGCCCTGGCTGTGCCGGACCCTCCCGTGTCCCCGGAGCCGCCCCGGGGCTCGTCCCGTCCGTCCGGGAGCTTTGCCCCGCGGGAGGGACCGGCGCGACCCCCGGCACCGGGGCAGCCGCGGGGCTCGGTGTCCGCCGCTCGCCGCGCCCCGGGGCCGGCGGGGGAGGGAGTCCCGCGGGGGTGGGTGTCGCTCGGGGGTGGGTGTCCCTCGGGAGAGGATGTCCCTCGGGGGTGGGTGTCCCGCGGGGGTTCCCGGCAGGACGAGCGAGAACCGCTCCGCGCCCCCGGCTCCCCGCGCAGCTCGGCCGGAGCTGGGGCGGGGGCCTCGTGGCAGAGGTGCCGCACGGGGAGCCCGCAGAAACGGGATGCTCCGACTCTGCTGAGCAGCTTGGTTTGAGGATTTGTTTAAAGGGAATAGCTGCTTTTATGGGTTTTTTTTTTCTTTTGCTCCTCCCGTGCAGCACAGGGTGCCGGCAGAGGGGCTGCTGGTCTGTAGCCAGTGATGCAGGTCAGGTCTTCTTGAAGTTTTGACATGTAAAAAATAAGGATGCTTTTAATCACTCTCCCAGTAAAGTCCTGTGGAATGCTCACTCAGCACTTGCTGGGATTGTGGGGGTTCTCATCTCGTATCTGCCTTAAACTCTTCTTTTGTCTCTGCACGGAACCAGGGCCAAGGAATACACTCACCTACAAGCAGACTTTTTTCTGACTCAAGAGCAGTGGTTATATGTGCAGCTGACCAAGTTCCTGTTGTGAGACAGGTGCAAGTTTGCAAAATTTTAGGGATGAGCCTTTATCAGACAATTTCCCATCAATGCAGTCTTTCATTCCCATACACAGAAGAACAGGTGGAGGTTGGAAGGAACCACAGTGGCGTCACCTGGTCCAACCTCCCCTCCCTGCTCAGGCAGGGTCATCCCAGAGCAGAGGGCACAGGATTGTGCCCAGAGGGGTCTGGAATATTTCCAGAGGAGGGAAACTCCACAGCCTCACCTGCACAGCCAAGTCCTTCCTCATGTTCAGGTGGAACTTTCTAAGCATCAGTTTTTCACCTCTGCCTCTTGTTCTATTACTTGGCACCACTGAGAAGAGCCTGGCTCTGATTTTGCATTAATATGTGGAAAATATTTTGCTACTCTTAATTAAAGAAAATTTGGTTTGGCCATTTCAGAAAGCAGAGGCAAACAGAGCAGTTATGTGGGATTTTTTGTGTTTTGGGGGGATTTAACCCCCATTTATCACACTGAGATGTCTGCTTGCAGCTTTTCTTTAAGCAGGAATTTCAAAGTTAAATGTGCATGCATCTGATTTGGGAGTCACTTTTGGGCTGTGTGTCCCTGGGAGTCAGTTATGCCACTGACCTTTGGGGGAAAGAAAAAAGTCTGTGGGCATGGATTTAATAGTGGAGCTTGATGAGAAAATTCATCCAAGATTCCATTTGAGGGAGGCCCAAGTGTGGCTGTTGGGGTGACATCCACCCATGGCTGGGGTGAGCTGCTGCATCCACCAGGGAATATTGTCCTGAGAACAGAACCCAAAAAAGGGTTTAAAGTAAAATATCAAAGAGTTTCTGGTTCAATAAGCACTGCCCCTTCTTGAGGTGTTTAAGGTAGATCCTAAGGAAAAAGCAGCATGTGGAGGTTTAATCTAAGCTGTGCCATGGTGCCATGGAATACATTAAGGTGCCAAGTGAGATAATGAGCCAAATCTATTTTTAGTCCTAAAAGGAGAGGAAGTAGCAAGTTCTAAATGGTTTTTCTCTATATAGCTTTTAGGTCATGCTAGAAAATGCTGCTGGTTTCTAGTGAATTCTGTGAAAGTCTGTTTGCATTAATCAATAGCTGCCTTCTGAGATGAAGAATGATACTGATTTCATGTTTAAAATGTAGGGTTGAAAAGTTTCATAGCAGATTTAAGCATTTGTATAGGACCGAATATATTAAAATATTTTCAACCCAAGAAAATATCTCCAAGACATCTTTAGTAACTGTGGAAGCACACAGGATGAGAGGGATGTATTTTTAACCAGCTCCCATACTGATTGCCTCTATAGAGGACACTTTATAGGATTTCTTTGGATTTAAAATATTGCCTGGTACAAAACAGTCAAACAGGGCTGGAATCTGCCTTGCTGCTTTCACTTCAAGAACATTTTCTCTCATCCCTGACAAACCAAGCACCAAGAGGCTCAGTGTGGGGATAAATCCCTGGTGTGCTTTGTGCCAGCTGATGGAGCTGCCCCTGGACCTTGTTCTTTCCAAAATGAACCATCATCATGTTTAGGAGAGGAGGTACCAAAAAAAAATTGTGTTGAATTATTCAAACTTACATTGCTAAATAATGTCTCATGTGTTAAAATAGGATTGTCTGCATGACTTTTGCTTCCAAATGTCAGAGGTGATGATGATGCATCTGTGGCACTTCCTGCTTCCTTCCTTAAAGCAGGCTCTGCATTCCTTCTGGGGCAGGGCTTTAGAGGGGGAAAAACCAACGTGAGGCAAAGCCTTGTCTTGGTGTTGAAACACCAACACCAAGCAGGAATGGAGCCTTTCCACAGAGGTAAATAAAGCTGATGGAGGCAGGCACTAACTAATATATTCCAAGTATATTGATTTGTAAATCCCTCTGAAATTGGAATGAAATTGGAATGAGACTAAACCTGGTTCTACCTGTGGGTACAAAGCACCTGAAAAATTGTCCTCAATTTTCCATTTACTACTTCATATGATTCTGTAGGTGTCACAAACAAAACTGCTGGCAGGATCAGAATGGCTATTAGTAGAAACATGACTCCCCTTTTGTTTGGTTTATTTTCTCACTATAGGAGTCTTGTGGTAAACAAGTTTTCAGCATTTTCCCAGAGTTCAATGATCTGATCTGTTTAGTTATCTCTCAGAGGATTTCTAGCCTTTTATATTTATGATGAAAAGTTATGATGAATTTTTTTTTAGCAAATATCTCTGCAATTGGCATTCATTCAGTTGCAGGAAAATACTTCTTGAAATGAAATATCCACAGAAGAAACACAGAAAGGAAAACATTTTTTTAATAATTTTATTTTGATGCATAGTCCACAGCCAAAGCAATGCATGCCCATTTGATAGGACTTTCCTTTTATTTTTTTAATGCAACTATATAAATTGTATGGATTATTTGATTAGTTTGTTTTCTCTCAGACAGCTGAATGCCTGTTGTATGAGCTGGTTATATAAAGAGAAATCCAAACTTGTGTTAGAAAGGAATGATTCTCTGGGGAGAAAGAAAAGAGGTGAGTCATGTCAGTGCTGTTTTTCTCGAATCAGCAGAATAATAAACAACCTCATTTTCCTTAATCTGAAGCCTGCATGTGATCTCTGAGCACCACTGATGTGGGGGTTTTGTGTTGTTATTTAGAAAAATGAAGTCAGGGTACATTTGGATTGACAGAATCAGCTTTCATGTTCAAATTGTTCTGATGACCAAGGCACAAATAGCCTTGCTAGGAGCAGTTTTCTTAGATGCAGCAACAGAAAGCATTTGTTCTGCTGCTTGTGAGTCTTAACCTAGTTTTTAAGATTTTTATGCCAGCTTCTTGTAGCTCAGCGTGCTCACCATAACAGAGATGAGCATTCCCATGCTCAAAAACCTCTTGTCTCTATTTGCTTTGTTGGGGGTTCTTTCCCCTCAGATGCTTTCCTTGTAAAGAGGACACAGAGCCTATTTTGAGCCTTTGTTTGTCAAGACCATAAATGCATGTCACCAAGAAGAGATAAAATACCAGCCAGCAGTCACAACTTTGTAAGTACAAAGGCTTGAAGCACATCTTCTCCAAAGCATTACTACAGAAGGCAAATAAAAAATGAATAAGCATCAAGGGCTTGTTTATTGGGGGCCTTGTGTGCACATTGAGAATTTCTGATACTCAGGAGCTGTTCTGGCAATGGCCCATCTGATTTTCATGTTTGCTTTCCTTCCCAGCTCCAGTGCTCACTCCCATTTTCCAGGTGAAGGAACAAGAAAAAGAGGCTGGGAAAAATGTAAAGGAGGACCCTGAGCTCAACTCCCTGCCCTGACACCCAGCTCTACTCAATCCTTCTATGCTGGAGTGATGGGAAGGGGAACCTCTACTCTTATTTCAAATTATGCAGCTCATAACAGGAGCAGCCCCATGTGTGGGGAGTGAACTCGTGTCTGCAACATGCCCAGAGCTGCAGGATGTGGTCACTGAGCTGCCAATGTGCAGGAGGAGCAGGGAAAAGGCTGTGGGGAACTCTGGGGGCTCCTGAGGTGCTGTCCAAGCCAGCAAGGTTCCAGCTGATGTGCCACATGAAGGTTGTTTGAAGGGATGAATCTCATCATCCTCTCTGCTGTTTTGTCCCCCTTAGCCCTCAGGATGTCTGAGGAGAAGGGATGTACACATAAATTCCATTGCAGGTCCAAATCTCCTTCCTGCCCACATTTTGGGGAATTAATATTCTTGTATATGGAATATCTTGGTTTTTTACAGGCACTGTGTTCTTAAGAAAGCACATGGCTGGAACTTCCTTATTCTCACTTCCATCCTCAAAGTATTCCACTATCTCAAATACCCAAAACTACAAAAAAACTGCAGATATGTGGGGGCTCTAAAAGCCATTTTTGGTGTAATTGAGACCCTGCAAGTTCTTTAAATTAAAACAGAAAAACCCAGTGAACTGTTTCTTGTTACATTTGTAACATCAGTCCTGCAGGTTCTACAATTCAGGATAGTAGAAATAGCTCCAAGAAACTGGTGTTGGCTGTAAATATAAAAGAATACAGTGTAAGATCCCAGACTTTTTAAATAACTATTTGGAGCACTGAAATTCCATTTGGAAATAAAATACATCTGAAAAAGAAGAACCTCTGATTTGCTTGTGCTTTGCAAGTCTTTGTATTTTAGAAGTACTGCAGCTCATTTTTGCCTCAGAGATAAGTTTGGATATCCTGTAGCCTGATCAGAGATGTCATTTCTTCTTATTATGTATTGCATTCAGACAGTACATTCTGATTCAGATCTCATCTTCTTGCCAAATCTGGAATAATTTTGACGTATACATTTTTCAAATTAATTCCAACAGTGAAGATCATTCAGTTGTCAGCAGAAGTGGAGAGGAAAAAGTGGTGCTCTGTGCTAATTAGATGAGAGCTGACGAGTCTTTGATGTAGAGTGCAGGACAAAATCCTGATTCCACTCATGTTAGTACCTTTCAACATTTACTTCAATGGCATTTTGTTATTGTCACTTCATTTCTTGTGTAACGCAGGACTTCTGCTGGTATTTCACACTCAGACCACAATACACAAGAAATTCAGCTGTTGGAGAGTTGAAATACTTCAGGGGCCAGTGAGACATGAAACAGGTGGCAGAGCTTCCTTCAGAAGGTCAGAGTTTCCAGTTCCTTGGGACCTGAAATCCAGTGAAGACCAGAATAATCAGGATTTATGAGCATCTCTCAGAAGATACAACCTCAGCTGGGCTTCAATCCATGGAAGAAAATATAGGAAGTCCAGAGCTGATCAGCAGCTGAAGGCAGGAGAATGAAAGCTCAAATTGGTTGGATCTCACAGTGAGCAAGGTCCAGGATGGCAGAGCAGTGTCTGGGACTGAAGCTGTGCATTGCTGAGAGCCCAGCAGTCCCAGCCAGCCCTTCCAGGTCTCACTCTCAGGGAGCTGCAGTGTGAGAACTGATTTAAAGCTCAAGGTTTGAGCTTTCCCAGGCAGAAGTGCTGTGGTGGCTTTGTGCTACACCTTCATTCTTCTCTGAGTGCTCCTGTGGGTTGGGTTTATATCTGCCTGGGATAGACTCATCTTTGGGCTGCTTCCATCTATTCCATTTCCAAGCAAGCCTTGGGAAGGGAAGCAGAACAGCTACCAATAAATTTTTGGAATTTCTAGTTTGATTTTAAGGAAGAGTAGGACTTCATACCATTCCTACACAGTGAAGTTACTGCTTCCTCAGAGCTGAAGGGTTTAGTTTGCATCCTCATTTAGGCAGAATGTGGATGTGCAGCAAGATCCCTGCTGGGGAGGTTGTGCTTTGCTCTTTTGCAGATGCAGTGAGTCATCTGAGAAACCATTCCTCAGCAAAACCCAGCTAACCTGGGTTACTTTTTAAATACGGGTTTTTGACAGCTGTGGACGTTGCCGTGGCAGCAGGAGATGTGGGCCATCCCCTCCCCTCGGGGCTGCAGCTCTGTGTGCTCTTTTAATGCCATCTTGCTGTGAGCTGGGGAAGGCCAGGCTGCTCAGCAGCTCCATCACAGCTTCCTGCAGGGACAGATGCAGTGGTTATTTTATTAGGATCAGCCCTAAAAACAAACTTTTAACCTGTAAAGTTGGCCCAGGTCAGAATTAGGTGGATCTTCTGTTCCATGATTTCAAGGCTGGAGATGGATGCTGTCATAAGCACGGTCAGAACAATGGAATCATGGAATTTTCTGTGCTGTTCTATTGTAAAAAACTCTCTTTGCCAGCCTTGCTTCCAACTAGCCCAGACTGTAATGAGAGGAACACCTCCAGACCCTGCAGCTGGGATCTCAAGTGTTTAGGAAATAAATCCTTTAACATCTTTATCCAACCAGTAAAGTGCAGACTTTGCCTGGTAAATTCTTCCAGTCAAGTCAAAAATCAGATGGTTCCCACAAAGAGTCCCTTTGTTTTCACTTGTCCCTGAAATGTGCCTCTTGTTGTTACACCAATGTATCCTTTTAGGTCTAGACAAAAAAAAATGCTTTGCAAGGAATTCCTAACATCAGGTTAATATAATCTGTGAACCACATAGATAATTTAAACCTCTCTCTCCTGGAAATAATTCTGCAAGGCCAAGTCCTTCAAGTTTTAAGGTTCAGTTGCAGAACTAGATTTTTTAAAAAATTATTATTATTATTAACATGTAGTCTAAAAATGTTTTATTCTGACCTGATATAAAATACAGAGATGGGAACACAAATTTTTGCTAAAAATGCAATTCATTGTGTACATGAATGACTGCTTAGCTTTTCATTTGTAAGCCTGTGTATGGAGATGGAGTTCATGCAGCTGATTGTATGACCTGTGGTATTTATAATTAGGTAATTATACCCTTGCTTAATGAACTAGTAAACAGGGATTTTTTGCTGATACTGTTTTTTCCCTTCTCCTAGAAAGTGGAAATAAATCCAATTAGATCTGTCAAGAAAGATTCTAGTAGGTTTGCTTCTTCCAAATCATTCAGAAGTCATGAATTATTTTAACATTTAGGCTTCTCTCTCCCTTGGCTTCGTGGCTGTTGCAAAAATTCTGTTTATTAATGCACTACAAACCAAAGGTGTCAAAACCAATCCGTGTCTCCATTTGTAAGGTGTTCTGTGTGAGCAGCTGAAGGTGCAGTTTGTGCTTGTGAAATTCCCATTTCATGGCTCTGGCCGGATGTCCTGGGTAGAAGTTCAGCTGACACCACAGGAATGGCACAGCCTGTGCATTCTACCCAGGGCAAGTGTCATCTACATGCTGTTTACAGAGATATTTCCAGCTCTGAACATTGCAGTTATTGTGACCAGGTTTGGATCCATTTTCTGTTACTCTTGTGTTTTAACCTGCATTTTCCTATCCAGGGCAATGAGGAGCTCTGCTTAAGACCATAGGGAGCTCTATTTAATTATAATTGGCAGCCTGCAATCCTTTGTGCTGTCAAGGAAATCCTGGAGCTAATGAATGATACTGCAAACCCTTGGTAGTGGTTTTGCACTCAGCAATTTGTTCTTTATTTAGCTGAATAAATGTCTTGTGGAGCTGAGAGAATCCACTGAGGAAATGCTGTTGGACAGGAAATTCTTGGTATGCCAACCCTAGGAATTAATTTATTATCTGAAAGGGTAATTTTGACATCTAGGCTTTATTTAGGCATCTGAAGTAATAAATATCAATGTATAATTTATGAGTAATAAGACAATTTCCAAGAGCAGTGCAACCTGACAATGGGTATGAAATGTGCCACCAGCTGTGGGCAGAGGTTAATTGTCTCTGCTCAGATGGTTTTATACAGGACTGATGGCTCAGGATTGGTTTATGAATTGTGTTTTAAGCACAGTGAGAGAGTTTTAATAGCCCAAAATAGGCACCCATTTTGCAAGTGGCTGTCTCAACTGCACAGTCCAGATCAAGCAGGAGGAAATGGTTTTCCCTTCACCATTTGTAGGCTCAGGAAGAAATCTGGCACAGCTGGAGTTTGTGAGAGTCAAAAGGTGCCCCGTTTTGATATCAGCTTGTGAGACACCTCATATACTTCATCATCATCATCATCATCATCATCATCATCATCATCAAATGTGTTACATTTGCATTTGTTCTATGCAATTTCAGGCACATCAGTATTTGCAGTTCTGTTGTGGAATTGAGTCCTGCAGAAGAAGAAGCCCGGGCAGTGCAGAGCACTGATGCAGACACTGATTGCTCTCTCCCTGGGCAGTCGTGGCTGACTACAGGGGCAATTGAATATTTTGGTAATTCTGTGTATTTTTAAACTCGGCAGTGCAGCCTGACGAGGTTTTTTGACTGGCAGCCACTAGAGAGCACTACGGGATTGTCTCTTTTCCAAAGCAGGGTGTGGTGAGCTACACTGTGAAAGGCTTTTTTCCCATTTCTGAAGAGTCCTATTGTGTTCTGTACAAAATAGTGGCTATTAAACCAAGATTTTAGCACCTCTGGCATTTTGCTGTACATAATTATTATTCGTGGTGGCTTTTTTCATCAACATGTAATTCTCCCTCAGTGGGGTTTCACTGAGTTCCCTGTAGTATTTAATGTACAGGCTATTTTTACTGTAAGGCTGAGTGATGGTGCTTTGCTGCCTGCTGCACAGATAACCTTGGGAGAATCTAGTTCTGCTTTAGCTCATCCTTAGAAAAAACTTCTGCCTCAAATCGTTATCAAATCAGCAAAAAATAAATGGAGTGTATCTATGTAAAATACATAAACTCAGAAAAATGGTGATTTAAAGGGAAAATGCTGTGTGAATTAACCTGTTAATCTCTCCTGATCCAAGTATGTGATGTTTCCTTATCTAACTGGCACTGAATTTTTTTAGATCTCATGGCCTATCTCTCCTGTTCCCCCAGGAAAAAAAAAATTGCATTATTTTCTTTCAAGTAGCTGTGCCTTGAGATTTTTTTTTCTCTTTTCATACATCCTTCTGAAATCAGCTGGACCTTTCATGTTTACACTTTGCCCTTTTAAAGCTCCTTTTTGCTTTTTGGGAGGACTTTCTCATTGAAATCATTGGTATCTTTCAGCTTATTTTATGAGCAGAAGGTTGCAGCTTAAAACTTTGCCGTGCCTGTGAAGAAAACACATTCTCAGAAGATAATGAGAGCCCAGAATTCCAAAGTTTTCCTCCCCAGGTCTGCAGCTCTGCTTCCAGTGAGTGGTGAGTGCAGCTGTGGTCAGCAAAGGAATTGTCCCAGAATGGTGTTTCCTTCCTTGCTGCAGAAATTGGTGCTGAGGGGCAGAGCCACTTGTTCTGCTGAAGTGAAATCTTTCTGTCAGCGCTATTGAGTCAGAGCAGCTGGAGGGGAATAAACTGGATTCTGCTGAGATTAAATGTTGGGCCAGCTGTGTAAATGCAATATGTGGTGATGTGAGAGACCCCTCTCATAACAATGGCATTCATCACATCATCCTAAATAGACCAGACCTAGAACAAAACCTCCCTTGAGCTGCAGATGCCAAAATTAGTTTGCCAATCTGTTTATGTCAGTGTTAAACTTGAAATCCTCATTAGCAGGATTGAAATACTGGATGACAAAGCCCACATTGCTTCTCTGACAGTTGAACCAAACTGACTAAAATAATAATTCACAGGTGTCCCTCTACATTTGTTGGGTTTGTTTGGGGCTTTTCTGTAGTTCTTCTTTACAAACAATGAAGAAACTTCATGAGAGAGACTCCAATTCTATTCACCTTGCCAGCACCAGAGTGCTCAGCTGGGAAGTGATTTGACAATATGGAAAGTGTTACTGGCTTTAAATCAAGTGATGAAATGTAAAAGTTACTCAAACAATTTGTTTAAGCAACTTAGAATAAACAACATTCAAAATATGGTATTTTTTAAAATTCTGATTCTATAAGCTTTTTAGGAATATTGGGGTTTATTTAGGAGTTTTCCTGGACATCCTGGACCAAGATTCTTCCCAGGAATCTCTAGATTGAGACCTCTGTTATGATTTAGTGTACTGAAAAACTTTCAAAGAATTTCCTATCACTTTCTGGGAATTAATTGATCTAAATCTTTTCTAGTTTCCCTGGGCTTTGCAAGTGTGATATTTCCAGGAATTCCTGGACAGAGACTAATTTTAGAGTTTCCGGACCTACAACATTTCTTGACCTTTCCTCACTTTTTATAGGGATTCCTGGGTCTAGAACCTGAAGTAGTTCCTGTACTGTTCAAGGAATTTCCCATCCTAGATTTAGACCCTTCCCAAGAATTTTCCCAGGTTTTCCAGGAAATCTTGGATCTAAACTCTTTCCAGGAATTGCCTCCAAAAGTCCTTACAGGAACTGCAGTAGGTCCTCACATCCCATATGCCCTGGTTTTGTTTCAAGGCCTGGAAATAGCTGTTCCCATTTTTTGCTGTCAGAGATAAGCATCAGTGTGTGCAGAGCTGAGGAGCTGGAGGCATCCTGCAAAGAAACCCCTTGAATTCCTCTTTTAAAATCTATTACCACAAAAGTGATTTTTTTTTTCTCTGAAAACACACTACTGAACCCACTGCCCCCAGGAGTGATGATAAATCAGCTCTGGGTGCAATCTGCATTCCCTCCCCTCTCACAAAGTCAGAAATCCCTCAGAGGGACCTTGTTAGTTAATACATGAACTCCTCATAGCACCATCCATGCAAAGGCATGTCATAAAATGTTTACTCTTCTCCTTCTGCCAAATGCTCTGAGCCAAAGCCTTAATTGGAATTGAAAAATATGCTTTATATTTTCCTGTAGGGCACTGGAGTTTTAAACTGCTGTCTGGCTGTTGCCCTCAGTCCTGAGGTAACTTTCATGGTCTAGGTGAAAGTAAATCCACTCTTCCCAGAATGGTCTGTTGAATGGTCTGCAAAGGTGATTTTGTTTTTTCTGAGGAGGAGAAACACAGGGACAGTGTGGTGGTTTGTGATCAAGGACTCTGATCTCTCAGACTCTACCTGAAAAATTTTGCTGGCTTTCTTCTAGCAGAAAAAAAGAAAAAGAAAAAAAAGGAGAATTCTTAAATATGTAAATGCTGCCTTGCAGGTCTCTTCTCTTCCTAAGCAAGGAGTGATCTCCAGCTACACGTGTTCAGCACCAGGAGGTGCCAGTCCCTTATGAGCCCAGTAAAAAAGGCACTGAGCTGCTCTAAAGTGTAACTTTAAATTATATTTATTAGAGCTGACACTATAAGGAAAGAGATAATCCTATGTCCCAAAAGAGATAGGATCTGGGCCTTGAATTTTTGTGGATTCAGAAACAAAATTAAAAGTTGTAGTTTCTCCATTCCCTTCCTTCCTTTTCACATCCCTTTGTGTTACATGAGTTTGGGAAAATGAGCCAAAGCATCCATTTCTGTACCATCACTGAAATGAAGCAGGTGTGGAACCATTTGTTATTTTGTCACTCTTGGAACAGAGCTGTACTTTTGGAAGTGACAGAAGAGAGAGCAGTCTACATGAGCCAGTGGTTAAAGCTTCATCCTGTTGTGAGCTCAGTGTATGACTTCCCATTTTTTCAGTCCTGATGTTGTGTTGAACTTCCCTTGCTTTCCACTAAGCATGAATCATTCTCCTTGATTAATCCTGATAATAAAATGACATACTGGAAGCCCTGTAGGATAAGAAATAATTACTGAGGCACTGTAGGAATGAGGGAGTCAGCTGCCTTGGTGGAGTACCCTTTAGAAACTCTAAAATGCCTCTTTCATAATCATTGCACAATATGAGTTGCCAAAAAGCAGCATTTGAGAAGAGCTTGAACTGCAAAACTGGCATGACAAGTTAGAGAAACCACTTTTTTGTGCCTCCTGGTGTAATGTTACACTGAGTGGCTGCTGTGTCAAGAGAATTACTACAATCAGAAACATGAAGAATTTAAAATTAAGAAGTAAATGCCGCTGACTTTATAATGCCTGTAGATGATGTTACTCAAAGTAGCTGGCTTTCATCAAAACCAGAGTTAATTTAGTCAAATTGCCAACACGTTTCTTTTCACTGCTTCTTTCAAACCAGCTCTAATTAGAACCTTAAAATAGCATCTTTACTGGCAAAAAAAAAAAAAGCCTCAAGACATGGGTCAGCAATCTGTTTCCCTTAGCTCAGATATCTTATTTAAAAATTTTGTATTTATTTTTCCCCAAGAAAAGCACATGTTAGCTGAAGTAGATTTTTCAAATGAGTGCTTTTCAAATTGGAGCTTTTTGCAACTTCTGTGAATAGGTTCAGATATGAAGGTTACAGTACATTATAAAACAGTTCTCTTTTTTTTTCTCCCTGTTTTTTCACCTAATTCTTTCATTTACTTGCTGCAATCAGGCAATATCTACCAGCAAACTGGCAATTAAGTTTTTAGAACTCTCTTGCTTTACATGAGCTGTTTGGACATGTCCTGAAGTAAACAACTAAAACTAAAAGGCCAAGTAAAACCTCTACAGAAAGATATCTGCCCATATATATTATAAAGGATGGAAATATTAAAACTGGATAGTCTTCTCCTCTTTTTGATGTGGAATTTTTAACCAAACACTAATGGTGCTGGAATTCCATATTGTAGCTGAGGGGAGCTGATCAGTCCAGCTGTTACCCTCAGCTCTGTGGCTCTGCTACAGCATCACTTTCCTTGCAAGTATTGAATTTTTCATCTTCAAAGCTGACACAGATGGTTTCCATAATGCACTTGGGAAAATGCTCTTTGGGACAGAGATTTTTTTTCACTTAGGAATAACCAGTGGCTACATTTACTTTTCCCAGTACCTGGAACAAGGGCTTTGCTGTGAGTTGCACTTTTGTTCTCTCTCAGGTATGAGGTGCATGAACACCAAAGGAATAAAAATATGTTTTCAGCAGGATAAAACTCTCAACCAGCTCAGATTTCATGTTACACCTGACCACTGATTGCTTGGCCTAACATATCTTAGCCTGCTGGGTCTACACAACTTTCTCCCTGCCTTTTCCAGGGCAAAAAAAAGAGGTTATGTTCCTGGGGAGCCCAGTGGCAGAGCCTGAGCTCTGTTCTGAACTGATCTTAATTGGTTATTTTCTGTAAAAGGGAGAAGCTGCAAAACAGGAAATCAGTGGAAACTTGAAGGCGTTTCTACAAGCATAAATATTCCTTGGTTGCCTGGCTTGGTTTTAAAGACATGTAAATTTTCAGCTTACCCAGGGATCTCGCAGAAAACCTGGTTCCTGAATTTTCTTTTTTCTCCCGTTTTTTTATCCACATCCTATGTACAGAGTAGATTTATCGATATTTTTCAAGAGTATCATGGAGAAACAGGCTTTGTTGATTGTGCTCATTCTAGTGGAGCAGCAAGAAGACAATTTCACCTGTCAGGCAAAAGTGAATTTTGCAATCCAAGGCCTGAAGGCACAGCTAATTATCCTGAGAGGTGGAGCCTGCTGGGACAAGTAAATTGGGGTGCTGAAAAGAAATTGGGGGGAAAAAAGAGGTTGGTTCTCCTTTTTTCTTCCTCCTGGTCCAGTAGGCTTGGAGCCCTTCCTCAGTGACCAAAGTTGCCCTCCAGGTTCTGCAGGAATCTGGTCCAGGGGAGCTGGGACAGTCCCTTCCAGGGCCTGATTTGGTGTCTTGGGCAGGAGATTTTGCTGCTTTACTGAGAACCCTTCCTGGCAAGAGGATTGTGCACATGTAAATGGTGAGGAGCTGGCAAACCTGGGGCAGAAAACCAAGCTGGCAGGGAGATGTTTTATTTAAGACTGCCATTGTATGGCTGCACCTAATTCTTGAGGCAGGAAAAGGGAGAACAAGCAGTTTCTTTTTCATAATCTCACTGCAGTGATCCCACACCAAGCTAGAAACTGTTGTCACAGTGTGAAGGGTTTGGGGTGATCCATGTGAAAATAGAGGTAGGAATGCCATCATTCCATCTAAATCCTTCACCAAATGCTGAAAGTTCTGAAATCTTAAATTTAAGGCAGGGTTAAGATTATTTGCCACTGATTTTAAATGAGGATCCATCGCAGGGCTCCTTAGCTGCCCTGTGAGTGGGACCAGAGTGCTTCCCCTGTGATCAGCTCAGTGCTTTGGTTCCAGTGGCACCTGGAGCCAGCAGTTACACCTGGTGCTGGTGTAAAACACGGCAGGAGCAGGTGAAGAGAGTGTCCTGCAAAACCTGGAAAGCTTGGAATGCCTCGGGAGAGAGCTCTGAAGGATTTAATGACCACCCCAAAGGCAGCACCTGCCTGAGCAGCAGAGATGGCTCTGCTGCCCCAGGTTTGGCTGGTGCTGCCATGGAGCATTTCCCTGCAGCCCAGCTCCAGGGGGAGTTGGTGTGAGGCCCAGCCAAGCTCCACACAAAGCTTGGAAAAGATTCTGAGGTATGGTTATTTTTTTAATATGTTTTCACTTCATTGTGGTTGGTGTTTTTGCGCTTGCCTTTTGATTCTCTGCATGATTAAGCACCTAAATGCTTGCTGTCTTTGTGGGTTGTTTGTTCCATTTGAAGTTTATTTTGTTTGTTTGGGTTTGGTTTCCATTTGTACTAAATGAAAATTAATAATGATATGCTTGTAAATAACTGGGGCAAGATTTAAAACCAAAAAGGGAGAGTTTTTCCTTCTGCTTCTGTGTGTCCAGCTCCTTTAGGAAATTTTATTCTCTATTGTAAATTCTCAGGGCTTTTTTGTAATTTGGAAGCTCTAGCTTAGTAAGGTTGACTGCCCAGAAATAACCTGGCTGTGCAGAAGCAGAGTTTGGAGAGAGAATCAGTTTTTTCCAGTTAGTGTTAAAAGGTGTATCTTTGCCAAAGAAACGATGGTAATTTCTCTTAAAGTTAAAAGAAAAAAAAATTGGGTATTTTGTTGGGTTTTTTTTTTGTTTAATCCAGCCTTATATTCATTCCTGTCAACATTATCAAGTCTTCATTGCTATGACTGAGACAGCAGCAGAAATTATCCCTAAATTGGTTTGTCTTTTGAGGGCAACTAATAATTAAATCTCCTGCAGTCTGTACTGTTTATAGGCAATGGAAGTAATTACTTAGTTTGAAAAAATACACTAATTTGGAAAATGTTTGAAAAAAATCTCAAATATAATGGAGTCACAAGCCAGCGAGGGGTTATTGGTCTAGACAACATAACCATGGCTTTTCATTTAGCTCCACAAACTGTTTAGATTACTGTCTGAGGAGGGCTTCTGTTCATCACTTTTTAATTTGATTTTGCTCTACAGCAAAACTGGCATTTTAGCTTATCTTTTAAATTGCTATTGTCAAGGTTATGAACTTGGTTACCACCCTTAGCTTAGATGGGAATTTTTTTAGAACTAATGTTTATCAAAGTTCTTCCTTCTCTTGGTGTCCAGAATTATTTTATATAAGTGGAATTTCTCCTTCTCTGTATTTTTTCTTTGTATTTTCTGGCTTGTTCCCTGAGATTCCCTTACCCAGCTGGTAAGGTCGAGTTCCTCACAGTTCTCATCTGTCTCTATATGTTCTTCTTAAAACAATAAAATTCTCACTCTGAAAAACCTTCTATTTGAAGTGGGATGGCAACATTCCTTTTTAATGTCTGCTCTCTGTGTTCCAACATGGCTTGCCTCTGGCTGGACTTCTTGCATGTCTCCAAGGATATTACTAACCCGCTTTGGAAAAGAATGAAAAATCTGTTTTACAAAGGTTTTAAGTCTTTTAAACTGCTTTTGTTTCAAAATGAGTCCACTCCTTCCAAATTTAAATTCTTTTCTTGAAAAAAAAGTATTTTTGGTTTTCACTCTTATAGGAAAAAAACTACAGAATAAAATCCATATCAAGATTAATGGTGATGTTCTTAATTATTTTTGAATGAAACAAGATTTTTTTAATATAGTACTGGAATTAGTGGTAGGATTATGTTTTCCCCACTTGGAAAATTGAGATACATCAGTAACATTTTGTCTATTACTTTAAATTTGGGAAAATTACAGGAATTACTAAAGAATTATTCCAAGTGGGTTATTTAACCTTGGTTTAGTTGCCCAACCCTTTTTCTCATTTATTATCCAGTTATATACTTACAATGTTATTCTGTTTCATTCCAGCCCACTCTAAGCCACTTCACTGCATCTTTTTTTCAAAGCACAACATTTTCATGTGTGCTCCAGTGCAGCTAAATTTTTTAGCTTTTTCTACTTGGTTGGCAAACATTCTTCTTTCTTCTTTTTTTTTATTTTTTCTCCTATTTTTTCTGGCTATGAAAGCCATATAGATTGGATCTATTTTCCTCAAGGAAAATATTCCAGATACTTCCTCCCAGGTATACCTGTCAGTGGCTCATCTGCTTTCTCTTAGAAATAAATGTCTTGGAGGAGAAAAAAAAGCATCAAAATAATTCTTGAATTGTGACACTGCAGTGATCTATACTGGCTAATGATCCATCCCCAAATGTGTGGTGTGAATCTGCTCTTTCCCTTCCAGTCTTGGAACATTAAACTTGCTTCATTTTGAGGCAATTACTGTATAGTCTTCTTATTTAAATGCATATATGTACGAGTGCACTGACAAATGCTTTTTTCACAGTATTTGTAGCTAAATTTTTCAATATCATGTGCTCTTCTTACTTTTAGGTAGGGGTGGGAGAGGCCTTTATTTGCATTAACTTTCATTGATTGGTCTAATTACTCTTTGAGATTATTTCCATGAATGACTGAGGTTCAGGTTTCTGCAGATTCACCCAGGAGGCTCCATTTGTGCTTTCCTACTCTTCCCACCAAACAGGGTCCATTGCATGCACCACTTGGTGGATTTCCTTCCCTCTGGTTTGTAGAGGAAGCAAATCAATCAGGGTTCCCATGATTTGGTGTGATGCTGGATCTCCTCTACACCAATGAGACAGAAGTGAGGGTTGAGCTGCTCAAACAGAGCCCTGAAATCCCGGCCCTGCTGGAGCCACTGCCTGAAGTTCATCCTGGTTTCCCCATGTCCTCAGGGAACACTTTGCATGTTACATGTTCTGCAAGGTTCCCTCTTTGTAGCTGAGCCTGGACATGTTGGCTGTCCCTAATTAAAGTAATCTAGGAAGTGTAAACAGCTGAGCTTAATAGTTAGGCTTGAAATGCATGTTGTATTCATGCAATAAATCTCCTGCAATACTGATTTAAATATTTGCCAGGAGCGGTGCTGTCTGAAATCATTTGAAGGATATATTCTCCTCTTAGGACCATAGACTTTCTTGTCTATTTTGGTTTTTTTTTAATAAAATGAAAACTATTGCGCGTCCCCTTCCATAAAGCAAAAACTCTTATAATTTCTCATTTATCAGCTCTCCAAGGGAGGACATAAGATAACAATCATTCTGGAGAGAATGGACAGAGCATGTGGGGTAAAGGAATTATTGCCTATATAAGAGAAAAATTATTTTTCTCTGTGTGAGACAATAGTAGGAGATCTGTCCTTTTGCCTTGAGTGGCAGAAGGTGACAGTGAAAGAGAAATATTGTTCAAGTAATAATGGAACTTCCTTTTAGTCGAGGTAAGAGGGCTATGGGTAACATGCATGTTTTTCAGGAGAAACACAGAATCTTTTAGACATGTTTAGTGATAAAGGTGAAAAAATCTAAAATCCTTGGTTAAAAAATTATAAAGGCAGTAACAGCATTATTTTTCACTCTTGAATATATTACATGCTACAGTAGAGAAAGCAATTAATATTTCATAACAGTGTGAAGTTGTATCATGCAGGTGCCATCAAATGCAATAATTAAACCTCAGCAGAGTGGTTCGAACATGCTGTTACTGGTGTGACCAGTTAGCGCTGGGAGAGATGGGGAGAGAGGCTCACGGGGGAGCCCGCGGCAACGGGGCTAAAAACCAATGTCAGCAGCACCTTAACGAGCTGAGAAAGGGCTGCGTGCCCAGCATGCTGCTTCTTGTGCTTTAATCACTGCTCCCTCTGACTAGCAAGCCTGTGTAAAGGTGATAAAAACATGAACTGGGAGTAACATACCTGAGCCTCGGTTTGGGAGGGTTTTCCTCCTGTTTTATAAGCTGGTGATAAAATCAGCTGCATCACTGAGCTACAGAGGACCAGGATGGACCCTTGTGGGAGAATGTTGGTTTTATAACATGCATTCCTTTCTTTTAGGGAGCATCCAAGAACAGTTATTCAACTCAAAAGATTTAAAAGCCAAGTTTTGTCCTCTCTGGGTTTGTCAGAATCTGTCTGATCTTAAAATCACTGGCAACATTTATCTGTAAGATGTGAGTACGTGTGAATGCTGGGCCATGATTGTGGACATTGGATTCAGGAGACAGGCAAATGTAATATATGAACACCTGAAGATTCAGATTTATACTGGATATCAGGAGCTTACCTTAAGAATTTCTCAACCATCACCCCTAGATATGAAGGACTGAAATGTACTCTTTAAAGACTTACTTGATTTTGTTTTTATTGGGCACAGTCTTCCAGAATGACCTTTTAAATCAAGTCTTACTAATTTGGCTAGAGAATGGGAAAATAAAGGCAAAGAAACACCCTTAAAACAAAACAACAACAAAAAAAAAACCTAAAAATTAAGAGACTGCTGGTAAACCAAAAGAAGATTGCTTCTGAATTGGGAAGGGAATTTATATACTATGCCAGGTATCTCCTCTTGTGAGATGAGTTTAGATTTGGAGAGTAGAAGATGAGAGCCTTAGGACAGACTGGAATATGGAGAGCAAGGCAGCTGGGAGTTTTGGAAGGTTGCTGTTCCAGGTGGAAGGTGTTGTCTCTAAAATGCAAGTGAAGCCTCACAGGTGAGGGAGGCAGCAAATATCCGGCAGAGCACAGCTCTCAAAGTGGGCAAAATTAGAGAATGGGCTGAGGGTGACCACTGGGAAATTCCTCTGCAGAGTTTCTGTTCCCATTTGTGAGGAGGTGCCATCATCTGCTTTGTGACACCTGGAGAAAATACTTCCTGCCTGTGAGTAACATTTGGGTTTGGATTTGTAATGTGTGAATGTAGCAGTGCTGTTTCTTTGGAACATACCTGGGCCAGTTGAGTGCTCAGTGGGAGCTGATGTGACACTGCAGAAACCTTTCTGTGGGAGAGTTGGAAGCAAAGATACTTGTGGTACAGCAGGATTGTGATATTCTGAGTAGGTAGCTTGGAAATGTTTAAACCAAAGACTGGGATTTTATTTGAAAAATTCTGTCTAGGTGAAGCAAAATTGTACCAATTCCAGCTCACTTTGACAGATCATTAGTGAAACCTGCCTGGTTGGCTCATAGGGTGCTAAAATTGTAGATTTTCAGTTTTTGTGGCTTCTTGGCCAGAGCAGTGTAACTATTCCATGATCCTGCTTCTGAAATGGAAATGGGAGAGCAAATAACCCATCCTGAGTGAAGGCCCTGCTGGTGCCCTGCCAGGCATTCCAAGCCTGATAAGTTTGCTTGGCCTGGCACCTTTAGGATGGGGATGTTGGGGTTTTGTGCTCCCTGATAGCACTTGCCCTACCTTTAAGAGGACTTTATGGAATGCCCTTATCTTTCCTGGAGCAGCTGAGGCTGTTGCCAGAATTAGGACTGGCACATGCAGTTACTTGGAGCCAGAGTAGTTTATATCTGCTTTTATTCTGGGAGGGGGGAAAGTTGTTTAAAATATTTAGATCTTTTTTTTGAAACTGTGTTTCCCATGCTGAATTTGTGAGGTTGTTTTATTTTTTTTCTTGAATGTGGGTTTGTGGGTGTCCTGCCTCAGAGAGGGATGATACTGCTGATTGAAATTTTGTTCATAGTGGAAGTTACGAGTTTACTCAACATTCCTGGCTACTAATTGTGTGTCTGAAGTTGATGGGGTTTCCTTAAGCCACCAGACAACCACTGCTGCCTTCAAGTGCTTCTTGTTTATTTGGTAAGAATGTAAGGACAAGTGCAAAATATTGCTAAATATATCCCAGTGGAACTTGCCTTTTGTTATGGCAGAACCTGGTGCACTGTGCTGTGATTACTGGTACTTCACCAGAACAGTGTGTGCTCTTACCTGTTTTATTAATTATGTTGTTTTCCAGCTGCTGCTTTTGACTTGTTTAAAATATCTGCTCAATCATCTGCAGCTCTGCTCTTTTTAGAAAGACAACAAAAGCCTATGAGCTGTTCCTTGGATGGAATTAGTCCTGTTCCATGTGTAGCTGACAGGCTGAGACTTCATGCTGTGATATTTAAATAAACATTTTGCCTTGCATCAGTTTCTCATAAATCCTATACTTATGTAACTACATGTTTTTCTTGGGAAAATGACATCTTGGTAAGTAATGTTGGCTTAGTTGATTTTTGTGGCACAGTCACAGGACCTAAATATGCAAACAGAGAGGGGTTTTGGGTTCAGGTCCCATCAAACAGAAATCCAGGAGGGCCAACTTTAAATCATGAAGTTGAGCAACTCTTTTCTTTTATGTTGTTGCACACAGCTGAGTTAGGGGTTGTTAATTCAATGACTTCTGGAAAAATCACAATATAACAATATTTGGGCTTGTAAATTGCTCTACAAATGGAATTATGTAGGTGTAATATATTGTGAGGTTTTTTCCCTAGCTCTTATTCTTGGGGCTGGGTTGCTGCCTTTATATTTGGTTCATGCTGTACAATAATATATAATTCAGTATTTATTAAGGCCTTATGTGCAATGGCATCTTTCCACAGTCCAAGCTTCATTTGTGGTAGTTGTTTTGGATAAAATATAATTTTACAGTAAACTAATTATGGTTCAGTACAGAAATGCTATTAGGAAAAAAATGCAAACATCTACTGACCTGTTCAGTCTATCCTCCCTCTTAAGACTATGTAAGACAGGAGAAATGAAAAGCCAAACTGTCCCCATGCCAGTTGCATTACAAGCTGACAAAATATTTAGAAAAGCTTGTTCCTAATATGTAGACTAGGAAATCAGATGGATGTGTGATGGATTTGATAATGAACACAAATTAGGACCCCAAATTGCTGAAGGCAGTTAAACAACCTTGGTGCCAAATGAGCTGCAGCATGTTTGGACACAGTGGATTGAAATTATCTGGAGTCTTTTCCCCCAGCACACCTTTCAACCACACAGGCTGGCTGGGGCCACTCATCCATTCCCTGTAAATCAAAGGTTTCTGTGTTTTCTGCTGCTATCACTCATGGCAAAAGAACTCTTCTTGATTCTATCTTAATATTGCTTTGCCTGCTAGAGATTTTATTCTTGTTTTTAGAAAGAAGTGAAGGTGGCAAATATCCTGTGTTCTCACATCTCTTTTGTGAGGTGATTTTTTTTTTCCATATGCACTGAGAAATGAAATAAGTAACCAGCTTCAAAAAGGAGGTTTATCTATGTTGAATCTTATTCCAGTGTTCTCATTACCATCAATGCAAGTATTTCCCAAAAACCTCATTTTCCTCACTGGTAAAATGCAATTCACTTTCTTCTGGAGAGACAAAGATGAACAATAGAAGTGAATCAGAGAAGGTAGAGATGAGAAATAGGATTCAGAATGATAATGCAAGGGGGAATATGTTACTAGCATTATCTTGGGTTTAATGGTGTGACTCAGTCATAAAATGCTAGTTGGCTATTGCCATTCCTGTAGAACTGAGGAAAAGATCAAAGAATACCCCCTACATCTACACAGAAAAGCCTGGAGGGGCTGCAGAGTATTGCCAAGGTGAATCCTCTAGGGAGTAATGAAGTTGGAATTGCTTTAGCCACAGTTGAAAGGTTAATGTCCTTGTGATGAATGATATGACAGCATTTCAATTACTCTGCTTACTTCCCAGTCCTGGGTGTTTCATTCTCTAAATTGGCTATCCACATAAATTGGGGTTTTTTGTTTACTGGTAAATGCAGAACTGTTTGGCTCTCTGTTGTCAATGCCTAGGCCTGGCCTTAGTGTCTGTTAAAAAAAGCAAGACAAACAACAAAAAGAACCCACAAATTCCAAACCTGCATAATGTAAAGCAAGAAAATATTAATGCCTTACCTAAATTGGAAAGGGTAAGGTTTAATTTAATGGGCTATGCACAGCAATAAATTTGCTTTGTAAAACTCAGAATTTCTTTGCTAAAGTTGCATTCTGAGATCTGGAAGGCCTTATCAGTCAGTGACTTTCATTTCTCTATCACATCTCCAGTTCTGTGCATTAGACCTCATTTTCCTTGCTCTGGTGGCATTTGCCCAGTCTGCAGCTCAGGTCATGGAGGGTGAACACGAGCAGGGAATTGCTCCCAGAACAGCAGCCTTGCTGCAGCCCAGTGTCCTGCAGCATTTCACTCCATTCCCATAACTGCACTCTTGGCAATACCCAGTCTCTGGCCTCTCATTATCAAATGCTTTTTGCTTCAGTGACCAAACCCCTCCTGTTTTCTTTGCTTACCCACAAAATATCCCCCCTCTATCCACAGCTCCCTCCGAATTCCCAAACCAACAGTTGGGCAATAGGCACTCACCACTGTTGCATTCCACACTGCTTTTCCTCTCACTGAGCTGCAGATACTGAAGTGTTCCCCTTCAGGCCAGTTTCTGGCACCTATTATCAGTTCTGCAAACTTCTATAAACTAATATTAAAAAAAAAAATTCTCTAGCACTTTATTCATTTGGCTGAAGTTGGCCAGAAAAATCAAAGGTTGTTTGTGATGTGTATGAATAGCAGGATTGGGTAATTCTTTGAAAAGCAGCTTCAAGTTTGTTTCATTCTTTTATATTTAAACTTTATAACAGTGGCTGGCAATGAGTTCCTTCTGATGAAGAATGTTATCAGTGTTATGGTTGTTTTGAGTTAACAATATGATCTATCTTCCTTTGCCTTCCCAGTGCTCCATCTTTTAGCTCTGACATTCCCTGCTGTGTTCTCTACTGTTGAGTGTTTATCCCCTTCTCTGCTCACACAGTGGGATCTCCCCAGTTTGTTCAGCCTGCCTGGAGGCTTTTGTGAAGTGAGAGGTGGCAGTGGCTTTGTGAAGTGCATTTCAGTGTTCTTTTCTATGCTGTTCCCTTGCTTCCATCTGGGCAGCAAGAAAGCAGTCCCAGGAATAAACTGACACTAATATTTAGTGACTCTCTCAAAGCATGGGACACTTAACCATGTTTATATATCCAGAAAAATTATCTGGAAAAGTTTATCTGTGAAATTGAACTAATTTTCTTTTTTTTAATAGGAGTTTTTGTTTTGTTTCAGTCTTTTGGTTATGACGAATGGTACAGAAAGTTTTCAGTATTATGTATGTGCTACACCATGGTGCTAAATTACCGTGTTACTGTGGTGTCCTAGAATGGAGAAACATCTGTATTAGCAGTGCTTTTAGCAGTGTTTTTTGGCACAGTAACCATCCAAATCTCACTGATTTCCTGTGTTACATACCAGCAATAACCCTTTAAGTTCTGATTACCTAACCACAGCTACTTACCTCATGCAGAGAAAACACTTCAGTTTAGGAACCAAAGTGTAATGAAAATAAACCTGTTGAACTAATGAGCTTTGTGTGGCTCAGTCTCAGCAAGTCATTGACCTGATGAATGTAAACATTGTAAATGGACTGATGAGTAACAAGGCTGGCTTTTAGACAAATTAGGAGTTTGTGTGGAAAACACTGACACATTAGCACGTTAATAAAAAAAATCCTCTAAATTTGCTCTCAGAGACTGAACTTAGGTCAGTTTTAATTATGAAGAAATCTAGAACACTGATGCCTTCTGCTCTCATGTAGTGCCTTTCTCTGTTTATGCATTGTGACCCTTTGCCCTGAAAACTCATGTGGAAGAGTAAAGAAAATAAATGTTCTGCAGATTTTCTAATAACTGCAATCTGATTTTTCCATTGTTAGTGCAAAATAAAAGAGGGAGAGTGAATCCACAACACCATCTGCATGCTTGGTGTCTGCAGTAGCTCCCTTGTCCTGGTGATAAGAAATGGAATATACTCTTCTCTCTATGCCCAGATTATAAATTACTGTTTGCATGTGGCCAAGAACATCAGTGTTTGCCCATCCTGGCAGCATCTGTTGTGCTGAAACAATGCTGCCACTTCTTGCAGTTCTATGTAGAACATCCTTCATGCCTAAAATGTCAATAAACCAATGCTTTGAAAAAATAGTATCAGTTATGTAAAGGAAAGGTTAAGGGGTCACCTGTAATTTCTTATTCTTGAAATACACTGTGTTTTGAAAGAATTTTGGTGATTATTTACCTATAAAGAAGTATGCTTGGTCAGTCTAAGTTCACATACAGTGAAGGGCTCTGTGTTTTAATTGGCTCTCATTAGCTGTCTGAAATGTAAAAGCAGCAATGTTACGATTGCATTTCAAGGATCTCTTGTATATATCTTTTTAATTTAAATCTAATCTCTCTTTAGAAATCACAGAACCCTAAAAACATTTAGGCTGGAAGGGATTTGTGGAGGTTATCCAGGCCTTGATTTTCCTGCTCAAAGCAGGGCTCTCTTGTAAGTTAAATCAGGTTACTCGGGACTGTGTCCAGTCACGATTCAAACATCTCTGAGGATGGGGATTCCAGTCTCCTGAGCAACTGCTTCAGTGCTTCATTGTTGTACTTCTGAACCTTTTTTTTTTTCCATAAACCCAAGCAAAATCTCCCTTACTGTGATCTTTGTCCTGCCCTTTCCCCATGGACCTATAAAAAAAGTGTTTAGCCCCAGCTTCTCCGTATCCCACTTCAGGCAGGGAAAGATGCCAATGGTTCCTCAGCCTCCCTTGTCCCAGGCTGCCTGAAGCCACTTCATGGCCTTGGTGTGCTCCAGTCCCCTCACTGTGTGGTGGCCTCTGCTGCCCTGGCTGGGTTCAGGATCCTTGTGGGTGTTCCAAGCCTGGAGATGCTATTCCAGAACCAGAGGAGCCTCAAGTGTGCCATGAGGGGAGCAGTGGTTTCCCTGGAGCTGCTGCTCTGGCTCCTGGTGCAGTTGTCCTTTGCCCCTGTGCCAGAGCTCCCTGCTGCCTCCAGTTCCACTGGGACCAAAACTGCTCTGTAGAGCTGCTGCTCAGCCCTTCAGCACCCAACCTGTCCTTGAGCAGCTCCTGCAGTTCTGAAATCCCCTCTCAGTCCCTTCTCAGCACTTGCAGCTCAGTGAAATCAGTGTTGAGGGGTGCAGGTCAGCAGCTGCTGCTGGAAAAAGATATTCCCCATAACTGGGGCCAAATATTCATCGAGCATGGGATGAATGGTGGAGCAGCAAAACCAGAGTTTGTGCACAATGACTTTGGCCCTTCCTTGCTCAGCCTGTGGATTTCAGCTCTGGTGTTATGGGCTGTGCCAAGAAAATGTGCAGGCACTGAGACAGTTGTTTTACTTTCAAGTCCCTGATTAATCAAAATCATCTTTAGAGTTATGGTTTTTCTCAAACACAGGCAAAGAGACTGTTTCTAATGGATGTGGGGTTTTAGTGCAAAGGCCATGAAATTTAGTGTATGTTTAGTTTTCTTCATTTTATGTGTTGTTTTAAGAATATTAAAGCACCAGAAATAACAGGAAAATTAAAGCTAATAGGATATTAATATTTGCTTTTACAACTGAAACTCCAATCTGTTTATTAACAGATGGAATCCAGGCTCTGTGAATTAAGTATTTTAAAAGTCATTTGACATTTAAACAGTAAGTGGATCTCTTCAAAGAATACACACAAGAAACGAGGGCTTTAAGAATAATTCTCTTTTAGGTGATAAATAGCTTTTCAGTCTGATGTACAGCTAATGTAACTTCAATCCATCCTTAATAAATAAAAGGACCCACCAATTAGAAGTTATGTCCTACATAGATCTCAAAGTGTTTTGTCATGTTGTCATATCAGCATTCTCATTTTGGCTGGAATAATTGTGAAATAACCTTCCCAATGTTCTCCAGCAGGAGAATAATGATTACAAAATATAGAGTTCTGAATAGTATTGTAATGTAGTTGATGCTAACTAGATAAAATTGCTAAGTGTTAAATGCATCCAGCCTTCATCTATTTAGAAATTAACATAAACCAGGGCCTCTGAAGCAACTAGGATCCTAATGTAAGAACTGTGAAAATATATTGATTTTAAATACAAGCTAGCAGAATATTTATAGGAGCTGAAAAGTGGCTGAAACCCTTTGTCCATGTGGTTCATTCTTTTTAAAAAAGAACCAAACACAAACCCCTACAAAACAAAACGCCTCTAATTTTTCCATTTACTCCCAAAATGCAGTTCTCTCTCTGGTAAGAAGTTCAGTCCTCAGCAAAAATCTTTTGCTGGTTTTGGACTAAGTTTATTTATATTTGTTTTATACATGTTTACCCTTGGGGTGAGCCCATCAGTGAGGAGAATTCCAGACTTTGTGGAACAAAATGCATTTCATAACTGGACAAAGCAAGGCCAGGAAGAGAAGGGGCTGCTCGCATGCGATTTTAAGCACCCTGATACACATTTGTTCAAAGCCCTCATGATCTTTGATATATTTGTCATCTTTAGTGTTGAGCCTTCCATTCTGAGACCATAAAGATGTGAATAGCTGAAATGAGTGCACTGAGTTATTTGGGAGACTTGACCACTGTGGGCTCACTGCCCAAGAGGAGAGATGAGTTTGTTTATTCATTAGCCAGTGAGAAATTCTTTCATAAGAATCCTTGAGAATTTAAATTTTTTTTCATAATTTTAGTAAACTACACAGTTATCTTATTCCAATCTTACATATTATGCTGTCATCTAAAATCAAATGTTTTTAAATGTTCTACACAACTTCAGCATGTTACAATGGTAAAATGGTAAAGAATTAGGAAGGACCTCACAGTTATGCAAGACTATTGGGTTTCCTATTAAAAATGTTTCTAGTAATGATTTTTATACTCCACATACAGAGAATGGAGAGTTGTATTCAGAGAAGGAGAAAATAGAAATAGACTATCAAGTGCTTGATTAGATATACGTTTTTGGCTTAAGAACTGTGAACAAATGTAAATTCATTTGCAAATATTCTTGTCTGTAACACTGCAGAAGTCCTCAGTGTGTTGATACACAGTTCCAGGAATGCTCAAAAATAAGGATCAGTGGTGGCCTTACTGTGAAAAAGTCAGCAATTACAGTCTGTAACACAGACAGAGGAAAAGCCAGACTAAGCCAGAGGTCTATCATGAGCTGTTGTTATTGGCATTCAGTTGCTCTCAGGCTTAACTGAGAATACGCAAAGTTCTTCTTGCTCCACTATGTTCCCAAATTAATCCAGACCTTGGTAATCAAGGTAATGACTGAGGGAGTTATTTGTTATAGGGTGGGGTTCTGCTCTTTCTCCCTTCTTTTCACAATCTGAAGAAAATCTTATACTGACATTTACTTACAGAGCTGAAAAGTTCTCAGTGTCAAGCAAGGTGTTCTACTGCTTTTTAAAGTTTGGAAATAAAATCATGGGTTGAGGGAGAGCTGAGATTTCAGAAAAGGGGCCTGGAGCTCCAAAATAGAAATGTATTTACATTATGTTTTTGTCCAATTTTATGATTTTCTGTTTCCCATTCATTTTACATCAGCTTAGTTTCAGGAGGCTCAGAAATCTCCCTTTGCCCTGTCCATTCTCCCCAGCTGCAGTAATGAAAATGTGACTTGAAGGAGGTTTCCTTCTCAGGGAAGAAGAGAGCAAGCAGCCTTGCACTGCACAGAGCTGCTGAGCTGCAGTGGTTTGGGGTTTGTGTTGGACTACATGGTAAATTTGTCATTTTGTATCAGAATTTTACTATGCCAAGATTACAGCCCAGTCAGAAAACTGCATGTTTCCAATCTGGCTCTGTAATCTTATTTACATTTACTTGTGCTCATGAGTAATCTCTCTGAAGTCAATGGTATGAATCCAGTCATAATGAAATTATTTGTTGTTTATTTTTTCTCATCTGGTAATTATACTTTGCTATCTGATTGCTTTGTGACCCTTGAAGCAAGAGACTCAAGAATAGAAAAAAAAAACCTTCTTAGCTTCTGCCTTGGAGCCAGTTCTGAAGAAATGAAAAGTTCTGACATTGTATTCTCAAAAGCAACACGCAATCTGGCAAGGAGTGTTCATATGGGGTTAGGAAGGTGGCTGATATATTTCAGATTTTTAAATATAGATGAGACTGTGTGATAAAGCTCTTTTGGACAAAAGATAAGGATCTAAAATTGTAACCAGTTGCATCTGCAGTAAGCCCGAAAGAATCTTTGTTCAATGGAGTTATTACACACACAAAAATACAAGATTGATAGCAAAACCAGGCAGCTAATAGTCAAGTCTAGGAATAAAGCAGAATAACAGTTACATTTTGTAAGTATGAAATATATAATATTTATAACGTGTTTTACTCTTGCCACTCAAAAGCAGTAAGTCAATTTTGAAATATTTTAATCAACAGAAACAAAATCAGCATGGAGAAAAAACATTGTGAATTTTTAAACATAGCTCTCCTTTTTGCAAAATTGCCTCTTCACATTCTGTATGAAATTTCAGAGGATGGAGATAAAATGTATTTTCTGAGGCACAAGAAGTGTTCTGCCCTCTTCCCATCCTACTATATTATTGCAGATTTTATGTAATTTTTTTGTTTTGTGCCAGTGATCAGAAAACATGTTCTGATGTTTTCCACATTTTTCAAACTCTGACTTTGCATACTTAATTGTGCAAAGTATTTTTTTCTTCAAGATATTTCAAAAACCAAGGTCCAAGCTTCATTTAAACAATTTCATAAAATTAAATTATGATTTGTATAGTCATGACATTAAATAATTATTTCTATAGTCACTTTACTCAGTGCTTTGTTCATCCAGTCTAGTTTAAAATGCTTGTTTCTGATTGAAGTTCTAATTAGAGGACAAAAAAAGCCCCAGGAGCATTATAACAGATTTTTTTTTTGTGGTTTTCCCTCCCATAGGGTTTGGTCAATAATGTTTGAACAGTTCTGTGTTGGAGATTTTGTAGAGAATTTTGGGGGGTTTATTGTTTGATTTGATTTTTAATCTTTGCTATGAAGGAATTGTGAGAAGTTTGGTCAGTTCTTGTCCTTCAGACCAAGTAGTGCCTATTGTTTGTGCTATTAATCTGTGGCATTTGGAGTAGTTTATTTTTAAATGATCCTAAATTATGCAGTAGCCCAGAATACTTTATTGCAGGTGATATAGAGAATTTGGAGTGTTTTTCATTGAGTGAAAAAAAGGTCTAGAATTCTAAATTCTAAGAAAACATAACAAACTTGGGAAAAAAAAGGTTTTTAAATTTTAAAATGCTGCGTGCAGGGGAAAAAGTGCATCCAGATAATTTCCTAACACTTAAGATGTGACCTGTATCTCTTCCAGGTGCATGCTAAGTTTGTTCCACAGATGGATGAGACTGACACCTTTATCACATAGGCATTAATCATTACAAAGCTTTTCTTTAAAGATCTCCAAGTGGAAATGCTGATTTGTGGAATGGAAGCTATCTTTAAGTCTTCCAATTTTTGTCATTTGTCACACACCAAACTAAATATCGAGTCAGATATTTATAACCAATGCAGGTGGGCTCTGTAGCATTTTGCCCACTGAAAATAGAACATTGATGGAGATATTTTTGTCAATCCACTTAAGATCTTACAGCTAGAGAGCTGAATTAATTGCATTGAAGGCATTGACAGTGAACCATAGAATCAGGGGTCTTAGTCTGAATCAAAGTTACTGTGTCATGTGAGGGAACAGGCTGAGCGAAATAACTCTATGGGCACATTGAAGAGGTTCTAGTGGAAATCTGGTAAAAATGAAGGTGCAAGAGTAGTTTTGGTAACAGAGCCGTTCTGAGCAGTCTTTGTGGCTTCGCTGGGCTGCAGAATGTCTGGTTTCTGTGCAGTCATTCTAGGGGAGGAAACGGAACTCAAACATTTTGGTTCTGAGAATTTTTGTTTTCTTCATGGAGATTTTGTAACACATACAACAAGTGTCCTTCCTCGTGTTGCTGCACAATGGAAAGGGAGCAATCCCTGATCTCCCGGTTCCCACCAGCAGAGTTTGTGCCCAGAAGCAGCCCCTGCCTCGACCACCCAGCTCCAGGAGGCCTGTGGGGGAATTGCATGCTCGCATGTGCATCGAAAGCCGGGTTTCCTTTATTCAGGACAGCCATCCAATGGAAGGGCCGCTGTCCCTCTCGCGGGCTCCGGGACTGTCCCTCTCCCAGGCTCCAGGACTGGGACTGTCCCTCTCCCGGGCTCCGGGACTGTCCCTCTCCCAGGCTCCAGGACTGGGACTGTCGCTCTTCCCGGGCTCCGGGACTGTCCCTCTCCCGGGCTCCGGGACTGTCCCTCTTCCCGGGCTCCAGGATTGGGACTGTCCCTCTCCCGGGCTCCGGGACTGTCCCTCTCCCGGGCTCCGGGACTGTCGCTCTCCCAGGCTCCGGGACTGTCCCTCTTCCCGGGCTCCGGCCGCGGTTCGGGTCCCTCAGGGGCGGCCCCGCCCCGCGCCGCCAGGTGGCGCTGTGGGGTCGCCTTAGCCCTCAGGAGTGGCGCGGAAATGGTTTGGGATCCCAGGATGGATTAAACCCCTTGCGTCCCTAATAAGTAGATTTTTTTAATTTTTTTTTTAATTTTTTGCCCTTCCAGTACTGACAGATTTCCACCTTGCCCTGAGGGGCATTTTTCTTTTACTGGGCCTGCGGACGTGCCCTGTGTGTTCTGATCGCTCAGGTCCTGAGAGCTGCCAAGTTGTTTGAGGTCAGGTCACCTTTGATGGAAAAGTTATCTCGGTAAAAGTTAAACTCACACTTTAAAACTCACACTTTAAAAAGCAGTGCTGAGCTGAGATGTAAGTCCTGGTCTAAACTCTTGTAGAGTCACCCATTGATTTAATTGAGTTTGGGCAGTTCCTTAATCATGTGGCAGCTGTGGCCACAATGATCCAAGGGCTGGGGAAGCTCTACAAGGAAAGGCCAAGAGAACTGGGGTTGTAAAAGGCTGATAGGAAACCTTATCATGGTCCAGGCTAAAAACAAGATTTTTACTAGGACCCCCTTTTTACTAGTAGTCATATGGAGAAGATGAGGGTAGTGGGTACAAGTGACTTCTGGGGAGATTTCAGCTGGAAACAAGAGTACAAATTTCCACAAGGAGAACAATCAGCCACTGAAATATTTCAAATTCTCAATTCAATTTCTATTTTCAGTCACACTTGACTTTTGCCTCAGTGCCCCTTCTTGGCCAGCAGGTCGTTTTCAGGAGACACTGGTGACTCTCTTTGGAGTTCTTCCCACAGCCACAGAGCAGCTGGAGCTGTTCCGAGGCTCTGGAGGTAATTGCTGGGTGGCAGGCAGAGTTTAACATGTTTGAACTGCCTGGAGGGATGAGCTGACTCTGAAGAATTGCAAAAGTTACAAAACTCAGTAAGCAAACAGGGCCTGGCCCCCAGCCTCCGTTTCAGAGAGGTGTCGTGACCCATCAGCCAGAGCAAGGACCCAGCCTGGGAATTCCTGGGTTTTACAAAAGGACAGAATTAGGAAGGCATGCATCCAGTGAGGACACCCAGAGGGGACACACTTATTGCAGAAACTTCATGTAACATCATAAAAATATGGGAAAAAAACAACTGGCTGCTTACCTGGCAACCAGGTATTCAGAAAGTGGGAACTCCTTTGATGAATAATGAATTTTGTGTGCTAAAAGCACTGCACACACATGGTACCTTTGGCCTGGGTTGCAGACATGGGGGGTCTGTTCAGACCAATACAATGCTCAAGAGGAGGGTGTGAAATCACTCCCAACTGGCAGCTTTTATTTGCCATAGAAGCTGCTCATCCAGACTTGGTGACGTGGCCCCATCCATTCACTGTAGAAATCTATCTGAGTGAAAAGAATGATATTAGAGGAAAGACTTGGGCCTGAAGAAAGCAAACAAGGGGGTTTGTTATTAAAATGAAGGGAAGAGGATTTAAAAATAAATATCAGAATGCTCTGGAAACACATTTCCCAGAGCAACAAGCTTTGTAGGGCAACTTGCAGAAGCCCCTGCCCCCAGCTACTGTTTGTGTGCTGCAAACCCCATCCTCTCTAGGCAGATTTCTTACAGGTATGGATTGCCAAAGGTAAAACAGCAGGAATATTCCCAGCACTGTCATAATTTAGAGCATTTACCTACAAAGAAAGTATTTATTCAGATGTCAGAAACCTCATTATCTGAGCAGAATGGGGGGAAAAAATAAAAAGAAAGCAGGCTAATAAATGTGAATATTTCATTAGGCATGAAGAATTTTTCTTAGGACTTTTTAAAGAAGAAGGTGAGGAAATATTAGGATGAGAATTTATGAGAAAAGATAATATAATTTACAAGCTTGGCCAAAAGAAGGCTGTATTAAAGATATTAAACTTGCAAGAAGATCCTTTTCCAGACTTGCCTCACCACAAAAAAAAAAAAAAAAAAAAAAAAAAGATACATTTGCCAGATATGAGACCCAAGAATGGAGAAGAAATTGTTAAGACTTGGTTGGAATGATAGCTGACTTTTTAAATATTTATAATTACTATCCTCACAAAAGATTGAAGCACAGATCTTCAAAAAAAATTGGTTGAAGATAACACAATAGACACCAACTAATTTCCCCTTCCTCTCTACCACTAAAATCTGTTGAAGGATTTTTTTTTGGGTGAGGCACTCATTTCATATTCTCAAAGGAAAATAATTTTGTGGATTGTGCAATTTTTGGGTCATGGTCCAGATGTTGTGGAAAATTCTGATGAGTGTTGGATAGACATTGGTTTTGGTTGAGGTGAGGGGAGTCTCCCCAAGGCATCTCAGAGAGATTAAAAAACTCGTTGAATTCTCTAGCACTGATTCTGAATTTTCACAGCTTTAATCAGATTTCTCTGGCCAGTTGTTTTTCCTTGAATCCATATGCCAAATGTTAGCCTGCATTGAGTACATCATTCTTAAATATTCCCACAGCATAAACCAAACCTATTTTGTTTAAATGCAAATAAGTCACTGGATTTCATTACGTAACAAATTTTGCCTTGAGGTTGTGTGTAGTCTTTGAAAGTGACTGTAATGTATTCCAAACTTTTAATATTCCCATTTAATGTTTCTTTTTGTTTTTATACTCTTTTTTGTTTGTCTGAAGTGGAAGAGATTATCTGTACTCTAACATAAGCCTCCACAATATCCCACCACACGAAGGTTATGGGACAGAGCCCTGGTTTCTCCACAAAATAAATAACTTGTGAACAAAAGGCCCCACTATGCTGTCAGCCAGAGCCTCCTTCCCTGCACTGCTGCTCAGCTGCCGTGGGTAACGTTACCTTCAGTAGCCACAGACAAGGAGGCAGCTGCAGACACAGCCAAAAGTATCGGGATTAAAAAACTAAAAATTCTGCAGTTAGCCAACCAAATTATTTTCTTGTAGCAGTGGGAACAGCAGGTCTCAGAGAAGCAGGTCCCAAACTTTTGGCAAAATTAGGATTCTGAAAGCAGTTACAGAGCAGGTTCCAAGAGCAGCATGACTCAGGATCTCCATAAGGGTGGAAGTTCTGTTTAAATGTGGCAGCCTCATAAAAGGACTTTTTGGTTTTGATCTCCCAGTAAGTTCACTGATAAACTCCATGAGTGTTTGTTTAGGTCCCATCTGTAAAAATAACTTAATTGAGATGGAGTTTACAGGACAGCATTCTCTTTTCTTGTTCTATTATAATTTTCTGACCCTAATTTCCTGCTTTGTCATTTGGTTTGAATTGGACCAGTCATGAGAAAACCTTCCCCATAAGGCATAAGTTCTTTGTGTGGGAGAATTCTTTGTAGATATTTGTTCTGTGAATTGGGATAATAAACTATTATAAGACTACTATGGGTTTGGAAGCTACTTTGGCCGGTGGCAGCGAGTTTGAAACTTTTATTTCATTATTGTTCATTTTTCAGTTAATCCCACTGTGCAATTTCAGCTCATCCATTTGTTCTTTTTCCTTTGGTGAAAATTGAAAAACCAGGTGCACATCGCACATCGTGGACTCGTGTTACTGACATGGCTGGGCTTTAATTACATTCTGAATGAGCATTTTCAGAACGCACCGTGAATGGCTCAGACATGGTTTAAATGAATATATTTAGACATTATAGAACAGATTAGTCTGGGTCTTGAATCAGTGCTTCCTGTTCCTCACACAGGGACTCAGAGGTGCTGGATTCAGTACAGACGTGCCTTGGTAGGGTCCACTTGGGCTGTGGCTGCTACTGTTGGCTGTACTTGCTGATATTCTGTAACATTTTCTCCTGAGGGGTTGTATTTCCTTTTGTTTTGTTTTTTTTCTTATTAGGGCAAGGAATTTGACACTTCCAGCACCAAGAGCATGTTCTTCCCAAATCCACAATTTGAATTTTGTTCACATTTTACCTTTCTGAAATCCTTAGCAATGTCTTTAAAAAGTTGTTCCATTTGAAGCTTTTTTAATATTATGACTAATTGACATTTTAAATTGCCTTTGAATGCTGGTTTGACACTCTTGCACTCAAACCAGCAGTAGTTATGTTGACAATGTATGTCCACGCTTCTTGATGTAAGCTGTGTTTATTGAGTGAACAGATATTGTAAACATTAGAAGGGAAGAATTGAACTGCAGCTGCTTTTGTTGCACAGCAGGTTTCTAAGGCTACTCCAGAAGCAGTGCTGGGGAATCAGGCACTGCCTTATTTATGATGTTAATGTTGTAGGAACACTGGCTTCAGGGGAGGGACTTTTCAAAGCTTCCAGCTGCTTAACAGCACAAGGAATGTGTGCTCCCAAGCTTTATCAGCTACTTTGGAAAACCCCATCACATGGATCAGCCTATCTGTAGGATAGATACTTCCTTGGGCTACATTTGGATTAAATGGGTGTCTTAGTGCAGAAGAGGAAAAAAAAAATATAGAAAATTTCTGGAATTAAATTAAAAACATTGACTAAGATCTGCTAATATAGATGGATATCCCAAGAGGAAAATGTTTTTGGATCTGGGTGAAAATTGCTTGGCAAACTCAGTAATTGTGGTTATTGAACTGTGAGTTTTCCGATTCCGATCTGAAGCCCAGTGAGATAGAAGGAACTTTGACTCGGCAGAGTGAAATGCTTGGAGTCGATCCTGAGAGCCTTCCTTTCACTGAATAACTCAAGGAGTCTCAATGAAGTCTGGAAAATTCGTCATTTGGTGCCTCTAGAGATGCACTAATGAAAAACATCCTGACAAAGTTAACTCAGTTTTGTTCTCTGTGGTGCCAAGGAATGAGACAAGAGGCAACGGGCAGAAAGTGATGCCCAGGAAGTTCCACCTGAACATGAGGAAGAATTTCTGTCTTGTGCAGGTGACTGAGCACTGCCATGCCCAGAGAGGCCTTGGATATGATCTTCTGGAGGGAATTTTCTGTGTCTGTTCCTGCAAAATTATTCAAAGCCAGTCAAAATATTTCAGAACCAAGTATTGGAAAATATATTCCATTTTGCATTCATCAACACATGAGCACTTTTCCCAGTGCCTGTGTTTGTTAGTGATTGTCAGTAAAATAATCTGAAATCAGATTCTAAGTATGAAAGAGCAAGACCTTGTCAGGCATTGGAAAAATAGCCAAAAAAAATTCAAGAGTCTTGTAAAATTGTTATGTAAATTGGTACTTTTCCATCATTACACTACATTACAGCTAATCTTCTGTAAATGTTCGTGCTTATTGCTTTTTTAATTAATGCCCTTCTAAGTTCTCAGTTAGGCTTTGTCTTCTGGTTTTAGGAGGGGCAGGTATTGTTATAAACACAGATGGTCTTGGTTTATTTCCAAAGTTAAAACTATTAACTAAGTGTTGGCAGCTGCATTTACCATTTTATATATATTTAAATCCATTTTATGGTAAGAATTGGTAAGATATAAGGGTGGGAGGTGCATCAGTAGCTTGTAACCTCATCAACCTTTTGGAGTTCAGTGGCAAGCAAGGCCTGGAAAGAACATTCTGACAAGAGCAAAGGGATTCTCCTGTTGAGAGATTCCCCTGAGAATGATGGCTTGGAATTGATACAATGCCAATACAAGTGTGGAAAGTCTTATTTATTTGATTTTCCATAAAACTGCATTTCGTGGCCCCTGCAGACAGGCTGTGCAGGGCAGGCTCTGCTGGAAGAGCAGATCCAAATGTTTGCTGTTCTGCTGGAGGGATTTGAATTGCCAGACTAGTGGGGATTCCACTCTACCCCTGACCAACACTGGTCAGCAGTGTGGCAATTCCTACCCAAATTGCCTCCTGACCCTGCTGCTGGAGTTCTTGGGGTGCCCCATTTAGGCCTCCAGCCCTCCCTTTCCGAGGTGCAGCGTTCCCAGCCCGCTCGTTCCCACCCGAGCCCTCAGGCACTAAACCTCTGCTCACCGCCATCCCCAGCCACAGGTCAGGTCAACACCTGCAGCATCAGAGGCCACATCTTGGTTTTTAAAACAACATATTGAAAATTAAACACTTCAGAGAAAGCAATATTTAAAAGCACCATCAGCCTGGTGTGTCTCTATGTCCACCTTTCTGGTGTCAGGGTTGTCCCTGTGTAAATTTGCAGTCCTGGGCTATGTCAGGTGTTTTGAACAAAGTTAAATCACTCCTTCAATTCTCCTGATTGGGGGTGAAATACTGAAAGACTCAACTCCTCTTTTGTTGTTATCACCATGCTTTAAATATCTCGAATTTCTTTGTTTCCTCAAGAAGCCTTTCTTTGCCTATCATTCTTGGAAACTTCCTGAGGGGAGATATGTGGCTCTAAGGCCTTCCTATGCCCTCCAGTTTAATTTATTTTATGCAGATATCAGGAAGGTACTTCTTTATTCAAGATGCTAATACATTTGTATGTTTAAAACAATTTTAAAAGGGAGAGGTAATGTGCTAGTAAAAAATCAATACTCCACATTGCTAGTTTATTTGAAATTGTGTGAGGTTTATCTTTCTGTGGCACAATTTTTCAATTAATGTCTTCCAATATTTAGGAATGAAGAGACAATGTGACCTGTTGATTGGTTCTGAAATTCTCTCGATAATTTACAGTCTCATTAATAATTTCTATTTACTTTGAAGCTTATGAACACTGTTTCTTCCATTACCCATTTTTTAAAGTTGCATTTATTTTTAAGTGGTTCTTTGCTTTGCAGCAGACATGTTAACAGAGCTGTTCATAAGTGCCCTTTATTATGCTTTTGAAAATTTATGTGAATGCTGAAGTGAGTTAATAGATTCGATGATTCCTCCTAATTTAAAAAAAGGCTGCATGGTATAAGAACAAAATACCAGAACTGCATTTTGTTAAATACAGAGGTTTTGCTTTAAAGAACCTGTTAAGTGCTCATCACCTTATGATCTTCTTTTTTCCTGAAAAGTAAATGATGATGCTTCTGAAATTAACCTCCAACCTCTAAAGCCAACCTCCCAGTGGCTTTAGAGAAGAATAAATTCACAAATATCTCCTTCAGCAGATTGCATTTATCAGTTTTTCCATCTCTTTTCAAGATGAAAGGTGAAACAGTCTGACTTGACACAAAGAAATAAGTCCTATCTTCTCTTTGAATTGTTTGCCAAGGAAATAATGGGCTTATGGGGTTTACCTGTGCTATACTGGGTTTTGCTGAGAACAGCAGCTTTCCATGAAGTTCACAGAAATATTTAAAATTTAGACACATCTTGGTGTTGCAGGGAGGGAAAGGATTTTTGTTCGAACAAACTAATTCTGAAATGTGTTCTGCAAACACATCCTTAAGATGCACAGCAAACCCTGCCCCATTATCCCAGGTGTCCCATCAGGACTTGTGTTTGGTCCCCCACTGTCACACGAGTCACCCTGCAGCTGCTGTGAGCCAGGAGTGCAAACAAAGACCCTTTCAATCACAGCAACTCTAATTAGTTCTTCAGTTTCCCATCAAATCTTCTACAACAGGTAGATTTAGCACTGACTGGCTCATTCCTAAACCATGACTTCTTGTAGAAGACTACTGAGATGTCTCTAAAGTTCTGGTGTTGTAAATGCTCCTCATTTAGGCTGCTCCATGATTAACAAGCCTATTGTGATTAGCCAAAGTCTGAAATCTTTGTTCCTTTTCCATTTATGAATGGAAAGGCTTCGTACAACAACATGGGTATCTTCAGATTCCCTAATCCGTGTGAGAAATCCTGTGGCTCAAAAGCTGTTTGTAAACCTGTGGGTGTGAGAACCATTCTGACATATGGTGGCCACATTCAGATTTTAGACCCAGAAGGAGCAGAATGCAGAGTGAAGCTGTACCAGAAAGAGCATTTCTCACAGCATCATTGGGATTCTGTTGTCTTCATCCTCCTAAGATTCATCTTCCTTGCTCACTTTCATATGGACATCAAGTTCATCAGAACAAGACCTTGAAACAATATTTGGCATGAGTAACATTTGTTGTAATTCAAGGCTATTCAAGTAGCCAAGACAGAAAGCAATTACTGTCTTTCTTTTTGCACTTTAAACACAGCTGACAACTGTTGCCTTGTGTGTCCTCCCCCATTGTCTGTTCTTTACATTAAACCAGCTCTTCTCTGCCTGCAGAAATGTTTGAAATAATTGTGTAGACAATCCCTTTTTAAACCAAGTATGCACATATTCATGCAAGCACAGCAAAGGGGAGAGAGCAGTATTAATTAAATTTAAATTAATTAAAGGTCAGTCTAATTTTTATTTGATTGAAAGAGCAGACTAGCATGGGAGTATTGCACAATAAATCTAAAAAATTCTGCATAAGGAATGGAAAAATGGGGAAAGCCATGGGCAGAAAACCTTCATATTTTGACTCTGCTCTCACAAGCATATTTGCATGATGTTTCACCATCTTTATTATTCTTCTGGGCTCTTTCTTTATTTGCTGAGGATTCTTTTTAGACAGGGTACAGCTGAAAAGGAGGGATTATTTCACACATGTTTCAAGCAATACTGTTCCTCAAGCCTTTCAATGCTCTTGCTGCTGCTCTGGTGCCAGTGTAGAGCTGTGTGTCCCAGGTTCAGTTTGTGGCCAGGCTCCATCCCAGCCTCTGCACTGTAGTTATGCCAATGTGCCCAGTTATTTCCCACCTTATGAGATGGCAGCAACAAAAAGAACTGCAGAAATCCATTCTATCCCTTCTACAGGGCTTTCATATCCCTAGGGAAAAATCCACCCCCTTTTGGGGAAGTAGGATTTGTGGTTAAGAGAAGACTGATGGTTCATTTTGGCACATTTTGATCAAAGCACTTATAAAGTTCTTTTATTGCTTTGATGCACCTTGTTCTGAGTTAAAGGTGTTCATGCAGATAAGCCCCAGGCATGAAGGATTTGGCCCTACTGAGGATCTCAGTGAACAATGGGTAAAGCCAGGAAAGATTCTGGGTTTTTTCACTAAGTTTTGAATTAAGTCTCAGTGGAAACTTATGTTCTGGGCATCCCTACTCTTGTGAATTTTGCTGCTCCTTCCTTTCTATCAATGGAGCCAAATGCTCTCTGCCCAGAGAAAGCTGCCGGGGGCCAAGAAGGTGGTTGTAACCTGTATCCACTTGTGAGATCATGTTTTGGGGCTTGAGAAGGAGCCAAGCTCGAGAAAGATAATTCTGAACTCATACAGAGTGCCAGGTACTGCTCAGAGCCCTGAGGCAGAGCCTGGGAGCTCCGGGTTTGTCCAGCCTGGGGCAGAGGCTGCAGGGACTGTCCAGTGGCCTCATGCCTGGCCATGCAGGCAGTGGGCTGGGCTGGCTCTTGGGGGCCCATCAATGACCAGGGACAGACAGGCTACAGCAGGGAAAATTCTTCCAGGTGAGCATGGTCAGTCACAGCACTTAGAGCCTGAGAGGAGCTGTGGAAATTTTCAAAATTTAACAGGGCAAGGTCCTGAGCAACCTGATGACAACTTGAAATTTTCTTTAGCTTTGAAGATAGCTCTGATATTGAACCAGATGGTTTTCAAAGGTTTCCTCTAAAATATTAATCTTTTTTTAGTTCTAACATGATACAGCATATTTAGAAAGATTTTTTTTTTCCTTTTACTTGTCTGGTTCACCATGTGGGCCCAGAAATGGCTGTTTAAGCACAGGTGTAGCGACAGTAATTGTGGCATGAAAAAAAAATGAAAAGAGAAGAAAGCAGCAGCCAAAGGAATTCTCCTGGATAGGTTTGGGTGCTGGACTCATAGAAAGTGGGGGTGTCACCCCTGGCACTCCTGGCATTTGTCCTTAACTTCTGCTTTGTGCCAAGAGCACCACCACAGCACTGAGTGTGTGGATCACTCTCCTCGTGGGCACCATACAGGAGCAGGGCATCAGACCAAGCTCGTGCTCTGCAGCACCAATTGCTTAAATCTGCCAGGGATTGGCAGCTCTGCATGGGAAGTCAGGAATGGTGTCATAGACCTGGGCCATGTAAAAACATCAGGGTCGATCAACATCAAAACTCCACATCCCAGCTTTGCTACAAAAAAATACCAAAATCTTAATCCTGGCTTCTGTTAAATGTTTCCTTGTCATGGTTCTATCCATTACAGCAGTCCTTACATCTTAATTTAAGCCCAGCAATGTGTAATCCTATAGCTCTGTATTTAAAAGACAGAAAGAGAAAAAATACTGCACTAATCACATTGGAGAAGGGAAGGAAACACATATGGAATGCACATGTAGGTAAGTATGTGGGGAGGCATATTGAGAATCCTGCAGAAATAAGGAAATAACTGAAAAAACGTTGTAAATACTAAAAGCTAGCAATTCTCAATATAAATCTTATTTTTTTTTTAAGGCAATAAATCAAGGGTGTATGTTCAATTTTCAGGTCGTTCTTGGACCTTAATAAGCTGGGGTTCAAAGCAGGACATATGGAGTCTTCTTGTATGTAATAATAGGACTCACTAAAAAGCCTACATAGTGACTGAAATCATAATTTCTGAACTGTTCTATTCCAGATGTCTTTACTGGTAAGCCTGTGAGCACAAACCAGTACTGGGATGTTGTCTGCCTGTGCTTTTGTCTGCTACAGGAACAAATGTTTGCATCTGGACTAAGTCTGCTCTACTGCTGTACCTCAGGGAGGAAAGCAGGATTTCTTCTGGCCTTACTATAAAAAAATACTTTTTCCTTAATTGAAGCAGTTTATAGTAATTTAAAAGTGTATGATGAGCACTTTTTTCCTTCTTCCTTTTCCCTATTTTTCTCATCGCTCTCATCTTCACCATTAAAGAAAGGCCAAAAAGAGAGTGGCTCAGAAGAGCAGATGAAGTGGCTGTTTCCTGAGGGTTTTTTTCTATTTTGAAAAAACCCAAGCCCTCAGAGTACTGGCAGTGTGAGGCCTGGGAGCATTGCACTTTTGAGTGGAAAAGCTGCTTTGCTGCACTAGAACAAAACAGTTGTGGACTTGCTGTGGTCCGTGACTTTGGGGGTCGATGCTGTCCCTAGATTTAGTTCTGTCAGGTGTGATGATTGCAGGAATTCAGCCAGGAATTCTGTAATTGGCAGAATAATGACTGGAAAATGCAGCTAAAGGGTTGTTTCAATTCATGTGCTGTCAAAGGTAGATAATTCCTCATTCCTCCCCCAAAGCAGACGGGAAGAGGATGAGTAGGTGGGAACAGGAATGACAAAGCTGGAGCGTGATGAGTGTGTGTTCTCCTCTGTTAAACTTTGCTTGCAGTCTGTCCCCCACACAACTGACACAGCAGTGAAGTCTCTGCTGCTTCCAGAGGGCCCAGGGAAGGCTGGGTGGCAGAAGGAGGAGGGAATGGCACCACCAAGCTGCAGGATCCAAGCAGGAATTTGCTCTTGGCTGTTGTAGTTTTGTTTCCGGTAATTCATGCTCCGGGCTGCTGGTTGGGCCCATCCCTCCGTGTGTCTTTCCTGCTCCACTCTCTTGTTTATTGGATACTAAACACCAAAGATTTTCTCAGAATATGTGTGTGTGTGTGTTGGGAACAGCCTGGATGCTCTTGTAACATGATTGCAAATGGGATGATGTGCCCTTTTCCCCTTTCCCATTTCCATGTTAGTAACTAAGCCAACACTTTTTTGTTTGGTTGGGGTTTTTTTAACATGAAGCTAGAATAGAAATGCTGGCTTCCTTTCACATTCCTAAAAAAACCCCAAACTTGTATATAACAATACTATATAAAAACTGAATTTTTATTCTTTTAGGTTCCTGGGTAGAAAAAGAGGAGGAAACTGAAGGTTTGGGCTTTGGTAATCCATTTTTTGGGAAATTCATAATTTGCAGTCCTTGCCAGGTTTTGGGGGTTTTTCTCTGTTATCCTAATAATAATAATAATTGCATTTCTATTTTGCCTGGTAATTCCCAAGTCTGGACTGAACCTGAACATAAATTTTGGTACTCAGATGTGTAAGGGGTGCAAGCAATTTCAGCTGCTTAATTTCAGTTATATTTTTCCAGAAAGGTCATCTCACTCCTACTGAATGTCAGAGGTATATTTGTTTTATCAAGAGTGCTTACAAACGCAGATCCTCCCTCCCAGTTGAGGTTGCTCAGGAAATTAATTAATTAGTGATGTCTAAATCTTACTGTGTTCAGTGAAAACACTGCAAGGTTCTGTGTCTGGCCTTAGAAATTATAGTATTTAAGATTTAGGGAGCTACTTATGGTAGATATGGTAGATGCTCTTTTCTGGAGTGGGAAAGATTCTTTCATGGAAATCACCAATAAGGTAAAAATGCCTGAATTACATGAATAAAAGTTACTGATGGCACTGAGCCAGGATAAATTCCTGCTTTGCTCAGGTTTGCTCCTCCTGCTGAGCTCCCGTGTAACCCCATCCCCGTGGAAGTGCTGTCAGTACAGAACCCACCAGCTCCATGCCTCAGGGACATTTGCAGGCATTAAATTCTGCTCTGGAAGCTAACAGAGCTCCTCAGGACAGCCACTTCCCCTTGTCCCTGCTTCTGCAGATGAGTAATGACAGGGTTATTGTTTATTCTTCTGAACATGCACTTCTCCAGAGCAGCGTTTTTCCCATGCCTTGAAGCGTTTGTGGGTCTGTCCCAACTGCATTCAAGAGAGGCTGGATTCAGACACAGTATTGCAAGCTGAACTTGAATTCTGCAAGATATTACATAATAAACACCCCCCAAAAAAATTCAATCAAATCTGATCCCCAGAATGCTGCAATTGCCTCAGAGATAGAACAGTTTTGTGGGGAAAGGGGCTGGTTTCCAGTTGGTGAACCTGGGGAAAGCTTTGCCTATTTCCCAGCCTCTGTTGTTGGTGAAATAGAAGTGGTGCCACTGATTTCTGTGCATTGCTTCGAGAGCTGTGGATAAACTCTGGGATGTAAGAGTGAGAGAATCCTGTCCTCCCAGGCTGTACAGTAGAATCTCTGCAGTTCCCAAGGGAGCTAAATAGGTTCATTCCTGGCAGCATTTCAAAAGCAAACAGCCATTTCTGCTTTCCTCTGTGTATCTTTGTCTGCTAAAAACTGTATTTACGTACTGGAGGAGTGCCATTGTTTCCAATAGATGTTATGACTAGCACTGAGTATTCTGAGGGTGAGGTGTGCTACAAAAACAACTGAGTGAAGCTTTAAGGGCTGGACACACCACACTGAACATGATTGCCCTTAATAGAACAATGAAATGCAATCATTACTTTTGTCCTGTTCTACAGAATAAAAGTACAGATGAAAAAGGTAATTTGGGTATTTAACATCCCTGCCCAGTTTTTCAAATTTCCACTTAAAACTTCAAGAATTACAAAAGTTGGATTTTCAAGAAAAAAAAAAAAAGGTCACAAAAAGGCAACACAGCCAGAAACTTCAGTGTTCCAAAGATTTTTATATAAAATCAAGACTTCAGATTATTGAAAACCATTTATTACTAGACAGCTACAGACCATGACGTGCCTGTCAGGTATTGTAGTTCAAATCTAACTGATTTTGCATTGTCTTCAGTGATTTTGGGGGGTGGTTTTGCATGCAAAAGCTGTAGCAGAAGGTGTGAAGTGGTATGTAACAGTGTGTGAAAGTAACTTACACAAGCATTTGGATAGTTGTGCAGATATTCTTGGACCAACCTCTAAATCAGTTAAGTCCAGATCATTCATGAATCACAAATCATTCCCATATGAGGACTTCTTCCCAAGAACGATAAATAAATCTCCATAATCAAACCCAGGACTGCCACCTGCCTGCAGTGGTGCTGTCAGAGGAAAGGGACAAAGGAGAACAGAAATGAAATTTTATTCACATGAATTGTTCTTTCAGATGAAATACTCTGGGACAGCAAAAACTCCCTGCAATATTTGTGCTGCTGCTGCATCATAGAGGGAGTTTTGATGTCAGTGAGGAGTCAAGTCTCCCATGGGACTTCATTTCATCCTGGGTGGGGGGGTCTTTGCCTGCCTTCCAAGAGGGAAAATTCCAGAGTGTAGATGTTTTACCTGTGGGAAGGTAGAGTGTGAAAATGCCAGGACATGGATGGTCAAACAGTGACAGAGGCATTTTGTATTTATGGGCAGTGACAAGAGTGAAGTCTCTGGCTGCTTCAAGAGAACTTCAGGAAAAAACCCCAAGCTTGGATACTTTTGGCAGTGCATCTCAACCATAAAATTCTTCCTTTACATCAACTGAGCTGCCATTTTCTATGAAATTATAACAGAAATGAATTTATTTTATTTTACTTTTGAGGTGTAGTTACTATTTTTAGGAGGGAAGGCCTGCATAGAAAGCTGTTTAGTTAGGTAACATGTTACATTTTTATTCTAGTCTGGCACATTTCTGCAATTCCAGGCATTTTTGGCTTCCTGTAGAAAGCAAACTTCTGCCTTTTAGGCAAATGCTGTGAGTGTTTGAACTTTTCAAACTTTCTTCTGCTTATGGCCACTTTTGACAGATGTCTGGCTGAGTTAATAGTCTTAGATATCCTTGAATGCCTGGTTCAGTATAAGCAGCTCATCAGGCAACAGAAAGTTCCTTTACAGGTTTGCCCAAAATCACCCATCCACCAATGTTTTTGCCAGCCTCCCTGTTTCTACCAAAATCCGCTGAATAATCAGGATTTTCACAGGGGGGGAAAGGAAAGAATTGTGTAAATATGTGAGGAATTAACAGAATAAACATTATTTTAATAAAAGGGTCATTTAAAAGTATACAGATGCAGGTCAGACTCCTTTAAACCTGTTTTCAAAGAATGAATGGCTCAGTGTTCCTATGGCTATAATACATAAACTTTGAGTGATGTCACATAGTATTTCCTCTCCTTAATTACCTAAAAGGCAGGTTTTTATTAATGGTATGGCTTGACTTTGAGCAAGGTCTCTCTGTACAGAAGAGGCACAATACAGCAATGGACAGCAGAACTGGGTTTGTCTGTGTAGTTTCTAGAAGAATGTTTTGTATTTGAGAAACTGGAACAATGACTCAATTCCAATACCATTAATATGATTCTGGTAGCAGAAAATGGGAATTATGTCTTTCTAATGGGTCTGTGTCAAAACCAGCTGGTTATTTAAAAGCACATTTCAAGTGCTAACAGTATATCAAGTGATCATATTCCTTGTTAATCATGAGGGATTGAGCTGATATGCATGAGTTTGACAGAAAAAGGAAAAATTTCTAGAATTTTTCAAGAAATCAATGTTGTAGTGTTTTGTACAACATTAAATGTTTCTGAGGCTTTAAAGTGAAAATTGTAGTTGATAAACATCTTACGACTGTTTTCCAGAAGTGAGATCTGCAGACAATGGAATCTGCAGTAGGGGAAGCAGATGAAGCACAAAAACTGGCATGAAAACTACTCACTGTTTACAAACAAAGGAACACTTGAAAAATAGGAGTTGACAACTTAGGAACGTTCTGGATGGCTGAAGTTCCAGTTCAGAATGTTAGACAGCCCTGTTATAAAAGTGCTGCTTTAAAAAAGTCATACCTTATTCAGTTGAGGAAAGAAACATTTATCAAGAATGCTGGCAGTTGTGCAAAAAATGGGGAAAAAAGGAGTTGTTGAAAGATTGTTCTGAAGCTCCTCTTGCTGCAGCAGAGGTGACAGATGCTGGAGGATTCTTACTTCAGACACTGTAGCTGTGCCATGATCTTTCTTTACCAGCATTTCTTGAAAATTAGGAAAGAGGAGTTTTGAACTCATTTTCTTCCAATAAGCAGTGTTTGTTTTGAAATTGGTGTTTTTCACACAGTGAGACAGGCATAGTAGAAAGAGCTTGGCAACCGACCTTGCCTTTCTAAATAAACCAAATCATAGTGCTGCATATGTGGAAATAAAGGCTCTGAGAACTGTTCTGAAGGCAGTGCATGTAACTGGTAAAACATGTGTACTCCCTTTGCTCTGTGATCCTTGGGAGAACACATTTGCAACATCAATGAAATAAACACTGGTGCAGTAAAACGCCCTTGACAGGAATCCTTGGCTTGGGTAGCGCAGTTCATGGAAGTTCATGTCCTGACACAGGGCCTGGTGCCCTCACTGTGCCCTTCCCTGGCAAGCACAGCCTGGCTGGTGCCACCCCCTGGGCTGCCCCCAAGGAGATGTGCAGGATCCTACACCAAGGGGTACCTCAGAGAATGCACAAAGCAAGTGGGACGTGCATTTCAATATTACTGGTCCCAGTAGCAATATTGAGATTTTTCTGAGCACCTGGCCACAGTGAACACCATGGACATTGTTTGATTTTTGGGGTTTTTGCAGGGAATGTGCATTGCCAGTGAGTTTTTCATGCCACTTCATGGCCCTTTCATGCTACAGTTCCTCAGTTTAGGTTGGTAAATAACACGTCAATGCTCTTTTAAAAGTGTTTCTGACCCTTCTGCTCAAAGGCACGCGGGGGACTGGAGCCAAGCAGCCAAAGCAATACTGGGTTGTTCCAAGACAGCCAATGTGTGCCTGAGTGCACAGGCAGCCATGACCAACTCAGACCTGTGCTATGCCTTGGTTCTGCTCTGAATCACCACCAGAACCAAACAATCTCTTTGCTGTGTGCATGCTCCTCTGTGTACTTTATGGTAGTATTTTATGGTAGTATTTTAGGGACTTTTTGTTTCTGGTAGGCAGTAGCTGATCAGTTCTTTCAAAGTAATCAGAGGTGCAGAGACAGTTCCACCAAAAGACATTGATCCTTCACGTGTTCTCAAAGATGACCAGAAGCATTTATAAGTAAAAATGTTACTTAGAGAGAAGCATGGCTTAGGACTTGCTCTGTAGGGATCTTAACACAAACACAGCTTTGGGTCTTGCCCTTGTGTCAGTGTCTGCAATAAGAGCCTGAGTAATTTACCCAAGATCCCATAGAGAGATAGCAGAATCAGAACTATGATTCGGGGGTTATTGAACTCTGGTGCAGGATTTCCTCTCCTCCAGTTTTCATTTTTCTTCTGTGCTCCTGCAAATACAGAGTATCCAAGCTCTTTGGAACTTTGCTTAAAGGAAGAATGTTAATAAAAGATAACCCTTGGGAGCTGGTACAGGTGTTTTGAATGTATTAATTCATGAGCAGATTTGTATAAAGAAAATTTTTACATTTAAGAATTGAAATGCTTAGGTTTAATCTGGTTCTCAGTTGTAGTGTCTTAAAACCACTGAAAACGTGACCTTTAGCTGACCCATGACGATCCAAATTGACACCAGAAGGAGCTGGAAACTGGCTTCATTGTGACATTAATGGATTCCTCTTCTGTGATAGATATGGGGAAACAAACTACAGATTTAAAAACCATCTCTTTGGGAACTGCATCTTAATGATATCAGAATTGAGTAAATATATGCATAGTTCCAGGAATCTTCTAATGGAGCCTCTGGGCTTTGATTTTTACATCTGCTTTTCTGTGGTTTTGTAGCTCACCTCGTGCACTAGCCATTCAATATATATTTTATATTACTACAATAGTTTGCACATTTACTTTTTAATGACAAAAGGCTCCCACCCTCTTCACATCTGCATTGGAAGTATTTGCATAACTGAGGGCCTGCAGTGGTAAATGAAGGCAGCTCTTCTCTAGAGCAACACAGATTGCCAGGCCTGGAACACCAAAGGGAAGCAGTGAGACACTAAAACATTTCCAAGTTCAGCCAGTTCTTTGTGGTGGGGGTGAGAGGAGTAATTGTGAAAACAAGACAGCTAAATCAAAAGGAACTATAAAAAAAAAATTACAGTTATTATAATTTGTTGCAGTAGAGCAAAGATTTACCGGAAAGCTGTGGCAAAAGTACCATTAATAAAACACATAAATACTCAGTAACCTAAGGGAGAGCTGTTTCACACTCTGAGAACCAGCTTCAGCAGAAATGATTACTTAAGAAATGTGGCTTGTAGTCTAATGGAATTCCCACTGTAACAGATAAAAAAACACCTCACCTTCTCAAAGATTATTTCATTGTTTAACATGCTGGCCCTTTAGTATCTACATTATCTTGTCCATATAGGATTTTTTTAAAAATATTTATGGGGAAAATGGAGTCTGAATGTCAAAGTCTTCTAATCTTTATTGTTAAAGGGCTCGAACTTCAGTCAGTTCCATTTATGTTGCTGGAGACATCTGCAGGAAGTGTGAGCCAAGGTATCCACTTACCAATGACCACTGATAGCACATGGTAAAGATATTTAGATCCCTAAAGTAGCACAGAGGTGCACAAGGAGTTTTTAGACCTACACATCTCCCTAATTTCTGAAAGTGGTGCCTTCAGGAAATGACCAGCACCTGGTGTGTTATAAAATGGATCCCACTGAAATAAAAGGAGGGAACTAATCCAGAAGACTTAGATAAGGGGAGGGGTGTTTGATGTGAACTCTGGGGCCACTCTAGGCTACTGGAAAGAGCCCAAGGCTTCAGAGAGGTGTTTCCCATGGCAAAACTGGAGCCAAGGCTTGAACCTCATCCCAAACCTCTCTTGAAGCTCAGTTGTGCTACCCACAATCTGCATGGATCCCTGGATCCCTCCTCTGCAGAGATAGCTTTGAAGTGCACATCAAGGCACGTCTGTCCTCTAAAGCACTGCTGAAAACCTTGGAAGTCAAACTACTCTTCAAAATGTACTTTTAAGCAAAGTTTGGAAGATACTACTGCAGGGTAAACAGAGGGTGCAATATGCTTTGTTGAACTTGCTTAGCATGTTAAATCTCTCAATTCTGACATTTCTTTGTAGCATAAAGCTCTCCAGATCAGGTTATATATTATGCATTGTAAAACTCTAGTAGTGAAAACAAACATTGTTTCCAGAGTCATCTGTTTGCAATTTTCCTTGATTACTCTTCCAATAGATTTCAAGCTGTGGATTGAAAGATTTAATGCTCACATGGATAGAATTTGTTCCTTTTCTAATGATGACTTTTAGTTACATTACCCAGTCTTAAGTCAGCCTGCATTTCACTTTTGTCAAGACAAACGATTTTGTTGTCTTAAATCAAATTTTCATGATTGTCCTCAGCAATCTGTCACAGCAGAGTTATTTTTGCCTGGCTGTTCTGACAGCCAGCTCCTAAAAACAGCATCTGAGTATGTGAGAACAATGTTGGATGGTGCCAGTGGGGGATCAATGTAGGGATGACATAAAGGAGAAGGATCTGTAGATGAACTTGGCTTCCAGGCATCACAAGAATTTTGGACGCAGGGAGAATCAGAATCAACAGAATGGTGTCCCCACAAGCAGGCACAGCAACAAGGAGCCATTTATTGTAAAGGACAGGGAATGGGATGAGCTCTGCTCCGGGGATGGGAACAGTCACCCAGCAGTGGAGGAGGACACGGCCCCTTCCAGCTCTGGTGTCCTCTGTCTGTCACTGGTGGCCTCTGTCTGTCACTGCCTGACTCTCTGTGGCTGCCACAAGGCACAGCCAAGGAGGAGAGGTGCAGGTGGTGATGGAGACCTTGTTCCATGACACTCCCCCTCTCCTGCTGCTGAGTTTACCTGAAGGGCTTTGCTGTGAGCCCTGAGCTCCTTGTAATTCCTTCTGGAAAGAGAGGAACAAAACGGGGCTCTCCTCTCCCTCACAGCCCTTTGTATGGGGGTTGCACTCACATCTCCTTGAGGATAAAAACTTAAATTCTTCCAAAGCTCCTCTCGACATTGTTTTCTGTGCTTTTGATCATTTATTGTTTTTATTGCTATTAACAACGCAAAACTGAACTTCTAGTACTGGGAATTAGAATGAATGCTATGGAACTCTGACAGAATTATAGCAGATTTGTACATATATGGTTTTACATTGAGTAGAGTAAGAACTGGAACCAATTTGTTGTTACAAAAGTAAAAGTACAAATGTCCTCAAAATAACGTCCCAGAACAAGAGTGATTCTGAGGACACCTAACTATGCTAACATTACATGTTGAAAGATGAAAGAGCCTTTAATTCTAACTTTTGCAAATAACCCTTTGATGATTTATCAGATTTTAAGAGTTGTTTCTTAATTAAAAACATATATTAGTTGTATATGAGTTTATTTCTATGTATGACTTCTAAAGAGTTGTACTTCCAATTAGCTTAACACCTTCTGGTACAAATTAAAAATTAGGTAAAGGGAGTCAATGAGGAATGCTATAGGTGACATTTCCTATAAACATGAAATTAGGTAAAACTGTCTCATGGTTGTTAACTGTTCCCAGATGGAATAATGATAGTTCAAAGCTAGAATCCAGCACACACAACTTTCAGGTAAATTCTGTGGTTTATAGGTTTATTTGGAAATATCTACAGTTAAATTTTCCCACTTCTGAGCTTGACACAACATTATTTCTAGTTTTCTTTCTTTTGCTGTATTCACAATGGACTGATTTTTACATTAACTGGTACATTGGCACCAGAGTCCCAAAACCAAACCCCTTCAATGTGGAATTCATATGGAAAGAAAAGGGATTTCTCTTTCCTAAGGAGAAAACACAACAGTAACATCTGTAGCTCACCACTCGAGGGCTAAATCTGCCTCCATGTCAAATAAAGAACCCAGTTAGAAATTTATCTTTTTCTGTGATTGTTTGAAATTAAATTAAAGCATTTGGGACTGGGGAAGGTGTGAATCCATCTTCAAATGCAACATTTAAATTGAATTCACATGGGGGAAGGCAGGAGAATTCCAGCCACAGGTTGAGCAGGTCATGTAAAAGCTGAGCTGAGGAGGCTCTGGAGGCTTGTGCAGTCCTGGGATGTGTTTGGGGCTGGAGCTGAACTCCAGGGACATTGTCCACTAAAAGGACTCTCAGGACAAATAACTTTGCCTTGTTTCTCCCAGGGTTAGGGGACACATGAGGGTTACAGTTATAGCAAAAGGGACACAAAATTGAAACATGACTTTTTATGCACAATTTCTAGCACAGAGTTTGCTCTCCTGTTTTCCTGCTCAATTCCCAGACTGTCAGGAGAATTATCAACACCTTAAAGGCAGCAAGCTGTGTGACCTGTGTGGAGGGATTTGTCAGGGGAAGAAATTTCCAGCTTTTGGTCACAAAGGAACATTAGGAACATTAAGCATTCTTCATAACAAAGTTTGATTCTTTTTTAAAAACCCCAAAACTATACAATGTCTTTTAAAAAAGAATACCAAAAATAGTGTGTGTAGTGGTTTTATACAATAAATAATCTATTTTCTATAAATGTACAAAATCAGTTACACAGCAAGTAAGAAACTGATACAAATGCAATAACTGAAAGATATATTTAATTTTATAACTGTAATAATTTATTTATGAAATATATCCACATATATATAAAATATATCATATGTTTTGGCAAAGACCTCCCTTTCTTGTTTTGAACAAAAACTATTACCACTGGTTTAAGCCCTTTATAGATATTTTTACTGTTGATTTCTTTTCACTTTTCTTTTGGTCTCCATCTTTCTTCTTCTAAAATATAATTTAACAACAGGGGGTTATTGTTTAACCTATGTGCCCTGGGGAAAGTCTGCATGAAAGTCAGTAAACCCCCCAAAAAATTGTAATGTCACAAGTAAGGGATTTCCTCTCTTTTTAAATAATATAGAACAGGATTTGCAAAAGTTACTCTTTTTCCTTTGCTTACTCTTGCATCCTTGTAGCAAAAATAAGTCCATAATTTCTGAAGAAATTGTTTACACTGAAAAATGTCCAGGGTTGGATTTAATCCTTATTGCCAAGTTTCTGGGTTATTTGGTGCTGGTGTTTCAATGGAGAGATAAAGGTGGGATTTGTAGCACTGGCAAAGCCCAGGGGATGTGCTGTGGGTGTGACCTGCAGGGGCCTGGGACAGCAAATGGCCAGCACAGAAATGACTCTGGTGGCATCAAGTTCCACAGTGCTAGCCTTGCATCTGGAGGGAAATTCTTTGGGATGAATCACTGAAGTTCTGTTCACCAGCTACAGTGCATCCCCAAATAATCACTGTAAGTGTGTTTGAATGGAACTTCCAAGTGCAGGAATAACTTGTGCCTAAATTAGGTAATCTATTGAATACTCAATGTATACTCTTAACTTGCTATAGTTTATAATAATATTTATATTAGCCATTCATATTTATTCTGCATAGATACTGTCATTTAAACATCTGCCACAAAGTTACAATATGATGATTCAGGCTTGCATACATTAACAAGAGAAATATCTGTTTATTCTTAATGAGAACTGATGTAGAGGCAGTCTCCCTCTAACTCTCCACATTCTCCACTTGCAGCTGCCTGCACAGAGCTGTGGATGGATTCTTCAGACACAGAGCAAACAGTGAGTGGAACAGTTTCTATTGTACTTGTTTAAATCACAGAGAAAAACGTTTCCTGAAGCTTTGCATTGCTGAAGTTTGGGTCTGCCTTTGAAGTTTTCCTCAATAGTGATACATTCTCTGCCAGGTTACATGATCAAGATTATCCTTTTCTGAGGCTCTCTCGAGGGGAGAAAAGCTTCTTCATACAGGTTCCCATGCCCTCAGAGGGGCACTGCTGAAATGGAAGTGTTGCCTACTGCTGAATTCTCCACTGGCATCACACTGAAGCATCAAGTTTGTCCAGCTCAAGGGAGAGTTGTAGTTTAAGTTCTTGTTTCTGAGCTCCAGCAAATAAATGTTAAAGCTTTAAAGAAAACAAAGCAACAAACAAATAGAGCCAAACTGTTGAATATTCAGCACTAAGTCCCTGTTAGCTGAGATAATTGTGGTTGCCCTCCTTGGTTATGTGTACAGAGTAAGCTCTACACAGTTCTCTAATTACCTCTGCTCAAATAATCACAGCAACAAATTCAGCTTGGGGACTTCTAATCCAAGTTTCCCTTCACAGCAAAGAATTTGGGGTATTGGTGTGACTTTTTTAGAAGTGGCAATATTTGAAACTGGCTACTGGGTCACAGTAACCTCCTCATACCTGACATCAAAAGCAGATTTACTTTTCCCTCCAGATACTTCTTCCACAAAGTTTTTCCTGTTTTTTTACCTTAACACTTCAGCTATTACTGGAGCACTGCACTGGGATGTGTAGCTTAATTTGCTGCAGTGCTAAATGAGGAAAAACATGATAGACAGGAACAGCCCTTGACCTAAAAAAAAAGCCAAAATATGTATTGGCTTATAGCCAAATAATCCAACTTTTGAAGGGGTTACATCAACACAAGAAAGGCTGTAGCAGTTCTGTGTATAGTAAAGTTTATTTTAAAAATTAAATTAGGAAAAAAAAAAAACACCCAAACAACTCATGGGCCAAATTTTGTCCTTAATTTAGGAAGGAGTGATAATATTCAGTTGAAAGAATAAGGATTCTACAATACAAAGAATATTTATGGAAAATGAATATTTCTTTTTAACATTAAGCATCTGTAACATACCTGATTTATTCAGAATCCTCCAGACTCTCTGTGCTACTGAACAAAATTGTGTTCCTCTTCCCTGCATTGGTCTTTCTCCTCTGTCTTTTTCATTGATCCATGATTTCTGTAGAATAGAGATTGCCTAAACTTGTCACTGTGTTCTCATCAATGTCCCCAGAGATGAAATGACAATGTCATGCTCTTTGTTAGACTGCATAAAACATTCCAGATCAGTGCAATGTTCAGCGTGCCCCTAACTGGACAGATCTGCTGTTTCAGAATCACCACATCATAAAAAGAAACAGAAAAAAAGAAAATTCCAAGGAGTACTGGCTGGCTCTGGCCTCTTTCCTTCACTTATTAAACTCTGATGTGACACAGGAGTTTTCTTGCTTTTTTTCTTCCTGTTCACTCCCCCATCCCACTGAAGGGGAAGTGAACAAGCATCAGTGGAAGCGCTTGGCTGCTGGCCAGGGTTAACCCACCACAACTGCAGAGGGGAGGTTTATTTAAAATCAATACCTTTTAATCAGTTCCTCTTGAAAAATGCATCTTGATTCATTTATCTCCATGAAATGGCCTCATCATGGGGCCAGGTTGCCGTGACAGGAAAAGACACTCACCTCCTTCTGTCCTGCATTCTTCTGCAAAACTGCAAACACTGCTTGTCATGGGCATCCAAACAGGAGCATCGCAGTGAGGGCTGGGGAGCGCCCTGAGTCTGCCCTGTGGACCTCTTGCCTCTGAAGCTGCCTCTGTAGTTAGACAGTCCATATGGCACAGTCCTCCTGTTGTGAGAATCACACAGGAACCAATTAAAATTATGTTCCACCTCTTTTCTAGTTTAGTGAAGAGATCTGTTGATGGAAAGGAATAAACAATGGCAGAAAAATTAAACCCTGTGCTCATCTAAGTTCTCCCTGTACTAGATCATAACTTCTGCTCCATCAGCTCAGGCTTTCATCAAGTTATAAATTAGCAGTTATAAATTACCAAGTTATAAATCCTTCAGCTCTACTGGAAGGATTAATTGGCAGATACACTACTAGAAAAAAAAATTGGAATACCTAAGAGGTGATGCAAATACATCCCCAGGTTATCACGTATTTTACTCCTTATTCCTGTGTTGTGTTGGTTTCCCCAGCCAATGCACAAGATCTGTCACATTCAGTGCCTTGGCTGGTCTGAAGTGACAGAGGAGCTGTGCTGATTTCACCAGATCAGTAGCATTGTGTAGTTGTCATGTAGTTCATGGTTCTGAGCCTGATTTGCCATTAACTTTATCATTGAGCAATTGAGAAAACTGCCAGCATGACTCATTTACTGCATCAAGTTTGGAACATGACCCCTGGAGTTTAAAATGCAAGAAACTCCCAGGTAATCCTCCTTGTATGGTTCTACCTTTCTGTGAGAGATCCTATTCTGTGCTGCAGCACACCAAGAAATCATAGGAGGTCCCTCTCTTTATCTCCCTGCATGATTTGTTCTTCAATGGGTTATGGTCAATATTCCTATCAGGAAAGGAAACGGTTCTTCACTGCCTGCTAAAACCCCCAAAAAGAGTTGGATAGTTTGGATTGATGTCATAAATTACTCTCTTCCAAGCTGTTAAAGAATCTCAATCAACAGCAGCTGTACTCCCCATGAAACTTCTGGAGACTCATAAAAGTTCCTGAGGACTTGAGGGATGGGCTAAGCAAGACACAAATCCACAAATGCTAAAAATCTGAAGAGAATCTCATGTTCAAAAGCAAGAAAGAGGAGGGGAGGAGTGGGGAAAAAGAAAAAAAGAAAAAGACAGGGAAGAGGAAGTCAGAGTCAGTCTAGAAAGGTTACAGAAAGGTTACAGAACAAAGCCTGAATAATGAGTCTGGAACCACTACCTTCACATAGCTCTGCTTCTTTCATTTCTGCTTTCATAAAAACATCATTAGGCTGCTAATGGGAAAGCTGCAAATTTTCCATTTTCCCACACACATGGTGGGCTGAAAGGTTCAGAAACATTATTTTCCTAATCTCTACAACAATTTTTGATGCAACATCAGTACAGTTGATGCAAATCATTTATTCAAGCCTCTGCACTCCTAGTACATTTGTACCAGTGCACCTTGTCTTTCACAGCCTGAACCTGTCAGAGCTGGGTTGATTCTAAAATCATCCTGAGAGAGAAAAAATCACAAGCAATACTTCTGTGTTCAGAGCCCAGGGGATGGTTTTTCTCCAGCAGGTCCTGGTCTGCCTCCATGCAGAAAATGTTCCTTATTTTCACCACTTTGCTCCTATGCCAGGACACTGGGAAAGACCAAGAACACCCACATTTGTCTTAAAAGATTTTAGGACTTGATTTTGGCCTCCCTTCTCAAACCATCATTTAAAAAGCTTTTTGTTGTCTTTAGGATTAGGAGCAAGTCCCATTTTATAATTTAAGAGTATTAATAATTCTATACTGACATCTGCTTTACAATAATGAATGTGAAATTGCTAATGTAGGGAACTCCTGACATAAATAATTTCTCCATGGTCGTATTTTTTTTTACACATTCATGTTTTTATGAAGTAAGAACTGATGTTTAGAGGCAGGAGTGGGGGAAAGTTCCTTTCTTTTTAACAGTGGCAAATCCTCTATGAAAAGTGTCTGGTAAAATTCTGTTATTCAACTTCCTGCTCCAACTGAGACTGAAATGCAAAGATGAATTTTGTGTGTTTTAGACAATGTGAGAGCCCTGTTTAATGACAGATAGTTTGCCAGGACATAAAGAAGCTTCTTGCAGCTTTTGCAGATGTCATCCTACATTGTGCTAATGAGACATAAAACACTGTAATATATTATTCTCATTATTTAAAGTGGTTCCTTGTTCAAAAGTTCACTCTTTTAAATATGATACTGGGCTTTTTTACTCTAAAGTTAAGTTTTACCAAAAGCTCTGTGGGACTGAGTCACAGTTTTCCCTGAGTCAGAGGCTCTGCCTGAATAGCCAGAGAGAAAGAAGGGCATAAGTTTTATTCTTAATTGCTGCAATTGGCAAATTAATGGACCAAGCAGAAATGTCATCAACTTTTGATTTTACCTCAATCCATCACTATGTGAACTGCAGTGATTGAGGAAGGGGCCCATTAGCAATCTGCTGCCTTTCCTAAGAGCCAGTAAATTCCAGCAAACAGGGAGGAGGGCAGATATAATTATAATTACAAGTGATAAGAGCCATGAATCACAGCCTTAAGGAAAGGAGGAAAGGGATATTTTTGATACTTCTTCTGATCTTTCTAATTAAGTACATTATGCTTCATAGCTTAGAAATTGTATTCAAGGCTACTTCATTCTCAGTGGACCAGAAACATGTGCCAAAGCAATGGCATTTTCAAGTGTTTCAAGTTTCAAAGACTTTTAACCAGAATGAAGTTTTAGTGTAAGGTAATGTGCAGATTTGCCAATCAGAGATAGAAATACAATAACCCAAATATGTCTGGTTTTGGCTTCTAATCTAAAAATTCAAATTCAAACAAAATACACTTCAAAAGCAACCCAAAGTCTTTCAAATAATAATCATGAAGAGTTTGGTGAATTTTATATGCACAGGGCACTTTGTGTCCCCTCAGTGAATATAAGGATCAGCTGGAGTGAGGCACAGGCAGAACTGAACTAGCAGTTCCTTACACTGTCTTTTATGATCCAGTCCCTGGACAAAGTACTGGCTGAGCCATTTACTAAATGTTTTGGAAATTTCTCTGCAGCATCCACAGGTTTTTAATTAATTCATTTTTTAAAGGTTTACATTTCACAAGAAAATTTGAATTCCTGACTTTTAACTCAGTATGCAGCATTTCTTCCTTTAGGAGAATAAAATTCTCCTGAAGTAAACGAATCTGAGTTTAAGATATATTTGCAGCTAAGGTGTGCTGTGAGTCCTTCATGCCTTTCTTCTCTACAAAGTGGAGAATAAGCAAACCTAGACATTTCTGAATCAGCCTTTCCAAGGTACTCCTTCGAACTGGTATCTGATTGGCAACATCCAAATCTGTGATTTCTGAGGCATTACACTCTTTTGGGAGGTTCACTATGATTACTCCAGCCAGCCAGTGGGTGCATAAAGGTCTGCATGCTCAGTGCTTTAGCATTTTCTAACAAAGAGAAGGTCTGAGTTTAAGGAAATAATTGCTTCTTCAATATAAGCTATTTATTCTTGACTCTGTATGCAAAAAAAAAACCCTAAGAAAACGATCACAACTCTTCAGTACTTGCAATAATCCCATGTGTGGCAATTGTGATTAGTCAGTGCAACAGATAATGAACTGAAGATAATCTCATGTATAACAGAGCAGCACAGAATTAATCATAGCACAGTGTGTACTTGTCAGATTGGGTACTAGAGGATGAAATAACCCAGATGATTTGTGTACTTTGTGTCCCCAAAACACAATTAGAAAAGCTCTCCCCCTACGAGCCAGCTAGCTCTTGGAGGAAGGTTTTGCCATTAAATTAACAGAAATAGGCATTTGTTTGTTGAAATAAGACAGGAAGTCCAAGCAATTGGTACCAAGTGATTTTTCCACTGAACAGCCATTCTGAAACAGTGAAAATCTTCCACAGAAGAAAACTTCCTGTTGGAGGATTAATACCTTCAGGGTGGATTGGAAGTGAGATTTGCCTGACTCCTGCTGTCCCTCACTCACAGTGAAGGCTCAGAATTCAGGCAGACAAATCCAATTGGTTTAATTTTATAACATGTGGCTGAGTTTCTCATGCTATGTTATAATTGATCTATGAGCTGCTATTATTTTCTACTTTCCCAGCCACTTTAACACAGCAGATACCTTCAGGGCACTGGGGAGTTTCAGCCTAAACAAAGGGATGAGGGGGTTGCAGCAATCATCTTAGATGCTGTGATTTCAGGATTCAGCCAATATATTTTCTGGCACACATCCAGACCAGCAACAACAGTCTCCAGTGCTTTCAGACAATCCCAAAATGCATGGGATCCCTGGAAGGACCACTGAGAGTAAATAAAGCAAAATTTACCATCCTCCAAGTGAGACAAAATGTCCCCAGAATGAAGGATGATGCCTGGGGAAATAACAGATATTTCTGTGTGTATTTTGATATAAAGGCACTGCAGTAGCACTGTGTAGCCTTGCAGATGAAGAGATCATTGGCTGCTCTGGAAGTTGGCTCCAGCTCTTCCTGTAACAGACGTGGGTTTTTAGGAGCTCACAATAGAGGCACCTCCCATATTAACCCATCCTTACCATTATTTAAGGAGTAAAACATCTCCAAAGGATGCCTGACTTGTTGCTCTGGTCATCCTGTCCACATTCTCAGAAGCTGCACTTTTTCTGGGTAGCTTTTTGAAGCTAAAGCTATTTTCAGATGAAACTACTTTTTATCTTTTATAGCTACGCCTTTCTTTCCCACATCCTAAATTTAGTAGTGCTCAGTGTTCCTAGATACTGAACAGGCTCCTATCATCCAAAAAGATGCACCTCCATGACCTTGCTATCTTATCTTTTAATTAATATTTGCTAATTTGCAAGGATGCCAATTCATTTTAGCTCATTAATTACAGCAAACTTAGGTAATAAGCCAAGGACTGCACACACCTGCTTCACCACTCAGGCTCACTGACCACGTGAGTGCTTTGATTTTCCTCCCCCTGGGGCTTCTTGTACCCATGTCAGGCTCTGTGAGAATCTGGAGCTGTTTATCACTCTCCATCCTCCTCTTGCAGCTGTCAAAGGGGTGTTACAGGTTCTGTTTCTCAAATATGGTCAGAACAATATCTGAGTTGTGGAGTGGAAAAGCTGGGGTATATTTATTGGGGTAAACAATATGAATCATGCCTGGGGGTGTCCCTTAACATCCCAAATCCCCAGAGAGGCTGGGTAGAGCTCACCTGCCCTAATAAACTGAGGCTGTGTGTCACAGAAATACCTCTCTCAAAACAACTCTCAGCATCTCCTTCGGTGCCTCATGTCAATCCCAATCTGCTCCCAGCCCCGTTACAAAATATATAATCATTAATTTAAAGAAATAAGTAAAATTTGAAGCAGCATCTTCTGTCTGTCAGACCCAAATTCAGATTATTCCTTTTCTCCCTCTGACTGGCAGTCAGTACTATCAGTAAGTGGTTCTTACCATTTACCAGTGGCACAAAACCACTGAGGTAAAGCCCAAAAGACAAAGCAGCTGGGAAATATGGATGAAATTAATACAATTAAGATTTTTTCAACCTAAATTCAGAGTACTTACTGCTGCTTCAGAAGCCACCCCAGCAGTGCACACAAGGAACACACACTACTGCATGTTCCTACCTCTCTCCACAGCCTGTAGAGTTCAAAACCCACCGCTGGCTTAAAAACAAATAAAACAAAAACCCAGGGGAAAATAAACACATGGTGTTAAAATGTAAGACTGGTGAAAGTGACTGTGGTTTGACAGCCCTCAAGAGTGTTTATTCTTAGAATTAGACCAGCAGGAGCAGCAGTGGTGAAATTTCAAAGCCCTGGCTATCAGCATGTCTCATCCCTGACCTCATCTTCTCAGGGCCAGCTCCTGCAGGGATTGGAACTGCACAGCCAAATCATTTCAGATCTTCCTGAGATTGCTGTAAAACATCAGTCCTGGGAGTACTGTCAGTAAGTTCAGAGGAAATATTCTACTTCTAGACTGAGGAGGGCATACAAGCTATGCACACTTCAGACAGAGAGACACTGAAAGTGTGAGATGAATATACATTTTAAAATGTAATAATATCTCTGAATAGAGAGGCCTAAAATCAAATAAAATATAACAATTACAGCAGGAGCCTGTTACCATGTTCAGTAAATCTATTTGAAATATTCTTCATTTCACATGAAGATTTTGCAAGACAAACAGATTCCACATGTTCCCATGAACAGTAAAGATTGCAAAATCAGGGCGAGCTTCATTCAGAAAAATAAAATCAACTCAACAAAGATTCATCATTTCAGCTTTGGCACTTGGTTCTGAAGGTTAACCATGTGCACTGTTCAGCTGACAGATCAGCTTCCTTATTCGAGCTGCCTGGCTGGCAGCCACTGTTTTATCATCATGCCTCTGACTAGCAGGGATTTTCAATCTGATCTGGAGTTTATGAGCACCTGCTTAATTGTTCTGCTGAACAAGAGATCTTGAGCTGTGTACTTTTATTTCCACTAAAATACTTCACACCAATACATCACCTATACTTATTTAATGATGAATAGAATTATCCAGAATTGGGGTAATTATGATAATTTAGAACATCACTTAATGTCCATAAGGATTAAAAGCATCTTAAATTTTGTTATGTGGGCTTCTGTTCAACAAAATTCAATCACCAAAGAGATGCAGGTAACAAAAAGATGCTATGAAGGAAAAATTGGCCAGCAGCACATGCAGTTAGAGCAGAGTAGGCACTGGGCTGTATTAAATCTTGTCTGTTGGAACACCATCCTGAGACATCATCTGTGTGTGTGTGAGCAAAACTGTGAGTGCAGAAATGCTAGGCTACAGATTGTTTCCTTTCTGAGATGATTTTCTGAGGTAACCTAAGTCAGTAATGAGCAAAGATCATTAACTCATATTTGTTGGAGAGCTGGGTGCAGCTGGGATCTGCTCAGGCTGTTTAGTTCCTGACAAACCCACTCATCATCACTTACAGCCACAACCACAAGTGTCTGAAAAGCCTTTCTCACCTCAGCCAGTGTCACCTGAGGTCAGGAAAACACATTTCTGTTGGGCACTATCTGGAGCTAACTTGTTGCTAAGGATTATCTGACTTGCCTGAGTCAGAGAAACAAATTTTTTTTATTAAGTGACAAAATACCAGATCCTTCCAGTGACCCCATGTGCTCCCACAGCAAGGAACACTGAGCAGATCCTCTCCCAGTGTGTCCCACACAGCAGAGACAGACACAAGTCCTGTCCCTGTCCTTGCTCTCTCCCAGAGGAAACTGAACCTGTGTTAAGTACAGAGGATCAGAGCAGCAGCACAGTGTTAGATCAAAATATGCCTTTCACTTTTTCCATCCAATTTGCCTGATTCAGAAATTTATGTAACTGGCAGACAGAACTCTTAGATCATCATGTAACTGGTCTTAACAGTGTGGTCACAGAATTTCATTCACTCCTCTTTTGAACATAATAACAAATACCAAAATGACATGTCATTTAGGAAAGAAAAAAGCATTTTTGCTTTGTTTTGGACCCTTCAAAAGACATGTTCTTATTTTTGGTGCTTAGTTTGAGTGAGAAATTCTCCTTTGGAAATGTCTGGATTATTGCCATAGATGCTCATTTATTTTAGAATTGAAGACCACTTGAGTGTCTGTGCCCTCATGACAGTAACACTTTCTTAGGAGTTGTCACCTTTTTAATCTATCACTCATCATTCTGAGCATCAATAGAGCTTCATGCAACAACATTCATGTTATTTACTGAATGAACTATAATTGTTTTTATTGCTGTTGAATGTACAATCTCAGTTCATATTCAAATATAGGATCCCTCTGAAGTGCAGATCTAAAAGTAGTGTTGCCCATATTTTCTTCCTTACCTATATTTTCCTCTTTAACTTACAAAATTAAGCATCAAGCTGTGCCTGTATTACGTCAGTGGGTACTGTCTAAAAGACAATTCATTATTTAAAATGTGTCTGTAGCTATAGATCAAGATAAGCATAATTAATCACTTGACAAAAAAAAAATACATTGCAAACTAATCCCTGGCTAATCAATCTTATCAGGGAGCACAGTTTACCAGCTTTTAATTACCTTTGTTATGCAACCTTTGTTTGTCTACACCACATAATTGCATTATTCTCTTTTGACTTACCTGCCTTTCTCTAGGTCATCTTCTTTTCCACTTTCCCACTGCTGCCAGAATGAAAGACTCACTATATCAAACCAACACTGGTGCTCCTCATGGTCTGGACTAACAGCAGTGGTTCACAGTCAAGTATAGAGCAATACTCAAAACATGTGTGCAGAGATAATTTCTCATTTAATTGGTGAAAGCTGTACGGAGTCAGAGGCTCCACATTCTGCAATTTTGTGCTTTTCTACAACTGTCACCCTGCTGATCTAAGTGGTTTCTCAGCAGGGATAGAAATAGACCTTCTATTGTCACTCTGCCTCCAACAGCTTCAATAAAAACTTTAACTGCTTTTCCAGAAAAGGAGGAGAGGCCATGACCAAGATTTGTTTTGAATATATTACAACAATGCTTAACAGCTCCTGTTGGGAAAAGCAGAAGAAACCAGAGGAGGAATTGAAGTTTGTATTTACAGTACAGAGGCAAGAGTAGCCTGAAAACAGAAAGTACTGAGGAAATTTTGTGGGGAACAAGAAGCGATAAAGTGAAATAAATAAGTCAGGGGGAAAGAAAGAAAAAAATAAGAAGCAATTGTAGGGTTTGATGTAGTGGGGAAAAAAACATAAATAAGCAAGAAAAATACCAGAATCAACAGATGTCAGGAAAACTTCTCCAAACTTTAGCACCAACTTTCTGGCTTCTCGCTGTGTATATGATCCTCCAAGTTGCATTGGAGCCAAATTTTTAGTAAATACAAAAACTTTCCACAACATGTGTACAAGAGGAATGTAAAAGCCCCTTTTACAAACAGCCAGTCTGTACACATCCTGTGGTTACTTGCATTTCAAAGAAGTAGTGTAACTTGCTCAGGATATTAAATTGCCTGAGCAGGCCTGGTTCCCCTCATTCACATCCCAAAGAACCTCTCGACTTCCTGAGATGTTATTCCAAATCAATCACCAGAGCAGAGTTAGTGCCTGTTCATGGCACGTGGAATCTTAAATCCTGCTTCTGTTGCACTGAAAGGGTTCAAAATACCCAATACACTTAATTTAATGTTTACCTCTGCCCTGGGAGCATTCCTAGGAAGAATCCGAGGATTTCCGAAAATCACAACTGTGCTGTTTCAGTGAGAGTTTTGTACCTCTGTCACCTGTCCATGGAGCAGGACAGCAAAGCTGCCCAGTTCAGACAGATTTCAGGAAATTCAGTCCCTGCTGGACTGATTCCAGGCTAATTTCACCATCATACGCCCACTCTTTATCAGCCTCAGAGGTTCAATTCACCCAGTTCCAACAGTGTTGTTAGGTTGTACAAGTTTATGTCTTAGGAGCTAAAAATGTATTATTCTGTGTGAATAATTAATATTGAAATTGAATGTATTCATTCCATGGTTTGCATAGAAACATCCCATCACATGGCATAAAAACTATAAAAAGAGAATTTCCTAGTCCTCACATTAAATCATTTCACGTTAACTTATATCCTATGGGGGTAGACTTTACAGATCTGCTGCTATTTTATGTACAACTGACTTCAGTTAAGAAAGCAAAGACTTAGAACCCCAACTGTTTACTATATACAGACTTCATTGTCAATTCTACAGGTATCATGAAAATATTATATGCCTTGTTTCCTAATTTTTTTGTTGTTTCTTTAGCGATACTGGCACAAAACTTTCATGTAGGAAAACTCTCCATATCACTGAATTAATGCACATGAAATAATTTTGGCAGTGGAATGAAAATTGTAAGTCCTATAGACTTAAAAAAGGATATCCTAAAAAAAAAATCATAAAGAAAAAGGGGAGTGTATGTTTAAAATTAGCAGAAGTCTATTTATTCAGTGCGTAGGGGAAAAGGAATGTCATTCCTCCATTTTCACTGGTGAGGTCTGACTTAAATTTACTGAGTCATAAATATTTGGCTAAAATAACCCTAAGTAATCCTGGGGTGGATTAGTGCAGGTATGGAACTCAAAGAATTGAATGACTTGTGTGAATGCATGATACTCACAGGTTGGTAGAAGTTCAAAAGACGTCATCAGACATGGCCTCTAGCCAGGACACACACGTGAATTTACAAATTCAGTGCCCTAAACCCCATTTGACTTAACCTAGTTTATGGCTACTTTCTATTTTTCTACTCCTTTTGTTATTTTAATCTCATTAAAAGCTTTGCAATCGATTCAAAGGCAGATCTAAATCATTACAACTGTTCCCAGACTTTAGTCACCGGAATACTTCAAGTTCACATCCCAGAGTCTGAAAATCTTGAATTCCTGAAGTCACTTGTTCTCAGGCTCATCTGATGTCCTGATTATTTTTGTACTGAACTGATCGCTGTGGATGCTACAGGAACTTATTAGCCTGGGAGAATCTTTACAAATCTGAGGTCTGTTTTGGTTACTCAGCAAGACAGGATATATACAGTGGGGTAGGAAAAGGAGGCCCCTAACCTTTGGGATGTAGGCAAAGTGTCACTCTTCCTGGATGCTTTCTTCCCATTAAGCACTGTCAGGCAGACAGCAGAGCAGCTTTTCTGCACGTGTGCTGCACCCCCGCCGCCCTGTGTGGAGCTCAGAACTTCCAATCCAGGGGAAACGGCTTCAAAATTTGTTTTTATTACGAGTTCAAACAAAAGCTTGCGTTTCCGCACAGGACAGTTATAAAAGGCTTTCTTTTGTAACATCTTAAAATCTGGCATATTGAATTTTTCAAACATTATCTTAACGTCTCGGTATTTTTCCACGCTAATTGGTATCGAAACTAGTACAGCTGCACGCACGCACACTATTCCCGCTCTGGCAGCGGGTGAGTTGTTAGAAACACATTTCTCGTGGGAAATCACCGCTATTGCTCCTGTCACCCATGCCGGCGCACCGCGGGGTCCGGGCCGGGCAGGTGCTGCGGGGGCAGCTCGGGGGCTGCGCTGGGCTCCCCCGGCCCCGCCTCCGGCTGCCCCCGCGGGGTCCCCGGGGCTCCCCCGCCCCTCCCCGCCCGCCATTTCCCGCACTCACTCGGGGGTGTTGATCCAGATGATGTCGAGGTGGCAGTAGTACACGCACTCCTTGTCCTTGTAGGTGTAGCAAGTGCAGCGCCGGGCCCGGTGCCGCAGCGCTCCGCCGTCCGCCCTGGCCCTGCCGCCCGCGGCCGCCGCCGCTCCGCTCTCGTCGCGCTCGCGGTGTCCCGGGCCGGCCGCCGGCAGCGCGGAGCGGGGCCGGGGCAGCGCGGTCCCTGCAACAGCCGCGCTCAGCTCCCGGCAGATCCCGGCGAATCCCCGAGCCCGCACACCCCCGCCCGCAGCCCCCCCGGGCCCGGCCCCGCTCCCCGGGAGTCCCGGGGCGCCGGGAGCACCGTTATGTTGGTGCGCGCCCCGGGCTGCAGCGCCAGCCCGCGGGGCTCGCGATAAACCTACGGGCGGCCAAAGGATGGCTTCGCAGTCCCGTTCTTTGCAGCGCACCGGAGTGGGCTGCTGCTTGCAGCCTGTTGGAAGGAGGGGGAAAAAAAAGGCAACACAAAAAAAACACCCAGCCTTTCTTTGTGTGCATGCGTGGAAGTGGGCAAAGAAAGAAAGAAATTCACGTTACCTGCAGTCGACGTAATCGTAAGTCCAAAGAGGAACAATAAACCCAGCTCCATTAAACCCAAATTGCACGCTGGTTAACTGCAGGCAAAGGTGAACTGCAGGCGCGACTGAACCGTTCCAGGAGGGATCGCTTCAGGTTGGAGGCAGGGAATATCCTGGGCCCGGCGGCACACGCTGCTCCCGGGAGCTGGCTCCCACTCGGAGGTGTGATTAGCGCTTCTCCCTCGCAGTTAATTTCCTCCAGTGCAGACTTAGTCCTGAAGGGGAGAGTGTTATCAAAAGAAGGGAAGATCCATCGCTCGGCTTTTCCCACACACACCTCCCACCCCACCCCCAAATCGGATCAGCAACCGGAGCTGCTGTTTTCCAGCTGCAGACGCCTCCCACCCGCCGACAGCTGCCGGCCTCCCCCGGGGCGCGGGCCGGGGGCGGGCACGGCCCCGCACCGCCCCCGCTCCCCGGGCAGGTAACAGCCGGGCTGGGGCAGCACATCCTCCGGAGAGCCGCGGCCCGCCGTGCTGCTCTGCCTTCAGCTCAATTACCTGATCCTGTTGCTCCGTGTCTGATTCCAAAAGGAATCGCTTGTGTAATAAAGACGCAGCTTTTTTTGAGTTAAAGCTGGGCTACAGATTTGAGAGTTGTTTGGAGGGCTTTTTTTCTTTTTTTTTCCCCCCAAGACTCTGCCACTGATTTCTGTGGGTGAAATTAAGTCACCAATTTATTCAGACTTTCTTTTCCCTACTTACCTATGAGCACCTCTTTGCAGGCAAACCCACCTAGAGTGCAACACTTAAGACAAATTTTGTATTGTGTGAAATACCTGATAGCTTGACCTAGGAGAACACTCCAGCTTGTGGCCCCATTTTCTATCGTAGAAGCAGATATTAAGTGATAATAAGTAAGGGTTTAAGGTAATTGGCTGTATCTTTTCTTATAGTAGTATGTACAATATATCCTGTTTTGGAAAACACATATTATAGAGAGCACATGGAGACATGTTGCAAACTTAATTGTGGATATTTTAAATCAAAATGTTTCACTTAAGAATGTTTCAACACTAACAGAGCTGCAGCCAAAATTTCTTTTATGTATCATGCCAATTTAACATGTCCATTAAAATCTGTAAGAAACTGGTTGGAGGATCACCCAGGAATTGTCCAATTGATGAACACTGTTCTCTACAACCTCACATTCTTCTCCAGCCCTGCCCCCGACTCCAGCTTCTGGTGTGGACTGTCCAGTACCACTTGCAAAGAAACCTCATTAAGATGTCATGTTTTGTCAGCTTGTCAAGCCTTGCCTTTGTCAGTGCCTGAAGATTGAGAGTTTGGAGTGGACCGTGTTCCCAGCTGCTCACAAAAGCACGGTGGTCACCAGGCAGGGCAATAGCCTCAGGCAAGCCCACAGCTCTCTGAGGAAATTTAAATTGCTTTTATTTCACACTATTTGTGCAAATTACAAGATGTTCTCATAATAAATACAGGGGGGGAACCTGTAAACTACTAAACCTGCAAACTACCACAGAACCCTGGTAAATTACTGAATTTAAGAGTATATTGAAGTTCATAGCTGGGAAAGAAGTGCTTGCTCACCTTGAGGGATGAGGAACTGCAGTGACCTGAATGTTTGTACCCTTTGTTTTGCTGGGGCAGGGGGGAGTCTGTGTGTGTTCAAGCCAAGCTCCCCAACATCAGCAGAGTTACAGTTCAGCCTCACAGTCCTAGGGGTGCTCTGTTTTGAAAAATATTGTGACAAAACAGCTCTGAAAAAAGGAATTGGTTTGAAGTTATTGCCATTTCTTATATACCTAGTAAAAATTAATTGTTTCAGATCAGGAAGTTCTAGATATTGTACTCTCGTGCTATTGGATACAGGATCGATTTTGGCAAATGCTTATGATTGTGTTTTAACTCATCGGGAAAAGAAAAAGAAGATTTATTGTGCAGTTACTGTTTAACAGAAACTGAGGGAGTAGGAAGTACTGGTTACATGTTGCAGGTATCATAAGTAACAATTACATCAGTCTAAATTCTGATTCGTTTAGTTCATTTTCCTTATTGCAACCGTTACTCATTTTTTATTATAATAATGCAAATTTATCATAGAAATGAGAAATATATAACTGTATCATATATATAGATATGTCATGACAAAAAAAATTTTGTTGCGTGTGAACTAACATTTTCCTAAAAATTTTTTTTGTGTTTTCTACATGAAATTTTGAAGGCATCTTCTACATTGCTCTACTTTTTCTTCCGTGTGCTGTTTAATCTCTGAAGAGCCAGGGGAGACTATATCAGCACCCACTGCTGTGCAAACAAAAGGAGTAATAAAATATATTCTTAAATCAGCTACCAGGGTTCAGAAATTAAGGGCAAGGGTTTGGCCAAGTGACCTAATGTAGGTTTTAGTAGAAGATAAGACAGAGGCTCTACAGGAAGAAAGATACTCTCATCAAAGGAATGAATGCTTCTGGTACTGTAGGCCTGATTCTCATTTATTGATTCACATTGATCATCAAGTTGTTTGGGTCATATATTACCTAATGACTTGAGAACTTTTTGTTTCATAAATAGAGCACTCTCAAAACAAGAAACACGATTAAGGAAATAGCAACAAATAAATTTTTTAAATCCAGGGTCTGTTTTGATTTGGGATAAGAAATAAAAGATATCTGGATACCATTGCCAGTGATATTCACATATGATGCAAAATAGTTTTGTAAATCTATTTAATGATTGTGTTTTCATTTAGTAAAAAAAAAAAAAAAAAGTAAAAACAGTAGTAGCCTTGGAAGTAGTAGGCAGAGATTGGAAGCCAACAGACCTAATTCATAATATTTTTCAGCCCTTCCTTTAAAGTTGTTTTAACTCCATAGATTCCTTTTTCTTTTCCAGTTTCAAGATCTTTAAGGTGGATGGGCACTTTGCATAAATCTTGAGAGCCGTGTTCAAAATGTGTAGAATGAATCCTTCTCTTTATACCTTCAATCTTCCCAACTCCACCACATCCCCTGTGCCCTTGTGCAGCCCTGGCAGTGCTGAGCCCTGCTCAGACAATGGGAATTCCCCAGTCCTGGGACACTTCCTCATTCTTAGGGCCACCCAGGCAGCTGAAGAAAGACAATCAGCAGATCTGCCTCATTGCTGGGTATAAATATTGTATATTTGAGAACTTCTAATTGACTGAAGGGAGAATAATCTCAGGGATGAGGTCAAGGCTGAAGGAGTCCTGGAATGTGGAGCAGCTGAAACAGATGATGTTAAGGCAAGTAAGCTCAGATTCCAGATTTTATATGCGAAAACCCTGGGCTGCCATTTCAATTAGGAACATAATCTTAGGTTTGTTTAGGACTCCTCTGCCCCTTGTATCCCTGCTTTATACATCCACTCCTGTGATTGTGGGGCAATCAGAGCCCCAGCAGTAATTCCACAGCATTTAACCTTCATCATACAGGTGACTACACAAAGCAGTTGTGAGTTACAAAGAAGTTCCAGATGTGTTTAAATAAAGTTGGTTACTGAGAGGAACCACTTTAAAAGCTGAGTTCCTAGGATGTATTTACACAAGTAATAAAGCCTGTAGTTAAAAGGTAGGGTAAGGTTTCAGCAGCAGTGCAGGATTTTTGGCGCTGATGCCTGTTCTTACAGCTTCACAGCAGGCCAGGAGGAAAGCCTGATCAATACAGATATGGTGCTAAATAAAGACAACCCATCTAGTGCTTTATAAACTATTCATATTTCTTTTCCCACCCTCTTGCTTCCTTCTTAGTCACCGTGTTCTTTAGTGTTATTGAAAAAAAAAAAGGTCATATTAAGCTGCAAACTGTGTTTAGTAGCACACTCTGCACCACTCTCACAAAGCAAGCAACTTCATAGTGGTAGCTGATGTTGGAAAAATGTGCTGAAATCAGTAGGTTCTCAAGAAAACCTTATCTTCTGATTATTATTTGTTACTTTTTGCTGGAGTTCTATAGGCAGAAAGCTGAAGTTAATCTTGTCTCCCCCCGTGTTTCAGACAGTCCCATTCAAGCCCTTTGATGTCAGTGCAAAGAATCCCATTTTTAGTGGCCTTTGAACCAGATGTAGTAAAAGGGCAACTGAGCATTTGTAGGGGTTGCAACTAGGTAACTTGCTTAAAGGAGGGGAGTTTGGATATTCCTTTTTGTTTTCCCCTTTTTTTTATTACTTTTAGTATTTATATCCCATTAAGAGTAATGTAGATACTTGGTAAACAGTGAAGAGGACTAATACATCAGCTCTGACTGCTTCACTTTATTTAGATAAAAGCAAAGTAAAGAAGGAGCTCTGTGGCTGTTTTTCAGCCACACTAATTTAATGATTCCTGCTTGTTACAGCTATTGTGAAATTTAGGAAGGAGTTTGCATAAGATAACATATCCTGCTGTTGTAATGTACTGGAGACAGGGCTCAGATCTCTGGATAAGGAATGCTGCAGAAATCCTAAGTGTTATTATCACTACACACCACTCTCCCCAGGATCTGAACCTGACCTCCCTTCCTTGATCCAAACAATCTCTGTCTTTGTGAAAATAACAGGATTTAACAGGAAGAGAATTTTCTATAATTATTAAGTGAAACAGTTCTTTTCCTTCACATTTGTTCATGTTTGGGCATGTTACTGAACAAAGAGAATTCCATATCAAAATGTGATCAATCTGAGCACTTCCAGTGTTTGTAAAGAATGGACAGGGAGCTGCCAGCAAATACGAAGCTGGAGGTGAAAAACTGAGGAGGTTGTCTTGCCAAAAGAACTTCACACATTTAAAAATGAGCAAGGACTTGGGAGGGACAGCTTGTTTCTGGAGGTGCAATGGCAGGGAGGAAAACTCAAGCTCCAAAACAAATCATTTTGGGCAGAAGCCAGTCTGGAGGGTGCTGTGGAGAGGGAGGAGTGGTGTGCATGTATAAGGGTTTGGGTCTGGCCTGGTTTTCCTTCCTCAGCAGACTGATAGGAAACTCGTGGTCAATCATTTGTAGTGTGAGTGGCTGGGGGAGTCTGCAGTCCTGGAGGAGAGGGAGGTGTGAAGATAAGCTGGAGGAAGGGGGCTTGAGACCGAGGATGTCCCCAGAGCTATGGCAGATCCTCAGGTTGTTATAGAGAAAGTGAAATCCATGTGCCTCTCTGACAGCTCCTCCTTGGGAGCTCCTTTTCCTGGAGCTGGAGCCTGCCTGGATGCCTTGGAAGAGGCTTTTCTTGCATTTGTTGGAAAGCCAAAGGACCACAAGCCCTGAATCCACTGTCCTGTGTGGAGCAGAGCCTGCAGGGAGGGGTGCCCTGGGCTGCTGCAGAGGTGAGTGTTGGCCAGTGCCACTGTGGTGCCCTGGGAGCTCCTGGAACAGCAGGGGAGGGGTACTGGGGCACTTTTGCAGCTCTCTTTGAGCAGAGATGCAGCAGCTTGGGTGGAATAAAAGCCTAAAGCTTGTTCTGCAAATCTGTGGTTCATAGCCCTTCTGGCAGTGAAGAGCTTTACAACATCTGCTGGCTTTTAATTAAGAGCATGAATTCTGCAGAAAAGCTTGGTCTCTCTGGGTTCTGCTGATTCCTTTTTGCCTAGTTAAGCACTTTTGGGGCTTTTCTCTTGCTGTGGCTCTGTGATGTGACCTGCAGGTGACTGCAAGTATTAAAAATACCCTGTGTTGGAGCCCTGATAGACAGGAAAATCTATTTACAAATCCATAGGTGAGACAGGTGTTTTCTAGCAGCCAATCTTGTTACATAATTAGGGCAGTCTGGAGCAAAGCTTAATGTAATATGTGGTGCAAAAAATGTGCACATTGATGGCAAAAAACTGATTTATTATAAAGCAAAGTTTAATGTAATATGTAGTTCAAAAAATGTGCACATTGATGGCAAAAACCTGATTTATTGTATATGATGTGCCCAGGTGGACCAGACTGTTATTGTACAGCAGTCAGAATATTGTGTGATAATAATTTATTCACCTATATAAAAAACCAAACAGGCTGGTCATAACCACCTTTATTCTGTAGCAAATCTCTTCAAATTTGTACTTAACAAGATTTGTAAGAGATTAATGTTTCTGGTGCTGCCTTGTATAATAAAGAAAAGTTCTGCAGCAGTTACCAGCTACTAATGAAGTTAGTGACTCCTCATTGCAACTTCTTGGTAAATCCAATTTTAAAGACAAATACAGGTCTGACCATTTCTTTTTTGGAAAGATCCACAGCTGAGACTCATCAGTTTAGCAACAACCTTGACACCATGTTTGAATATATAACCTTTCCTCTCCCCAAGTAACTTATCTCTCACTAAGAAAAGACTTTCAGAGAGAAATAAACAAGTGTCTGCCTGTATGAACTAGTAAAGGGAAAATAAAATGAAAAATGAACTTGTATTATTTAAACAGTGTGACATGACAAACTGCAAGTGCTGCTCACACCTAGCCCTCTGAGAGCAGCTTGCTTTGTTGATAAGCTTTGATTGAACCTGAACCTTTAGTTGCTGAACCTATTTTTGTGAATAAATTACATTTTGCAGTGGCATGATGTTATAATTCTCCAGATTTGTTGGGATGAAATCGCACAAATGTCTGAACACAGAGACAAGGCCAAGTTGGCATCAGTGTTGTGAGTGCTGTCAGCCCTCTGGGGTTACTCCAGTTTGGTGCAGGGGCTGAGCAGTCCCATCCCCTGGAGAGGCTGGCTGGGGGCTCAGGGGCTGTGGGTGAGGCCTGGGGTGACACCTGCAGACCTGGTGTGCAGGCTGTGGGGGCTGGGGTGGCTTTCACCAGGGGAGCTTAAGGGAGCTCATGCACTGAGGTGCCTGTGCAGTGTTCCAGCCCTTCCTGCCGTGCTCAGGGTGCACAGCTGGCTTTGTGCATTCTAAAACTCCACTGAGGTGTGATTACAGACCCAGCATGTCCTATGGCAAGGGGAGATTGCAGGCACATCCAGGTACCCAGCTGTAAATACCAGATGGCACAGATATCCAAAGCAGCCCCAGTTATGAAATTCATCTCTGTGGCAATGTCTTGTTTAGTCTGGCTTGTTGGAAGAACAAGAGTTGACAGCATCTTCCTTGATGGTTCAAAAGGAACAGCCCTTTCCAGAAGAGGCAGAGGGCTGCAAAGTAAACACAGGGAGTTACGAGATGAGCACAAACCTAACGTAACATGGGAATTCTGAATCTATTTATCTGTTCTCATTGACATGGTTGTGCTTCTTGTGGAGGGTCTTGACCTCACATTCAGCTTAAGAACACAAGCCTGGGAATAACAGCAGTGCAGAACTTCAGGCATGGCTGGATTTCTTACATTTGGTACATCTAAGTACATGAGTTACCTTCTGTGGGGCTGAAACAGGAGGGTATTCCCACCCTGAGAGGTAGAGGGACAGGAACTGTCCATACAACCTGCATGCAAGTTCTGAATGCAGCTGATGGGGCTTTCTCACATTTCCACAACTGCATTTCAACCTCCTTTATCAGGGTTGGCAAAGCAAGTTACAGTAAATCAGATTATAAGTAAAGAGTGGGTGCCAAAAGAGTGCACTCCCTGAGCTCCTAGGGGGGAACACCAGGGCATCAGCCAAAAGTTATAGGACAGGGCAGGTAGCAGAGTTTTGTGGGGAAATGGGAAAGATAATGATGAAAAACAATAGACAAAGCATGGGGAAAAGAGAAAGGCAATTAACTCACATTTCACAGAAGTATCTTTTTATTATAAAGAAAACAGAAGCAAACAGGAGGAGGAATAAATGAAAAGTAAAAAGATACAACAGGACATTAGTAGGGGATGTAGAGAAAAGGAATAAAGAAACATGGTAAAGGAAGAAAATGAGATGTTAATCTCTGGCCTAGGGTAAAGTTTATCGCTCCAACAGCATAGCTGGGGTTTTGCTTCTGTTTTTTGCCTCTGAGTGCTTCTTTAAAGCAAAGACCTAAGCAGGCACCAGGCTGTTTAAAGTGGTTGCCTGTCATTTGAGCTTCCCAGGTACTCTGCAGTACTCTGCTGAAAATCCTTCAGCTGCAAACATTGTCAGGCCATGGTTGTGTTGTTACAGGCTTGGAGAAAATAGAGAGTCTGGGATCACTTCTTATTTCAGTATTACTTTTCATGTATTTTAGAAAATACATTGTGGCAAGCATTGAAAAGAATATTGAGGGAAAATAGAAAAAAAAAAAAGGCAAGTTCAAAAAGCTGTTTTATTCTTTGAAGGACTTGATGAGGGAGGGGATAAAGGAGAACTGGAATTTGTACAACTCCAAGAGGCTGGCTGCATTCCTTTGTCAGTATTTTTATTGACTCTCACTTCCAAAGAAACAATGATGCTTCAAGCTGTTCTCTGGAGCCTGGATATACCTTGCTGACCTAGGGAGGCACAATGCACCAAAGCTGTTAGCAAGGGTCGTGTGTGGTGTTTGAACTGGAACAAAAGAGCTGGGATCATACTTCTCTCACTCTGAAGTGCAATTGTTTCCATGCCTTTCCAGTTTTGAGAAACAGCATTTCACACATTAGAAAGGCCATAATGTAATTTATTATTCCTGGCTCTGGGGTAATTTATTATTGTTTTGACATTTTTCCTTTTACTGTTTTATCTTTTCTCAGTCAAGGAATAGAGGAGTAGGAGGCAGAGTTTCTGCTTTTGATATTTGTAAATTTGCCAGCAAAGTTTAACTTAATGTGTGTATGAGTTAAAGTCAGACTGGTAGTGGCTCTATAATGACAAATAGCTGAAGAGGACACAGGACTCGTATTCACTTTGGGATCAGTCAGAATCTGCAGGCAAGGATCTTATACGTCCATCATTGCCATAATAGTGACAGGCAGAAAATCACTGACTACAGGGTAGCTGCAAAAAGCAATGAGGATTATTATAGGCTCCAGTTAAATAAGCATAAAATATGAATTAAATCATGATTATCAGCTTTTCCACTAAATCTCATAGATGTCTGACCAGCTAGAGTGTTATTCAGGCACCTTTATTTGCTTTTAGTTACTCTGAGAAAAGATGCATGAGTTATTCATGAATTGTAGCCACTGCTTTGAAATAGTTTCTATCTTGAGTTCTGAAAATGCACTGAGGCCTTCAAATTTGCAGGATACAATAAAAAAGGTAAAAAACAGTGGAACTGAGAACAAGGAAATGTGAGCAAGCAAAGATTGTTACACAGCTGGAAACTGGCCACCCAAGAAGATCTGGCAGAGAAATTAAAGTATTAATAGCATTATTAATCTACTGAGTTTTACTGCCAGTAAAATAAGTAGAGAAAGCAAGATCAAGGAGAAGTTATGAGGCAGCAACACAAATAAAGTAACAAATTTACAGTTCTCAGGGGTATTGAGATTGTGGTTCCTGTTACCAAACTGTGAGAGTACACAAGGACAGCAGCTGTGCCAAATGTCCAGATACTGCAGTTCGCAGTGGGATAAAGGGCATGACACTGTTTAAACTCTGGGCTCTTCTCATATGTGGTAAATCCTCCATGATTATTTACTACAGAGGCCAGTTTTCTTGGTTTTGAGGGGAGGGGTTGAATGTTGAGTTAATTAATGCATTTCTTCCACTCTCACTCTGCAGAGTTCTGGCACTGTGGCACTGGGACTTGTGTCTGCTTTGCAAAAAACTAAAAGTTGTTTGCCTGATGTTCTGGAGAGATTTTCTTTCAGACAAACAGCTCCTGTGATTTCTGAGACTGCCACTCATGAGGAGGCTGGGTCACAGTTCACACTGTTTGGGAAGAACTGCATCTTTCCAGTCCATCACCACTCAAGGCAATGCCACACCAGGCGCTGGAAGCCTCCATTGTGCTTCCAGCCTGTGTTTCACAGCAGTGCCTTGGCAGGAACATGTTAAGCTGTAATTAAAGGAGCATGTTTTATTTCTATGAAGAAAATTCTGCTCTGAGCCTGAGGTTTTCTATTAAAGTTCAGACTTATTTGCCAGTTTTCAGTGAAAAACTTTATTTGCTATTTTATTTAGTTGCTCTTACCTTCCTGACAGTCACCATGACTCCACACAATGAGTCTATGACAAAGTTTTCAGTATATGCTTTTTGGAGCTAAAGGACATACTCTATGAGCATTTGGCCTCCCTGAAAATGACATAGAGCTATTCTATTTTTTATTTTATTTTAATGTTTGGTTTGTAGCATCAACTTAAAGGGCCAAAAGAGAAGGATGTGTTTGTTTGATCCACCGCATATGCATAAGAAGTGGTTGCTACTTTCCTCTGTTCTGACTGTTCCTGGTCAAGACAGGCTTACACAGTTGGAAAACTGAAGGTCAGATAGTTTAGAAAATATTGACTAAACCAGGGAAATTATGGGCCAGGCTATTCCACATTAGCTGGTTTAGGAAAGGAGAGAACAAAAAACCCAACACACTGGAGATTCCAGAGCCTCTTAGAGATTAGGGCTCCTATGGATGGATTGAGAACAGATGCACATTTCAGGCCAAAGGCCCAAGTAAATACAATATCTGGGACAATAACTTCAACACATAAGACTAATAAAATATCATATCTGCAGGGGGAAAAAAAAACATGTATTTTTTAAATAAACAGATGAGCCCTTTCAAGAAAGCATGTGTAGATAGAATTTCCCAGAAGTGTGAAAGGCAGACTATGAAAAAGTTATTGGGAAGAAGAGAATAAAAACAGATCAGCAGGAAAACTGAAACTCCATACATTAACTGTGAGAAAACCATCACTCCCTTTGTGATTCCTCAGAAGCACAGGAAGACACAGAGCTTCCCTCTGCTGCTTCAACTTCTTTCCTCTTAGGAAAATAGTTTGTTAGTTTAGTTTGAAAATTCACATCTGTTTTATACAAACTCCATGAGTATTTTAAACCTCAGCTATAAATGCTGTTAAGACACCATTTGCTGCTCACAGGATGGTTTATGATTGGGATCACGTACTCCCTTCTCGAATCAGGAAATTAAGCCAGAAATCCCTATCTTGATAATTATCTCTGAAATCGGTGATAAACTGAGTCTCATCTTCTGTGAGCTGGGCTCTGCCAAGGGTTCCAGGCTGCTGGTCCCTCCCAGACACTCCATGAGCTCAGGAATGTGCTGGGAATCCAGAGGTACCAGCCTCGAGAGGCAGGGAGAGCTTTGGCACTCCAGGTTTATTTTTTTAGCTTGTCTGTTTGTAAGTAATTTGTTTGTTTTCAAAATCTTCCTACTTCTCCTTCCCCAAACTAACTTAAACCCAAGCAAGCATCCTGTTTAAAAGTAAATAAATATACAAAAAATCTAGCTATGTAATCAAATCTCAAGTATGTTACTTATGTAAGTGATCTGCACTAAGTCAGCATGAAAAATCCCGAGTTTGGGCATTTTATACCAGTATGTTCTAGGTTTTGATTTTTAAAAGACTTTTTTCCTGGTTTATTGTAGACTCCTTTGAAAGACAGCTGCTGTACAGGGATAGAGGATTTTGAGGTCTTTTCTAATCTCCTTCCAACACTGCAGAGCCCTGGTTTTGGGACTTTATTCAGACTTTCTTCTCTTTTGTCCTCCTGGGGTTACTCAGAATCTCTTGGGTCTATAAAGTCCAGGGTACTTTATTTACCCTTCAGAAACTGAAGATTTGGCAATACAGGAAACTGAACCAAACCTTTTAGATTGTTTTAGTCCTGATAGATATTTTCCATGGTGATTTAGGAAGCCACTATCTCTTTCTTTGATTCATAGGTGCCACTGAAGAGATGCTGTTAATTCCCCCACCTTGAAGGACCATATCTTAAATCAGCCAAAAATTTGAAAGGAGCTGCATCTTGCATAAGCTTTAGTGCCCTGGCTCATTGGTATTTTGAAAAATGACTGTTTTGTTCAAGCTGGGTGATTTGAGTTAAACTTCAGTGGTCTTACAGAATGAAACCTCTGTCTTTGGGGCATTTGAAATGCATGGTTGGTTTTATTTTCCTCTTATTTTTTTTATGCTGGCTGTATTTACATTTTATGCCCAGATGGTTTTCTTTAACTTCTTAGTATAACTTACATGTAACATCTTGCAAAAGCTTTGTTTTCTTGATTTATGCCTCTGTGTTTGAATAGTTTGAAAACTTTGTTAGGGCACCTAATGGGGAAACTGCTTTTTTAGCACTGTGGATGGCTGTTCTCTGTCAACAGAGAACTGGAAACTTGTGGTTTGTGTGTGTTGTTGGACAGGATTACAGTCATGTCATGCTGGGGGTTTAGATTTTATCCTTGAAGAAGCCTAAAACCTTTACTTTCAATTGAAAGTGTTCTTTCTTAGCACATTAATATCTCTGAAATCAAGGATCAAGTAAGCAATTTATATTTTTCATAAGGAAACAGATTCTTCCCCTATAGTTAAATGCCACAGGAGATGCCAAGGCCTGTATGAAAAAGATAAAGATCAAACCGATGAGCTGATAGGTGTGACATTAACTATTCATGAAAGGAAAATCCAGCTTTAGGTAGAACTAAAAAAGCTCATTGAGTAGATAAAAAGCCTGTAAATACCACTGGCTATAACCACCTCGTACACAAGATTATCTGAAACAAAAGTTTGTAAAGAAATATTAATAGAAAATTCTAAAATTACTCTGCAGTCTGATGTGCAAGTCAGATGTTCTGCATTGCAAGAGATAATTCTGTTCTATGAGTGAAAGCACCTGTTTTGTGATGGCAGCCCAAAAACCAAGGATGTGCAATCCAGAAATCCATGGTGTTAAATTGAACTGGCAGCTGAGGGTGTTCTCAAAACAGAGGAACAGAGGTTTTCTCTCTTCTGCATCTGGGAAGGGCCTGAGGGCTTTTGAGATTGCTTGAAAGATGAAGTAAAATTGTGAATGAAATTATGCAGCTGGCAAAAGAAATTGATTTCTTATCAATTATGACTATGCCAGTTATAAAGTGGATTAGCTGCAGTGACTAACAAGTATTTCTGTTCCATTGTTGAACAAAATGAACTGGAAATGTTCACCAGCTGTGGAGCGCTCTCAAAAGGTGCTGTTGCCAGAGTTCCATTTCTTTTAGGGCAAAGAAGAGTAGAAAAGCATCTTGTTTTTGAATAATGTGAATGTAGTAGAAATTAGGCTGGGTATATCAAATTTACTGTAAATTTGCCACCTGAACTGCTGAAGTCTGAGCTGCATTAGTAAAATGAAAATATTGGCAGTTACACCTTTCCAAGCCACAGAGAGCTTTTCATAGAGGAAGGACTTCTGTGCAGCCCCAAGGAGATCAGATCTATTCTCTCCTTTCAGTCTGAAAATCTTTCTGTACACATTTGTTTGCAGCTCACACCCCCTTCAGCCAGAGCCAAGAGGAAAATACAATGTTAAATTCACTGTGTTGGTAAAACATCATTAGAAAAGTGGGTAACAGGAGTTTTCACTAAATCAGGATTTGGAAATTTTGTAAACCTGCTCTCTGCATTCATCTCAAACACCAGCACATGCCAGCACTAGGAACAACCTGAGGCATGATGGGATCTGCAGCTCTGAGTGGAAGAACAAGTCTTATTTCATTGACCACAACCTTTGTGCTTGCCAGAGTCACACAGCCCTGCAGACCAGCAGGGTTAAAGTATGAATTTTTATGAATCAGTCTTATGATCAATCAATTTAGTTGGAGAATTCAAATCCTTTTAGTCTGTTAAAAAACTATTAGGATTTCATTGCTTTTAGGACTTCTTTACACTCCTGGGTTTTTCTGGAGAATAGCACATGATTTCCCACAACAGCAGAAAAAAAAGACTCATAGGCTGAGGTTGCCTTGAAGCCATTTACTGTGCTCTGTATTATTTTTTTATTTTGGACTTGATTGTGTTTAATGCAGACTTGTGGTCTGTTTTAAGTTGTGCTGTACTATGAAACCTTTGTCTCCCAAATGATGTTAATTCTCCCTGCATCCCATAATTGTGATTTCTCACTTGGGGAGAAGGGAGAGTACCTGTGAACACATTCCAGTTCTGTAAGGCTCCCCTTAGGAACTCTGCTGGAATGCCAGCCCTGAGCCTTCCTAGAAGAATGTGGGATTAATTTAACTTTTCAGGGGGCAAAGATATTTAAAGCAATACAAGCTATGTAAAGAACTCAGGGATAGTCAACTAAATAGTTTTGTGTTGACTCCAGCTCTCTTATTGTCACGCAGTGATCAAGGGGGGGATATTCATGTGAAAAAATGGCTCTTTCCCTTTGTATATCTTAGGGGCTTTTTTAGGATTTAGGGGCTTTTTTAGACTTGGCCTTACTGCAACATAGTTACTGTTGCTGCAGTCCAATCTGGAATCTTTCCATCAGAAATGCTATTTTGATCACTGACTTCTAAATGATCCGTATCTCATTGTTCTGAAATTTGTCACATCCAGAGCTTGGGAGGCAAAGTAAATCCCATTTAATTTTAGATCAATTCTTTGCTATGCTAAACTCCAGATTTGGTTTTGTTTTGCCTTGAGATTTCTATCAATTTCTGAAGCCAGAAACATCAGGGAGTTGCAGGGGTGGGTGGCACAGTCATCTGAATGGCTCAAGAGATCTGGTGTGGGGTGTGTGCCTTGCTGCAGGCTAGGACATGCTGTGTTACCCACAGACAATGGCAGCAGTGCAGTGCAGGTGCCCTGGAGCCTCCCTGTAGGGATCCTTGGCAGGATTCCTGTGTTTGCACCCCTGGACACTCAATTCCAGCTGCACTGGACACCCCTCAGGGGACAGCAAACTGCATCCTGCCAAAGGGATTGAGGAAGGCGCACGAGGAGTGACACTTGTGGCACCAGTTCATGTTAAAGGTCCAGCATGTCCAGAACAGCACCTGGTGGTCCTTAACTACTTGTTTAACCCTAAGCAAGACTTGGAACATGTTTGGCCACATATTGGTACCCAGCAATAGGACTGTGCTGTTTTCAGCATCCCAGGGATATCCAGAGCTTTCAGCATCCTCAAAGGCCACTGTGATGGCATGACACGGGAAGGTGTCCTCTCCCTGGGGAAGGTGTCCCCTCCCCAGCTGGGGACAGGTTAGGGCTGTAATTGTTGGCGGTTCCCGCAGGTGGCTCCCGCTGCCCGGGGCTGCCGGCAGCAGCTCCTCTGTCACAGCGCGGGTGCCACGTCCCAAAGGGCAGCGACAGAGACCCTGGCCCGGTGCCCACGGGAGAGCCAGCACCCAGGGAACGCGCACTGCTCAGAGGGTGTTGCAGCTTCAAGAGGAAGCCCACCAACTCTGAGAGCGAATTAATGCACTCAGTGACCAGCAACTGGTAAATGTATCTAACAGGAGCAGCTGAGGGAGCTGGGGGGGCTCAGCCTGGAGAAAAGGAGGTTCAAGGGGGACCTTCTGGCTCTCCACAACTCCCTGACAAGGAGGGTGCAGTGAGCTGGCGGTTGGTCTCCTCTCCCAGGCAACAAATGCCAGGACAGGAGCAAATGGCCTCAAGTTGCACCGGGGGAAGTTTAGATGGGAGCTCAGGAAACATTTCTACACTGAAAGAGTTGTCAAGCTTGACAAGTTGTTGAATAGACTACCCAGGAGAGTAGTGGAGTCACCATCCCTAGAAATGTGCGGGTAAAAAATGTGTGGGTAAAAAATGTGTGGGTATGGCTCTTGAGGAGATGGTTTAGTGGTGAACAAGGTGGTGGGTTGATTGTTGGACTTGATGACCTTAGACATCTTTTCCAACCTTAAGGGTTCTGTGATTCTCTGATTCTATATAAGTATTGTCAGATCTATCCTAGAAATTCTCTCTTGATACTATTGTCCATGAGGCAAGGATAAGATTTCTCTTTTTCTGGCCCCATTTTTTGCAGCGTCACTGTAATTAAAGCAAGAATGGTAAGGGTATTTTGCGTAGAGGAGCTCTTCTTACACAATGTGTTCTTGATGAACACAAAAGGAAACATCTGGTAGACAGAGCACATAGGCAATGCAACTACATTTTATAACTGATCCAGCATGGATGAATTTTCATAATGCATTAGTCACTACTGTGTGAATTAAGGTGGGGAGAAACAATGGATGTGGGCACAGAAAAGATGAGCATAGATGTTCCATGGATAACAGGAAGGAAGATTCCATGGATATCCAGGGGAAGAACAGCCTGATGGCTTTCTCTGAAGACCTCAGTGTGTAATTGTTCTGTACAGTGAGTAACTGTGCTTTAACTTCTGTTAAATTTCCCAGAGGACCTGGGTATTTAGATGTTATTACAGTGGAACATTCTCTGGCTGTATTTTCCTTCTTTGCACTTTAAATCTTACAGGACCTATTGTTTCCCCAAAATGTTTTACCAATTCCTTTCCTTCCTAAAGGGAATTCTTCCTCTGATCATTTCTAAGCAAATCCTTTATATCATATGTTATAATCAAGTTTTTCTCCTGGTTCTATTGGTAGACTGCCACTGAATTTAACTGGACCACATTGGTGTAATTGAGAGCAGAAGACTGGTTCCTTTAATGTTTCTGCACAAGTAATCTGTTTCTCCCATCAGGATTTTTTTCACTGCTTGGAATTTCTTCAGATTTGTCAACATCTTCAGGGTAAGGAGGTTCTTCCAGTTCTAATACCACCTGAATTCTTTTTGAAGCACAGAACATGTTTCCACAGGCATGCTATTAATTATAGATATTTCCCTAATTCCACTTCTGTGAATATTGTCCAACGGTTCACATCTGCCTATCCACATCTGGTATGAATAAAAAAAGGTTTGGTGTTTTCCATATCAAACATGTAATAATGACCATTTTGCTTTTGTTCTTATTTTTAAATCAAAGTTTGTAAATCCTTTTTCACATAATCTCTTAAGCCTTATAATATTGGGCAGGATGAGGCAGTTTTTTTATGCCTTACTTTGCTGTATTTACTTTCTTGCTTCTGTACAGCCAGTGATTTGAGGTCTGAGACTTGTGTATAATTTTCCTTTTCAACATTTTCTCCATTTGGAGCTAAAATAACCCATAAATAACTAGAACCAAAAAAGTTATACAAGACTTTTTCATAAGTGGGATGAGTTGGAACACCAAGCACTCATGGGCTGCAGAGGCTGTGATGGCTTTTTGTGTCTTTCCATTTGAGGAGCTCAAAGCAAAAGATTCCCTGTGAGCAAAGGGAGCATTAAGAGGCATTGTGGAGCTAATGATTGAATTACTTTTTTTTAAGGAGTGTAATTCTACCTGTTTCTCTTCCCAGCCAAGACACAAACGTGTATGTGCACAGAACCCTCTGAACTGCTGCTTGTGCCAATCTCCTAATTGCATTTGTACTTACAAGTTTGGAGATTTGAGGTAACTGTTACAGTCCTGGCTCAGCTTCCCAGGGAAGTATTGCTCTTCTCAGACTGTGGTTTCCTAACACAGGTGGGAACAACCCTGGCTCCCTTTTCCCCATGTAGTTGCTCACCTCAGTAGCTGCCAAAGCATGTTACGGAAATCAATTTGGATTTTTTTTTTTCTTTGTATTAACCATTTGGATGGAGAGGAGGAAGTCTCTGTAATGGCTTCTTTTTACAGAGGAGAAAGGACAGCAGCTCAGCTGAGTGAGCCTGTCATACTCCCAGCTGTGTTTGAGACAGAATGTTTAATTTGGGCATGTGCAATGAAATAAGGATGTTTTCAAGAAAAATCTGACTCTCAAGAATGATAAATCATAGATTTTCAGATACAAACACTGATTATAGCTCTATTAGTGTAAAAAGAGTGGGGAGGGCTGTTGATGTGACCTAAATTTTGCCCAGTGAATAGCCCTGTAATGTGTAGGAGGCTTTGCTTTGCAGAGTTAAGTGTAAAGCAGAAAGTGTAATTGAAGGCTGCCTCTATCAAGGCTTAACTGTCAGTGCTGGTCCAGAATGTCTGACCTGAGCAGCAGGACCTGAGTGGCCGCCACAGTCAGCTGGAAAACAAGACCACAGGAGGTTATGAAACAGCTCCCATGGCTCTCATCCAATCCCTCCTTTTGTTAATGGCATAAGAATCTTTGAAAAGAATCAGTCTAATATATCCCAACTAGCTCATTCTGAAACACTTCCAGTCCTGGCTGGATTAAGAACATGCTCCTGGTGCTGTACTCAGCACTGCTTGTTTGTCAATCAGTGAATCAAAAACATGAGGCAGATGCACGTGCACAAACCTTCTGATGGTTAAAAAATGGATTAGAGATTAATGAATTGATGCTATGAGAATCACTTTGTTTAGCACTGGGTTTTGAACCCTGACAATCATTAGGGACTGGTAATGAGACTTTTATAGTGAGGATTTTAAAGCTAAAATAATCTATACAGCCATGGCACAAGAATTCTCTTTGACTCCTTTGCAAAGCACCCACAAATTTGTTCAAGAGAGTTCATCCCTTGTTTAACTGGCTCTTGCCCCTCTACACCTCAGGCATTACATAAAATCAGAACATATTCAGGCAAGTGTCATGAGTAGTCAATAGGTACCTTGATTGTGAGAAAGAAAACCACTTTTTTCTGTTTAAGTACTTAAGAGGATGCCTTATAACCAAACTGTGGTAACATTACAGCTCCCTGGAAGACACAGCCTCTACGTGACATTTGTCCAGTTCCACCAGGACACTTTAAATCAGCTGCAAGAATCTCAAAGTATCTTAAAGTCTAAAAAAAACCCCACTATTGACCCTTTCATCCATGTGACTCATGGAATGATGATAGTAAATGAAAAATACAGGCCAGAAGTCTTAATCTGTGGCCATAATACCACACAAATCCTTAAGGTAAAATTAATGCTTTAACAAAGCTACTTAACAACAGGAAAACTAATTCAATATGAACACTGATGAATGGGACCAAATTTGGTGATGCAAATAAAACCTAGGCAGGATCCAAAACCAGGTTTAGGTGTGTACTGCTCCCTGTGTGTGTCAGAGGGCATACACTGAAGCACTAAATATATTAGGAATTGTGTTTTGGGGAAGATGTTGACAAACAAGATTTTATGGGTAAAAATAGGACTAGAAAGAAAGTCTCCTCCAGTCCTAAATAACATGATGCTGTATTGGGTTTGTGTGGCAAGGTTTTGGTAGTGGGGGGCTGCAGGCTGCTTCTGTGAAAAGCTGCTGGAAGTTTCCCCTACAGAGCCAGCTCCAGCAGCTCCAAGGCAGAACTTTTATTCAAGGTATTTCTATGTATTTGCTGGGGATTTCAGGCTTGCTCTGGTTGGTTCACACCCCTCTCACCCACCTTTGTGTAAGAGTTGGGGTTTGCCAGGCAGATCAGTGAAGTATCAATATTTAATAGATCTACTAGAAAAGTCTGAAACAATAAGAAAAAATGTGTTCCCAGTTAAAGAGGCAAAATCTGAAACATCCACTAATTTGCATCTGCCTGGGTAGATGTAGGTGTTGAATATAGACCTAATTAGTAATCAGCATTCCTTATTAATTTGCTTCCTTCACTGGAAGGAGGATAAAGTTGATGAGGTGCATTCATGTGCAAAGAGATGATCCATCAGAACTGCTGCTGGCTTTGGAGGAGAAGGAAACAGATTTTTCCCTCTGTGCCTGGTGCCCTCCTGTGGTTTTTATGTTCAGCTGCTTGGGAGTGAATTAAACACATCAGTGGCTGATTCTTGTGCTGTGTAAAACCTACAGAAGAGTTTGCCTGTTTAGTCTTTTTTGTGAGTACAGTGTGTTCTGGAAAGCTGAAATACAGTTTTCCATACAGGCAGCTGGATTTGGATGTGCAGACTCCTGAGGTCCCTAACTTAGACCAAGACCATTTCTGCCAGTCCTCACACACTGGTGAGCCTGACTCAGACCTGACTCAGACCTGGCTGCTCCAAGGGCTGTTGTGGCTAAAAGGATTTGAGCTGGAGTCACAGCCTTCTGCAGTGATCCTGTTAAAATGCCACCATGGATGTAGTGGCACTTTTAAAGAACTAATGTTAGGTCAAATTGTTACACAAGATAGGGAACTAAAATGTCAAGGATAACTTCTGTCAGAAAATTGAGTTTAAAATTTACTTTCCCAGCTACCTTAACCTTATCCCATTTTTGTTCCAGCTACAGCTGCAGAAAGACAGAAATTTCTGGTTTTCATGCTGTAAAATCTATGCAGGACAAAAGTTTCTTTACACACCACTTCTGAGTCTGTGATTAGATTATTTCTGAATTACTGATCTAGAAATTCCACTTTTAAATACATTAATTAGCCACAAACATTATGCAAAAAACTTAGATAGAATATTCCTTACGTGTCCATGTATTATAATAATTATCTCTTGCACAGGCAAGAGGTGAAGATTGTTGCTGTGCAGGTGCTGGTGAGGTTTGGTGCAATGATTTTTGTGCTTTCTAAAGGTGCTTGGCCAACAGCATTGCTGGGAACACTGATATGGGGATCTCTATAAGCTTTGTGTTTCTTCTTCTCCTGCTTTTCCTACAAATTCAGAATCCAGCTGTAGCTTTGAGTGATTCCATCAGCAAAAAAAGTTCCAGAACTTTGAATGGTTCAATATTGTGTGAATATTGATGGTTCCTCCCTTTCTTTTCCTCTTTTTCTTCCCAAATTCTATTTGTGTACTTCATTGAATTCACATTATTTCAATTCATTGCACCCCAATACCCACCAGTTTGTGAGCACAAATACTGAACAAGATAAAGAATAAATGTGAAGCTCTGTTGTGACAACCTCAAGCCTTGTCACATTTGTAGGGCATCCAAACACACAGGAATTGCACAGGACTTGGCACGTGGTTTATCTCTCTGAGCTGTTTGGGCATTTTTTTACACATACACATATATTTGTTTCAGATAATTTGTACATATTTCTTTGTATGATCTGTTTAATCTTTTGCCTGAGCATGACTAAAAAGCAACTCCAAATATCCCATGTAGGTTAATCCATTAATCCCTATGTATGAATCAGAATACAAGAGCAGGAGAAGTTTAAGTACACAATTCAACTATAATGTAGAAGTGGATTGTTTTTAGTGTTCATCAGTTTAATCAAGCAAGTCAACACACTGGTCAAATTGAAATATCTAATTATTTATTCACATAGAAACCAGTAAATTTTAGGGTTTGTAGCACAAAACTTGTTAAAAAAAGAAAACAAGCTCTGCCATATAGCTTCTTTATCCTCCATAAAATGGCATCATTGCAGTTAAAATTACAATAAAAATGAAACATTCCAGATGACATCAGTTGGAGCACAATGTGACAAATATAATGAGAAAATCCTTGTCAGAAATTTTACCACAAGGAAATACCAACAGCTAACACCCATATTCTCCACCTAAAAATCAAGAATATTTGAGTAGATCTTGGCATAAAAGGCACAAAACACAAAGCAAAGCATGCTTGTGTCATCTCTCACACAGAAGCATTGACATTTGTGCAACATGGAAAAAGACCAGCATTTTTCCAGGCTCTTCCAATATCACAGAAACTTAGGGAACAGATCTTGCCCTTAATGCCAGTGTGTCACTCCCAGTACAGAGGCCGTGACTACAGAAACAGGAATATAGAGAAGGGAACACAAGTGAACCCTTGCAGGAAATCTGAGCTGAGGAAGCTGCTGCAGCTGCATTGTTGAAGAAACCCAATCCACTGCAGGCTTGGAGTAACACACCCACGGGCAGGCAGCACTTGTGGGAATTCTGAGACTGGCAGGAACATTAACAATGCTGGAAACCTGTCAGGAGCACAGGGCTGCCTCTTGCATGGAAATGTGCCATGCCAGCCTCAAGTGAGAATTTTTTTAAAAAGGTTGAGTCTTTGAAAGGAAGGGCTCTTCCAAAGAGGGTGTTGCCTCTGGCACAGAGGAATGGCTTTGCTGATGTTAAGGTGTTTCAGAACTATGGATCAAAGATCCCTGGCATTTCCAGGCTGGCACACAAGCCCTGGCAGCAGCCTGCTGCTATATTTCTATAACCAGCCTGTCCTCATCATCACTGCTCGTGTCATCATATTCCACCCGCGTTTGTTTCCTCATCATCTCTAAACCTCTCTTTTTGTATGTCTTGGGGGGTGTTGCAGAGTAACTCTTGAACTCAGGGGATTTGAGAGTCATTGGGGACTTCTTAAAGGTAGCAGTAGCTGTTCCCTGTGGCCTTCCATAGGGATTGGGCTGCAGGTGGGATCTGCTCTTGTCTGTGCTTCCGTGCAGCTCCAGGAGATGCTGAGCTAAGTTTGCCCTCTGTGAGTGCTCCCTGCTGGGTAACTGAGCCCTCGTGACTGTCTCAGGAGCAGACTCTGCTTGGGATCCAAACAAACGTGAACATCCTGGCTGGGAACTGGGAGCTGAGCTCTCTGTGCGAGGTGAATCCGTGTTTTCTTCACTCGGAGCTTTCTCCCTTCCAGCAGCCTGGATCACTGGCTCTGATATCCCAAATATTTGGCTCTCTGACTCTACCCTCAGTATGTTTTCCTGGCTTCCTCCTGGATGTAAGGAAAGAGGAGCAGCAGCCTCTGGGTTTGTGCTGTCAGGCTGGTCACCTCTGTCTGTGTTTGTAAATTCAGGACAAGACCCAAAGGAAGCTGCCAGGGGGTGGCTCCGAGGGCTTGGCCGGGATTGCCCGGGCAGGGATGGCTGCAGCACGAGGGGCTGTGTCACCCAGCAGCAAATGGCCACGTCCCTGCTGAACCCCTGCAGGGATGTATCAGCTCTGGAGGAAAAGGAATGAGCTGTCACAGCTATTCCCAGAGGAGCTGTAATGTTCTGGACAGAGGCGTTTGTTCTTGGGTGTTCCCTGATTTGCCCAGAAATGTCCTGTAGAAATTAGGAGGGTAAAAAATGTATACATAAAGTTTTCAGTCCAGAGCAATTTCATCCAAAGTATTCAAGTTTACTTGTTATTTTAGCTAATTCTAACATTAGTAAGTTTTCATTTTATTTTAACCCCAAAAAATACCTTTAACACATTTTTAAACATTTTAACCAAAATCTGTGATACAAAATAGTTTCAATTTCAACTTTAAAATAGCTGAATATAATTCAGGTTTTAATTAACCCTTCTTTTTTCTGTTAATAAAAAATAATACAAGAATTAAGGTACAATACCTACTTTTTTATCCATTTTGTCTTTTTGTTTAACATGGTTTAGGTTTTCAGTATGGGAAGATATTCCTGAGTTATTCTTTGCTTCTTTTTTCCTTCTGCAAAGTTGTTTGTCTGAGGTGGAATATGATGTGTCTTTTTGCTGGTGTAGATAATTTTCTATTGAAAAGAGGTTGGTTAAACTTTGATTTTTATCACACCCCCCCACCACCACCCTGCTTGAACTTGCTACATTTCTCATTATATCACTGGAATAATATTCCCACACAAATATTCCAAATACTTACCTTGCATCTTGGATTGAGGAGGATGGCACTTCTTATGCTTAGTAAATCTGGGGGGTTGGGATGAGCAGCCCTTTCTCAAAGCATCCAGGGCTCTGTTGGGAAAACAGGGCCTCCTGCTCAGCCGGTTCATTTTCAGCTGAGCAAATCCATGGCTGTGCCTCCCTCTGTACCTGCAGTGCCAGGGGCATTGAGGGGATAAACAAATATGGGAGATGTGGGAGCAGCCAGAGGAGAACAACACCACCTCATCAGGTGCATTAAAGTCTAACAGCAGTTTATTACTGGGAAGGAGATGCTTGTTTATGTCAACTCAAAAACAAAAGCTGGATTTTAGGTGAGAGACCCACAATTATTTTATGATCTTTATTTCTCTCTAGGATTCAGTAAATCTTTGATTTTCCAAGAGAAAAGGATTAAGGAATAACAGATTCTTTTTCTTATATCAGGAATTTTAAAACAATATACTTCACAAAGACTTGAACCACACAGGAATCACCTGAGGCTGTGTGGTTATTGTGTTTTTTCCTTTTCACTTCTTGAGTGCTACCTGCTCATCATCACTAAAGGACAACACAAGGATTTTGGTTATTTAGCAAACCCACACTGAATAATCCAACTCTGCTTTATTTTCTACTCTGAATGAGTGACACTGAAGTCCCATCCCTAAATCAACAGACTGTCACTATCCACAGAGCAAGATGTAAATCTAAAAGGATGCATTTATTCAGGTGTTTGGTGTATTAGAAAATTAAATTACATTTGGTGGTTACCAGTTGGGCCAGTTACCTACTAATAGGCATGACCTGAGCTTTCAGGACACTGTACTTAATTAAATCCCTAAATAAATTTGATATAAACAAATTCTGAGACCAGCAGGGGAAAAAACCACAACAACAAAACAGCACCTGAAAATCAAACCAGGAAAAAGTCCTAGAAGAATGTCATTCAGCTGGGTGACACAGACCTGAGTCTTCTATTTCTGTTCTTATGACCCTTCAGAATTGCAGTGCTGTTTGCTGAGCTGGACATGGTGATTAAGTTACTGACACTGATTTGTCCTCAAGGGAGTCACTCTGTCTGATTTTGGTCATGAAATAAAGAGGGATGTGTGCACACAATATGTGTTCCTTACTGAAGCAATTCATCAGGCATCCTGCCCCACACTCCTGAAAGATTAGAGGGTAAATGTTCCACTGATAGGAATTCCCATTGAAAGGGAGGAGCTGTGCTGATTGAGACAATGTGCCCTTGATAGTTTTATGCTCAAATTCTTCCTGCTTTTTTATTTAAACCAAATGATCCTTTGAACTACAGATGGTTCTGTTAGTTGGTGTTAAACTTGATATTTATTGTCCTGGTATTGTGAATACCACCTCAGGATATGGATCTTGCAAGGACAAAGGCTCTCACGAACTGCTCTGAGCTGGGACAGGATTAAAAACAGAACCATTTTGGTCCCCTTCAAACAAAAGTTAATGCTGATAATTTTGACAGATACCAGTAAATTCTAAATCATAGAGAGAGTCAACTGACCAGGCATCTTCTTTCTGTGCGATATGTCTGGTTTGCTTAGAAAAGTCTGTTCCTAATAGTAAACAACATATTGATATTTTTATAGTTTACCTTTGGGGCCCAAAGTTTGCTGTGGTATAAGAACAGCTCTTTCTGAGGGATTTATTCTTTTTTTCCTCACAGTTTTGATAAAGTTGAACTTTGGGTAAACCTTTTTCTTTTCTGTGGAGTTTTTACACGCATTACAACAAAATTATGTCTATAGCTAGTGAACCTGAATGCTATACTCCTTACCATTTAGGGGTGACTTTAATCCTCTTCTGTTTGTGGCTCCTCTTGAGTTTATTTGTTGAGAGTTTTTCCTTTTTGCAAACTACTGTTTTTTTCTTTTGCTCTGAAATATTTTTGAAAGAACCACTGGGAACGTCTGAGCTTAACTGTTGAGAATATTGGGGAAAAATCAAGTACATGAAAACTGTGAATGACATTGACTGAGAAGTTGGAAATCTGTGCATGTTTTAAATAGCACTGAACAGCATAGAAGTAGCACAACTCTGTATTTAAGTCAAATATTCATTTAGAATGAAAACAGATGCTATTAGAGAAAAATGTTAAAAAATCCCCATAAAGGGGAAAAAATCAAGAAATAGAAATTCACTCTTCTCACTATCAGCATTCTGAAAAGTGAAAGAAACTTAAATATTCACATAGAAATATATCTTTCTGATGCATCAAATTAATATAGACTTATGTTATAAAAATATAAATTGTAAATTGTGTAATCGCAAATGCCTGTAAATGTTCATAAATACACTTCTGATAATTATTTAATTTTCCTAATAAGAGGGTGGAGGTGGGCTGTCAGCCAATAACACCCTCTTGAGAAAGCAAACAGAATTATTAATATTACCTCCTGCATCTGATGTCCTTTAGAAAAGGATGAAACCAACGTTTTCAAGCTTGTGTTTGTTAAGCCATATGCCACAGTCTTGCTAATATTTCTCATTTTGAAAATGGAGATGTCGTATTTGGAGAGGGTGCATTCCCTGCTGGGCTCCCTGTGCCAGGGGGGCACGGAGGGGTGGACAGAGGCTGCATTGCCCCCCTGCTCCGAGGGCAGAGGGAGGCTCCTGCTCAGACAGCACCAGGTCAGCCGGGGCTCGGCACTGAGGGATGGGAAGCTGCTTTTGGAGCCTGGCACTGGAGAAGTGCCAGAGCAGCTGGTCCTGCTAGAGTGGGGCAGCACTGGGAATCCTTTACAGTGAGTGCTGAGAGTGTGGCAGTAGAAAGTGCCAAAAGAATGGCAAAAATAAGTGGGGTTGTCTCTTGAGCTCTGGGAATGCTGCAGATCCTGCAGTGGTGCTGTGGTGTCCTTCAGGATGTGTGGACTTCCCTCTCTGTCCCATTCCAGGATTGTTGGCTCTGCATCTTTGCTAGAAACTGATGTTTTTATCAAAGAGTCACTTCCTGAGCAAAGGTGGTGTAAAGCCTTCCTATCATCTTTAATATCAGCAGATATGAAAAAGCCACTTGTATACACAGAAGTAAAGCAGATTTTCTTCTTTGGAGTCTGTATAGAGCAAGTACTTTTACTCATCCACTTCTCTTCTGTTTGCCTTTGATAATTTAATTTATTTTTGTTCTGTTTGTTTTTCCAATCCTCTCTTGCAATATCCTGCTGCTTGAAGTTTTGGTTAAGAAAGGTGTTCTCTGCTGTGGTTAAGATATTTGTGGTTTCTGAGTTGACTGGTAAACAGAATCCTGGAGTTTTCCAATTTGTGTGAAGATTCCATTGAATTTCTTCTTTGCCAGCCTTTTGTCTCACTTCAGATTTTAAAGGGGACCAAACTGCATCACTGGAATGAGCATGGAGGGATGTGCTGCTGGAAGAGCAGGGTGGGGTGGTTAAAGTGTCTGTCACAGGTGTGCCAGGTGCCATCTCCTGTTCAGATTGAAGCAAAGGTGACAGATCTGAAGCTCTCTTGTCCTGGGGCAATTTAAGGATATATTTTGGAGAGAAGGCATTTTGTTGTGGGACTGGACTTAAATGATCAGATTGCAGATGATGGCTTTTAGAAGACACATCCACAGCATTGTCACTGGGAAGTGGCACTTTTGCTCCTGTTTTTACAAGACATGATTTGTTGTCTCCATCTGCTGCATTGTGCAAATTGGAATCACTTCCCCTTAATTCAGACCCTAAAAATCCCACCAGTGAAGCTTTTGAGATACCTGCAGGATGCGAAAAAAGGTTGATGTCACAGTAATTGAGAGTTTGTGTGGGAAGTTTGATTGTTTTCCTATATTCCACATTCTCAGTACCTCCAGTGGCTTCATTAATTCCTGTGCTTGATTTTTGTTCCTCTGCTTTAGTGGAGAATTTCACTGGAGCTGTGGGAAGACACTGAGTGCCAGAGCAATGGCCTCTCTCTGCTTCACTTACTTCAGTGGTTTCACTACTGGGACTAGGGCAGGGCACTGAAATCACATTTTGTGTCTTCTCCACTTCGAATTTCAGCTTTTTCCTTTCTGATGGCAGAGTCTGGGATTTCCCTGCAGTTTCTCTGTCGTTGCAAGGGACCCACGGGGGCATCAGGCCATGCTGGCCACTTTCCTTAGTCCCCTGCTGGTTCCCATAATTGTGTGAGGTGCTTTTACAATCTAATTCAAATGCACTGGATTCTTTCCCAGGGCTTGGTTTCTCCCAATTGCTACTCTGTACTGGCAAGCAGTCCTCATTCCTCCCGTGGCTGCTCAGCTGACACTCAGGATTTTGAAGCCTGAGCTCACCAGTGCTTGGAGCCAGCAGTGTGCTGCTGCCAGCTGTGCATTTCTCCGTGTCTCTGCCACTGAGCTCTGGGGAAGTTTGGCTGGTTACAGCTCCAGAAGTTATGGAATGTGATGTCTCCATTAGGTTGGACACTCTGTCTGAAGTTTCCTCAGAGGACACATTCTGCAGAACACGGTTACCATCAGCAGACATTCCTGTTTTAGCCATGGCTGAAGCTGCAGTCACGAGGGAGGAAGGACTGTCAGTTGCAGAGCTCCTGCCATCTCTTTCCTCAGTTATTTCAGTGCTGCTGGCTGATTCCATTGAATTAGAAGTCAGGCTTGTACTATCTGTAATCTTATTCTCTCTTTGTTTCATTTTCTTGGCATTTTGACTGCTTTTCATTTTTTGGTAGATTTTCTTAAACGTTTCATCTCCATACATTTGCCATTTTTCTTGAGAGAACATCTTCAACTTCCTTTGATTGTGTTTCTTATTTTTAGCACTGATTACTTCTCCAGCCCCAAGCTTTTTAGTCCCTTTCAGCTCCTCTGACAGAGAAGGATGATCAGCCACGTTACTTAGGGGCAAATCATCCACTGCAGTTTGTCTGACTAGAGCTCGGGGATGGCTATTAGGGAAATCCACTGAACTGGCAGTGAGATCGTTGCTAGGCAGCAAACCAGCAGTGCCTGTGTTTACAGAGTGCTTAGTAAGAGAAAGTGGTTTTGAGCATCCTGCTTTGTCATGCACCATCCTCGCTCCCTCCACAACAGGCAAGGAGTTGCTCCGAGTAACAGGCACAGTGTCGATTGTTGTGGAGAACTGGGTGGGAACTGAATGGAAAAACATTGGCTTGCATTTCTCCAGGGGTGCAAAGGTAGATTTTGCTGAACAAAGAGAAATATTCTTTTTCCTATTTACATCACAAGTTCTGATATCAAAATGGAAAGAGTCTTTGTATGTGTAAGGCATCGGAAGGTCAATGCTTCCCTGTTTAGAAAGGACAGTTTTTCTGGGCCTGACATTGTCTAACTGGGTGTCATCCACCACACTTTTGTTGTGAGAAATAAGCTTTGAAATGTGTTCTTCCAGCCTCTTTTTCTCTAGCATCGAGGCTGTAGCTTTGTCAGCTGCCTCTGGCTTTGCAGTGCTGCTGGAGGCACACGTTGGGCTGCTGAAGGCAGCTTCATTTTCCAGTTCTGTGCTGTGCTCGTGGAGACTGTGCAGGGGGCTGGAGGATGTCATCTGCTGCTCTGTGCTGTCAGAGCGTGACAGATACCCCGAGTCAGTGCTCTCACACTTCTTCAGCTTGCAGTCCAAGGCTTTGTAATCCCACTGCTTCTCTGAAGAGGTTGCCTGCTGCCTTTGCAGCTGAATGTGCTTATTGGCAGTCGGAGTTCTTTGCTCGTGCATCTTCTTTCTCAGACTCGGACCATTTGGCAAAGCTCCTGGAGATGATAAACTTTGAGGTTCTCTTTCAGGAACCCCCTGAATAGCCTTTGAATTCAGTGATTGACTTGTTGTTTCTTGATTTTCTGAAGCAGCTGATGAGGAGCTTGTCGCTGGCAGTGAGAGCTCATGAGGTTTTTTAGTGTCTGTTGCTGCACTGGTCTCTGAACTGGGCTGTTTGATGTGCATCCCCTGGTCTTCACTGGTGCTACTCAAGATTTTGCTGCCTTGGGGAGAGGTGGTGCTCTCTGCTGATCTCTCATTTTGCTCTGGTCCCCCACTGATGTCAGAGTCTGAGGGCAGCCTGGTGTTGTTGACGTGTGTTTGAGTTCTCCTGTGTTTATACAAGTTGCTCTGGGTTTTAAAGGCGATGCCACAAGTGGTGCATGGAAAGGGCCTCTCTCCCGTGTGGGAGCGAATGTGTTTCTCAAGGACACTTGGCTTCAAACAATCTCGTCCACAGTGTTTGCAGATGTATTTCCCAGATTTTTTTGATTTGCCCGGGCTCCCAATAGATGCTTTCACACAAGGACTTGGCGACGACAAAACTGGTAAAGTGCTGACTATGCTCAAGGTCAGGCTTTGCCCGAGCTGTTTCTGGAGAAGCGGCTGAGGCTGCTCCGTGCCCTCTGAGGGGACGAGCGGCTTGAGGATGAGGGGGACGTTGCTGCCATCGAGGTGGACGCAGCTCCTGGCAGCCACCAAGGGCCCGTGGGGCTGGAAGCAGCCAGGCTGGACGGGCTGGAGCAGCGGGATCGTCAGGGCCTTGAGGTACAGGGGCTGTGGCAGGGCCTGGCCCCGGGCAGGCTCCGAGGGGCCCCGCGGGGACGGGCCCGGGCCTGGCGGGGTCTGGGCCTCCATGGCAGGGCCCAGCTGCCATGGGCTCACGGACCTGCCGGGGGGAACACAGAACAAACACCGGTCTGCAGGCTGAAATAACACAACACAGCCCACCCTGGGCTGGGCAAATGAGCAACTGAGAATACCACACATGCAGGCATTATACAGACAACCACCACTTCCTTTCCCAATTAAATTGGTTCCTCTTTCATTTTTCCTCTAGGAGTTACAGTGTAAAGAACACTCAACGCTGCACTTAAAACTGCTCCTACAACCTACACTGAGTACCCAAAGCACTGGAAACAAGTCTGAGTTTCAGATTTGCAAATGAAGGCTCTAAGAACACCAGAAATAATACAATTTTCATTTTCTGGAACCATATTTCCATTACATATTTATATCACGGTTTTAAATTTCATTAACATTAACAATATTAACAGAACAGTTGAGGTTAAAGGGGACCTCAGGACTTCTCTAATCCAAACACCTTCTCACAGCAGAGTCAGCACCGAGGTCAGATGAGGCTCTCAGGGTGTTACCAGTCTGGTTTTGAAAATCTCTGGGGATAAAAACTGCACAGTTTCTTTGGGCAACCAGTTCCAAACACAGGACATTACACTTGCCTGCATATTATCTGTGCTTCCCCAGTTTAAGGGAGCTAAGGCCAAACACATTGCAACAAGTGGTGTAAAAAGGAAATATGTGAACAAAATGAAACTCATGTCCTGTTTTACAAGTCAGGTTTGCATAAATATCTGCAAAGTAGAAAAGATGGTATCATAGGAAAATAGTGCGAGAAATTAAAGCTGGCTTTTGTGTAGACCAAATTAATTTGGTATAATTAATGGAGATACTATGGTGTACTGCTTGTTTTCAGATGCTCTCAATGCCAAATGAAAACATCTTCTTTTTTAAAAAGTGAACCTATTCTTTTGAAATCTATCCTGATATATGCAGGGTTGGTGCCAGTCCAGACTACTTATTTCAGCAAAAATTTGTATTGTCTTTATTTCTTTCTTAGAAAAAAGGGAGGAAACTATCTAAATAAGCAAGGTGAACATTTTCTTTCAAAGAGTTAGGGGCATAACTCCTTGTAATTACAGTTTGGGTGAAAATCAAGTGATCTGTGAATATTTACTTGATTCTTGCTCAGCTATGCTCACTGGATGCACTGGCTGCTATGAATAATGGGCTGTTCTTTTGCAAATAGCCATTAAAAACCCATTTGGAATAACATAATCAGTGGCTCAATTTGAAATCAGCAATTTGTTGCTTTACTGCATAATCTCTAGTGGTGTTTCTGTAACTTCTTTGGATCATTTTAATAGGTTATCATTACTGGGAAACAGTAAAAGAATTGCTTCAAAATGTGGTTTGAAATTTTTACTGGTTCCATCCAAGACAACAACGTGTAAAATGAACTGATCTCTGCACAGCAAAATGTTAGATTTTGCCTTTTTTTTCTTCCTTATGAATGTTATAAATTAAGCTCAGTTATCAAGCATGGACCTTTCTTATGCACTTCTGACATTTCTATGTGGAATAATCACTTAAGAGTCTTTTTATCATAGTAGTGACTATAATGGTTAAAGAATGTTAAAAGAATATGGCTTGTTAAAGAAATAAGTTATTATCCATACTGTGCAATGTGGTTACCCCTACAGAATAAAAGTGGAATTCTCTAATTTCCAAAGTGATGTTATCAACATTTCAAGTCCATTTAAGATGGTTGCTAAGTTATATGGTCACTTTTAAATTTAAACACAGCATACAATAAGGGATGAGACAATGATACAAATTAAGTATGCAGTACTTTTTCCAAAATATTTTTTAAAAAGTTTAGGGGAAAAAATATGCTGTAGAGAACAGACAGCAAGGAGAAAAGTGAAGCCTACATACCCAGCAGGCAGAACACCTAACAAGCACCACATCAGACAGGACAAGTCACTTTTCTTTGCTCCCCTCCCTCCCCCAGAGAGAAGTGTGGAAATGCACTTCCACATATTTTACATTTCCCCCAGCAGCCTGCTCCAGTGGCACAAACTGTTTCTCTCTCTGGTTTCCTCCAGGCCATGCAGAGCTGATGGGCCCTTCAAGGCCACCACAGACAGATGTTTTTCATAGGAATCATACTGTGGTTCCCAAGTACCAGATGCTCTGTAATTTCACTTAATGCTGTTAAATTTCTGGGGCCAACGACACAGCCTGAGACTCATTTTGGTGTTCTGTAATGCTCTACAACAAAAATACCTACGTGGCGACAGAAAATTTAAAATAAAGTTTTAAATAAAGCTCAACAAGTAAGCTAATGGTGATACTTAATGCACTTTTAAGAATGTAATAACACATCTCTACCAGATGTGGTAGTTTGCTGCTTTTCACAGCAAGAAAATACTTTCTTCCTGAGTGAAACTGCCATGACTTGTATTCTACTGGGGCAAATACCATCAGACTTTTCACATCTGTTATTTCTATTCCAAAAAAGGCCACTGTATTTCTTTGTAGTTGACAAAAATAGCTTATCTCAAAGTAATCTTGCCCCAGGGCTGATTCAGGGTAGTCCTTGCCCAACTGTAGAACTTCCTCTGTTGGTTTTGCCCTGGGCTCTGTTACTGAGCATCCACCCCATGTTCTCAGCTGTTTGTAACTTGTGGCACTGAACTACCAGCATAAGAACTTGATCCTAAGTAGATAAGGAAAATTTTCCAATAAACAAAACTAAATGAAGGATTTGGCCAGCTCAGAATTTTCTAAATTGATTTCTTAAGTTGTCAGAACTGGTCACTAAAATCCCATTAAATACAATTATTTTGTTCCTGATTTGAAATTCTAACTTCAGGTAAGCACCACAGGCAGGTCTGTGGAACACTGGAAAGTGGAGCAGTTTCAGATAAAAAATCATTGTAGCAGAAATTGTCTTAGTCACTTTATAAGTATAAAGTAGTTTAACACAGGAGGTTGATTAAAAAACTCCTAATTTTAAATCCAGTAAGTTTCATTTTTATAGACTTCTTCCTGAATTCCAAACATTTTAGAAACCTTGTTTCATTTTGTCAGCACTGTTGTATAATTTTGGACTACACAACCAAAAGATTTTTGTCTTCTGCATGGCACATGCAATGCTCTGTCAACTGCCCATCATTATACACCAAATCAATAGCTAAACATGTAAATGCTTCTTTTCTGCACTTTCATATCATATTTTGACACAGTACTGAGCAGAGCATCAGTCTGTAAGCTCAATTGCTCAGTCCCCCACCCTGGTCTGCAGGTACAACCTGGAAACACGACAGAGTCCCTTTATTTTTGTAACCCCACAGAAGCAGGTTTTCAACATTCTGAACATACACAATATACTCAATTATACCAGGAGTCTTTACCTTTTTTAAAAGCTTTTAGTGATTAAATACCAGGGAGCAGAAGTGGAAGTCTGGAAATAATTAAGTCTTTAGTCTGGAAATAATTCTAGTTCACATACCTTTGATTGATCCAGGCATTTCAGCATTTCAGCAAAAAAGTCTCATTTCTGTCAATACTTGATGCAAGCAGAGAGAAACGAGGACAAAGACTTGAAACAGATTAGAAGTAGGAAGTTGGGGTTTTCTTTTTTTTTTTTTTTTTTTACATTGGTGTCACATTAACAACCTTCAGCAAACAGGAAGAGTTGAAACAGAAGAAAATGAAGTGGCATTTCAATCTCTCTGTATCCTTTATCATTATTTAATTAGGGAGCTCTAAAAAGAATCTTTGAAACGTGGGGGGTTTGTACTCTGCTTTCAGTTGTATTTTCCTGAAATGTAATGGTAGGGTTTTTAATTTATACTCTTAAAGCTAATCTTCTTTTAATTTTACAGTAAAGGGCTCTCTTAAGATATGTTGGGAAAGAAGACAATGGTGGAGAGAAGACCCTTGGCACACATGAAATACTAAATTTATCCAGTGTGGGTGCTGTCCACCAGCTTCTTCTAACGTGCCCTGTGGGACAGGAGAAAGCAGGAACCAGGTGGGAAAATGCCTCAGGATTGTTAAAAGTGTTTGGGACATGCTCAACAAACCTCCATAAACTTGTGGAAAGCTGCAGGGAGAATGGGATAAGGCACAGTCAAGTGCAGTTAAAAAGGTAATTTTAAAAAATTAGATTTTATTTGTGTGTTGAGTTCCTAAGGAGTGCTCAGGTAACAACACAGTGCACAGCACTGAGGGGTCCTGGGAGGGGCCACTCTTCTTTATGCAAGCATTTGTTTAAAATAGGGACTGGGATGGCTCAACCTCCTCTGCTGGCAAACTGAGTGAATCCCAAACTGGAATATGCATTCCCAATAATGCTACAAATGTATAATGCTACAAATGTATAATTTCCTTAGGTACACCATATTTTGGAAGATACAGTTTTCTTTTCAGTTTTATTTTATTTGTTTTCCCTGTGATGAGCAGCTGCCCAGTCCAGACCCTGCAGCCTGTTCCTGGCTGGGTGGTGGTGAAACTGTAATGTTATAATTGTCCAATATCCACTTCAGTGGGAGCTCTTTCTTTTAATAATTCTGGTGATAGACTAATGCCAGAGGCCTCAGTGGATTTTCATTTCAAACAGCTTTATTGATCCTGGAGAGTTTTGCCTGCTGTTTGAATTGCTTTCCATTTATTTCTGGAGCCCTGATTTAGCAGGCCTCTAATTTTGGTGGTGGTGAAATATTTCTGTCTTGTTCTTCCCATCTTTCTTGCCTGTCACATAGGGGCAGAAAAGCTCTTAACAGGACCCAGGATTACTGCTTAAAATCCTCCTGGTTTCTCCCATACCCTGAAATGCTCCCAGTAATTGGTAATGGCACTGCAGACACTTCAAATCTGTGAATCTAGAAAATACTTGACATTCTGAACTGCTTTACAGTGACTCATGCTTCTGCTCTACAGACTCAGTCTGTCCAGATGGAGAGAATTACATGCAGCAAATAGTTTCAGCTCTGCTGGGAGATACTTTCCTAAAGGAATGTGTTCTCACCTCTAAGTGAGATCTTCTGGAGGATTACTGCATGCTACAGTCAACAAACCAACGGGGAAAAAAGATGCACATCTTATAATAGAACACTGGTATGAATCAAATCATACAAACAGATGATTATGGGCATTTTACATAACCAGTCAAAATTAGTTTGTCTTCAGTTTGATCACATTTCTGGAGCCCATTATATTTTATTCCACTTTGAGATTGACTATTATTAAGTTAAGGTGAATTTACTTAAAAGGGACACAATTTCAACAGTACCAATAATTGCAGCAGTATGCTGGACCTAGTATCAAATTGAAAACATGTATAAGCATTTAAAATTCATTATTTACATCACTCAGTATCGAATTCCAAATGCTAAAACAGCAAACTGTTTACCCTGAGAGGCTTAAGGAGGCAATAATTAATTAAAGCAAGTTACAACAAAAGCAAGTGGCTGTCTGGATATTTGCCACTATCACAGAGGTTTCAGGGCTTAGCAGAACCTTTTGAAGCATGATCTAAAATCTCTAAATCTTGAATAAGTGACTCTGGAATCAGGGTCCTTCACAGCATCCTGTGATTCTTCCCATTTATGTGGATGAACAGGCTGCTGTAATGGCTAGAAGTAACAAAATTCAGAGCACCAGTATTACACTGCATTAGCTCTGTTTGAAATTAGGGGTTTTTCTTTTCTCTTTCTAATCAATCTACTTATGTGATGCTTCCTCAGCTGCAATCTCTAAGCAAGATTATTTATATTCATTTAGGTACAAAATACTGTCCTGCTCAGAGAAACTCAGCTAACTTCAGTTGTCTCAATAGACAGCACAGTGTCAATTTAAACTATGCACAAAGCTGAGCCTGCTGTCAGGGGCTGCACAGGAGGGAGTTCTGGGGCTGCTCTCCTCTCTCAATTCATGTCCCCATCAGGATGTGAGGAGTTAAACCCACACATCATTAATACACATTTCTGGGTCCCAAGTGGAAAAGGTCCCACCCCAGGTGTTTAAAACCCTGCATCTTTCAAGGACACCTACAGAGTTTTGTCAGGGGTGAGAGCAAGTGAAAGCAGCAATAAACATTCCTCTTGTGCTGGTGAGGAAATAGATTCTGAGGACCCTACAACTACATGTTTTAATGAACTTCACAAAGTTAAACAAAAAGAAAGTCTCTTCCAGGATTGCTAATTATTATTTTTTCCTGGGAGGGCAGTGATGCTGAGAGCAGCACACAGTATCTTACTGTCAGAGGAAGATGCAGACAGTGGGATTATCATTTCCATTTGCTCATCCAACACTGACAGCCAGCACAACTCCCTTGACAGACCACACAAAACTTCTACTTCAATCTTAGCATCATAAAGTCACAGTGAACCATAGGGTTTGAAATAAACTTTGTGCAGGCACTTTAAACACCCCTTCTGTGATGGAAGCAAAATGTTTGTGAGTGTACCCCAGGTCTGGAGATTTTTAGTTCTCAATTCATCAAGCAAAATGGAACCGACACATTTCCTGGTTAGCCCAGCAATGACTGTTAATCTCATTTTACTTGGAAACTATTTCTGCCTTTGCTCTTTTCTCAGTTTGACTTCCTATCTTGAAAGATCTCATAACAGAAGTACTGAGTTCACCTTTCCCCTTGTTCTTAAGGGCTGTGTCTGATCTCACAACTCTGCCAGTTCCACCCGCAGCCCGCACGCTGCCGGTACCTCCTGAACAAAGTTGGGAGCCTCAGTTCCCTGCAGAATCAGGCTGGAAGTGTTTAATTCCATCATCTCCTGAAACCTTTAGGGTCTTTCCATGGTCACATCTCAAATTCTGACTTTGGGAAATCTTGCTGCTCAGAACGAGTCATTGTTCTGAAGTTCTGCCCTTCTTAGTGTGTTATTAAAGTACAAAGCCACTGGAAAACCTGCTGGGGGAACTTAGAAATTCTTGTACCATATCCTAAGGACAAATATTTTTGACACTTACTTCTACAGTTGTATAATATCAGCAAAGCTGGTTAGGTTGGGCTTTTTAAAACAATAATTTCTGTAAATATTGTGCCAGAATACAGTATTAAAATCTTTTAGGAAGAACAGGATCTGCTTTACCTTCCCTTTGCTCCAGAATAGCAGCTGGTTTTATCATTATTATACAGCTTTCTATATTTTCCTATGTTCCTTTTCTTGAATATCCATAATGAAAACACTCCAAAGGCTTAAACCAGTAAAAATATTATTGCCTAAAATACATTTTAATGTGTAAGTAAACACTGTATTAGCCTTTTTGACCTCTTCATGCAATTTGTATCAAGAATATTTCCTTTTCTACTTCTTACACTGCTACTTTTCTCAGCTCCAGCTATAAGAAATGCTTTCTAGTTTATTATATGTCTCTAGTTTAGATTTACATCACTATTTCTAAAAAGAAACATGCCTAACATATCTGTTCGTTTTGTAACATGCTTGGTGGCTTGACAATGAGGAAAAAATAGGATTTTTAGTGCTTAAAAACCTCAAAGGATTTCAATTCTTTTATCCTTTCATCAAATTTACTCCTGTGCATTTCCCGTGTTAGGAAAGAGTTAACACCCTCCAGCCAGCAGACTGCAATCAACAGGTTGCTCTAACAGAAAAATAATAACCCTAATCCATCTTTTAAAGTTTAGAAGGTTGGACTAAATGATGAAGAAATCCCGATTAAAGCCCTCTGAAAAGCTGAAGTGGGGCCAGAACTGAAATGCTTTGTGTTTTATGAAAAAAATCTTTCTCGTTGCTAAGTGAAAGAACCATCACAATTAAAAAAAACCCAAAAACTGTAACTTTAAAATTTCTGTCTTGCCATCTAGAATTGAATTCTCTCTCTGTCCATAGAAAATGACAACAAAACACTTGCTAACCTTTAGGTGGCCAATTCACAGGCAGGTGGAGAGGTTCAGGTCCCTGGAATAGCGTTGAAACAAAAGAAGCATCCTGTTTTCTTTTTTCAGTGTCTTTCTCTTCTCCTTTTTTTTTAAGCATTTGAACAGTGAAGGGTGGGTGGTGGGGTGTGTGCAGAGAGAGCAGGGGGTGCAGGCAGCCCACGCTGCTGTAGGAAGAGTTTTAATGGCCGATGCTGGGAATATGGTTTGCCTGCTACAGTGTCTGCACTACTGCAGCTCTGTGTGTGGGCGTAAAGAAATGACACGACTGGGTTTCAAACCATTACACTGAAGATTTGCAAACAGTTAAAAAAAAAAAAAAAAAAACCACCAAAACACACAACCCCATCAGGCACAAATGAAAAATTATGACTTTTCTCCTTTTATCTTTTTCTAAGGGTTTTTTGTTGCTTTGTTTTAAGTTAGCAGATGTAACCTAGTCAAGTTGCTCCCTCAGCCTCTAAAGGAAAAAAAGGTAAATTGAGTATTTAGGAAGGTTTTATATTTTACAGAGTATGAATATTTTGTTATCATTTTTTTGCTGCTATTTTTTAATTAATCTACAAAAGCTTGTATTCCTGAAGGGTATCCAGATTTCCCCAGTGAAAGTCTTCACAGGACACCTATATTTGTGCTTTAGAACATGCTAAATAGGTGCCTAAATCTTGGTAGCACCAAGTAGCACAGTACAATAGACAGAGCAGCCACTCCACAACTGGCCAGGCAGGACATCTGAGCCCAGGACTATCCCTTGAATATTCCACAAAACACAGCCAAAAACCAGGACATGCTGGCAGCCCACTTTTGTTCACTAGTCCAGCAACACCTCAGGTTTACTGATCTGAACTGGGCAGAAAACAGGCTTGAATATTGGTTGTAACTACTGGAGACCAACAGGAGTGAGACAAAGGGGCTGCTCCCTGTCACATCATGGGGAATGAGAGGAAAATGGGATTTCAGCTGATATAAAAGTGCTGACACAAGTGGCAGTGACTAAAACAGTTATGAACACACTGTTGCTGGGAGGGACAGGTGGAAGGTTTTGTCAGAAAAGCAAGAACACTTCTCAAACATACTTTTTACCACAAAAAGTGAAAGACAGACAAAACAGTTTTAGAAGGAAACCTGAAAACTTGAAAGAATCTTTATGACTTAGCTGCTCCATGATAGTAAGGGACTGACACTTGCTAAATTTGTATCTTCCAGTATGTTGAGAAGAGACAGCCAGGTTGAAAATCTTGTGCTTGCACAGAAGGCATGTGCACTGTGGGGTGCAGGTGTCCATTCTTCACACATCCAGGTGAGTCCCAAATCAAGCAGGATTTCTTTGGTGTCCTGCTGACAATGAAAAGCAGAGCAGCTGCGTGCACAGGGACAGGGAAGCGAAAGGGGAGGCTCTGGGTGGTGCCCCCCTTGCTATTCACCCCTGGCAGTCATTTTCCTCCTCACCCAGGGCTGAGGAGCCAGAGCTGAATGGCAAACCAGCACAACTCAGTGTCAGTAAAAGCAGCAGGACTGGACTGGAGGGCTTCAGACTGCTGATCCCACACTTTGACAAAGACTGATAAAGGAGTGAAACAGTGAATCACCCAACAGTGGATGAAAACCAGTCCTCAGTTCTGTGTCTGTGGGGTAAAACTCTCAGCTATTGCCATTATTACACAGCAGTACAGCCTGACTTGGCACTAAGTGGGGTCTGGCCACTGGCCACAGGAGAAACTTAAATTCTTTTTCCATGTATACACTAACAGCTGAGGTCAGCTGCAGCAAAACTTTGCTGGAGAAATATCTGTGTGCTCAGCTGACACAGAAAAGTGAATGTCTGGAGAGACAAGAAATCTGCCTGCCAGCAGGGTTCCATTCATGCAGACCCAGTGCCATTGCACAACTGATGTAGTCTGCAAGCTGACATTGCTTAAATCAATTTGGTAAAAATGGTCCTTTTCCTGGCATTGTAAACGTTTTTTGTGTGTGGATAGAAGTAAAAGAAAAGAACCACAATTTCTTTCTGTTACTCTTTCTCTAAACTCTTAATCTTTGTGTTCTATTTGATCAGTGAAGATATTTTTTGCCCAGTTAAACATCATGCATTATTAATGAGTGGTATCAGCTCAATCTTTTATTATCATTCTTTTTTTTTTTTTTCTAAATTAATTACAATTTTTTTTGACTCAGCTTGAAAAGAGTAGTAACCAAATACAGATCCTGCAGCAGTAACTCTCAGAGGTGCATGTGTGGCTCATTTTTGTCTCAATATGACATGGACAACTATTTCATGGCCCTGTAGCTGCTGTATTCCCAAGTCACCATTTCTCCATGGTGTTGATGGCTGTGCTGCAGCTGAAGTAGCACCTGGAATGTCTAAATGCACCTAATCCTCATGGGAGGAGTAATCCCCATGAAGAACCATTGTGTAACATGGATATTGGTTATCACAAGTAGCAATATTTCTTTTCTAGACATGAACTCTTAAGTTGGAATGTACAGAAATCTTACATTTGACCGTCTCCAGCATGGTAATTAAGATGACTCTTTTTTCCCAAAGATCACAGCTTTGTGAATTGGCAGAATATTTTAAAGTGACTATTAAAAATCTGGGGGAAAAAAACTGAATATAGAAAAATATTCCAAAAAAACACATTCTTTTAAACTGGACAGCCAGCTACCACCCTCCTATCAACATCACATAACAACTACTAAGATTCATCTGGCAGTTTTTTCTGTTTGTTGAGCCAGCAAGAACTACCACCCAAAGAGGAGTATAACCCTCACAAACTGGTCAGGCCATACCAAGAGAAAAAAACTTAAAGACAAAAATGTGCTTGAACAGCAAAAGGGAGAGACAAAGCTTCATTAGAAGCAAACATGGGTCTCCTTGCCAAAAAAGTCAGTTCAAGGAAAACTAAAAGAGAAGGCAAAAGTAATGGATCCCATAGGAAAAAGACTCAAGGCTTCTGAGAAAATGCTAAAGCAGCCACAAAGCTGAAAAGGTTCAGCTGGTTGCAGACACAACCTCAGTTTCACTAGGAATTGGATTTTTCCTTTAAAGTACTTGGGTTCTTTCCACAGCCCAACATCAGGGCTGGACAGGCAGACACTCACCCAAAGGAGAAAGGAAAAAAAGAAGAAAAGGAAAAAGTCCAGCCTCAATCCATCTTCCATTAAAATCCCATAGACCTTTTTTCCAAATGTAGTTTTAATGTGTGTTAGGTAAGGCTCTAAATGCTGAATCATCACACAGTTTGATTTGGGGCTTTATTTGGTTTGGGTTTTTAGTATTAATTCACCATGAGCAGGTATGGTGAAGGTTGTTTCATGGACTAATTTACAAGGATAGCCTAAAATCCAAGAAAAACCTTGGACATCAGAGAGAAAAAGCAGATGAGTCCAGCTTTGCTCCTGAAGTATCCGGTGATGGGGTGGGAATGCAGAGCTTCAGTTCTTCCTCCTTGCCCAAATCTTCCTTTTGCTGACAGCTGAAAGTGGACGATGTTATGGTGCCTCTGCCACAAAAGAGATGAAGTGCAGGAGAAATGGGAAGAGTCTTTCCAGGTCCTATAGGCTCCAGGATTAATGAGCTGTAGTTTTTTTAGGCATATCACACCACAAACATGAATAATTTCCATTATGACACACTTAGAAGCAATGCAGCTTTCAGAGGAACAGTTGCTCCAACTCGAAAAGGCAGCAAGGTTCAGTGGTTTGTACATGCACAAACTACAGATGTATTCATTTTTCCATCTGTTTCTTATTTGTCACAGAAAAACGGATGTAAAACAGATAACTCAGAACAACTGACAGTAGTCAGAACGTTCTAAAGCCCCCAAGTACACTGACTTTAATGTGTTTTACAGAAAAAGAGAATAGAATTTGACAGGGTCATTGATCACTTGAACCAACTCAGATCAATGTCAAAACCCATAAAAGGAAGCATCAGTAACTACAAATAGAGAAGCAGAACATTCCCATCACCATGACCCCAGCACCAGTCACCAGTAAACCCATGGTCCACACCACTCAGACTACTCAATTCTGCATTTCTTTTTATTTTCCCCATAACTTTCTACATAGCTGTGTCTTTTCCCAACGTGTTGTCAAGGAAACCCTACACTCCTGTAGCTCAGTATCCAGCTCTTTATTGCTACTGACATCCCAAAATTTAGGATTTTGAACCAATTGATACACTGTCCTTCCCATTATGAAGATACCTTCACTTATACCATAAGCTGGATAGAGTTAAAATGAGACCTTTCTGAAAGTTCAGCTCTTCCCAAATGCCTGGGAGAAACTTGCCAATTAACTCTTCCCTTTATTATTTTATTAATCATTGTACATATCAATATTCTATTCTGCTTTATGCTATCCACTGAAAAATAGCTCTGTAACCTGACTGGTGTCCTCTTATTTAGCTCTGTCTCAATTCCACTCTTAGGTTATCTTTGAACAACATTGAGTTCCTCTGACAAACAGTATTTTGTGAATTTTGTGAGAGCTGCCAACTAAATTTCAAGTGATAACAGCAGCAGTTGCACGCTGCTTGTATCTGTGTCATACTTTTATCTAACAGTTGCACAGATTTTCACTTGGTGAAGAGCTGCTATATATAAATGTACATATGAGCACTGGCTTAGGGTGCACTGCAGGGAACAGGAGCTCTCCAAGCCCTGGGGGTGCCATGGTGGTGTCCCCTGTGCCCACACCAAGCTCATGTGGAGCACATGAGTCACATCCACACTGCAAAGCAGCAGGGCAGGCTCAGAGCTGGCACTTTGCCTCTCCCCTGGGGCTGAGGAGCTTTTCCAGGTTCCACACCACACTCACCTGCCCCAGGAGGGCTCCAGGAGGGCTCCAGCTCTCCCCACGTGCTCTAAGGCTGCAGTTCTGACCCTGAGTGCCTCATGCAAGGGTAACTGCAGGGTAAAGGCAGGAATGGTGCTGTGAAGGAGCACTCCTGGCAGAAGGAAGTTTATTGTTGCACTGGACTTGGATTTCAGCTGTCTCTCATGGTGAGAGGTATTTCTGTTCCTCTCTCCTTTGGGTCTCATGGAGCTTTGCTTTTATCTGTCGTCAAGGAAACACCAGGGCTTTTTCCCCTTGCTCATTAATGTCTGCATTTTTGTTTCCATAGCTACAAAGGAACCTTAGTGTTTTAAAATAGCAGTAATTGGATTACTATGACTTTTTCAAATTTATTGACACCATTAATGGTTCTGATTTTCAAAAGCAGACACTGAAATTGTATCAGCAGTTTTTCAGCTATTAACATGTTATCTCCTTGTCCTGAAATCCTGGGTACATGCTCAGAAAAGTCTTCAGCAGTCAGTGTCTGGCTGCAGCCTGGCTCAGGCTGCATACGTGGTGCTCTGAAAATTACTGAAAATAGTGATAGTAATGCTCTTTACTTGGATTATTTTCAATTTCTGATGGTCTCCTGCAAAGGAGTGCGCAGGTTCTGTTGTGAATCTGCTCAGTATTAGCACATTACAGATCCTTTGTGATTTGACCCCAGTAGAATAATCTGGAAGAATTTTTGCAGATAAGGATCTCGGCAACTCAGGATGTAGGAACATGGGAAAAGCACAAAGAATCGAGAGTACCAGCATTGCTAACAACTGGTATTACTTAGCAGGGACATAATTCATGTTTTGAAACAAAAAGTGACACTGCACTGTCTGTGGCTCTATGCACTCTCCTACCATCCTGAAATTGTTCCTGTGCTGCCTTCTAGCACTTTCCATTTACTTGTTACCATTGCCTATTTGAGGTGCTCACAAAGCGCCCTAAGTGCAAATCCTGCACCTCTGCCCTTTCTTTCCTGCCCCTCCTGCCCTCAGCTGAGGACAGAAAGCAGCTGAATTCCCTGCATGGATGTCCCACCACTCCTTGTGCTGAGCCCCAGCCAGAGACACACTGGAACTGGAATCAAATTAAAGCAGTTTAAAAAGTTTAAGAGGTGGACAGACAGAATGTCTGGATCCCACACTGGTTTTAGAAACACAAGCTCAAGAGAGTCACCAGCCTAAAACCTAGGCTTGGCAAAAAGGTGACAAGTGGCTAAACACAAGTAAGTGTGAACAAGGAAGTCTCTTTAATCTAAAATATTAGTTCCTGTTTTTCATCATGGATTTCTGTGCATCCTGGAGGCTCAGACATTCTATTGCCATAGAAACAGTATCCTGTGTCTCTGAGGACCTGCTGTAGCTGGGTGCTGTTATGGCAACAGTCCTCTGAACAGCTCAACTCATGTCTGTACTTCAGTGATTGTGTTTGTAAAGATCCATTGCTAAATCCTCCTTGCAGGATTCATTTTAATAAAACTAATTCCCTGAAGTACATGGAAATTTAATAAAACCCTCAAGGCTTCTCTAAATTATAAATACAGCAATGGAAAAAATATAGAATTACCTTGCCCTTTCAATAATCCCTGCCATCAGCAAAGGTTTGGGGGGAAGATGGGTCTGTCCTCCCCAACAATCATTAACAAAACTACTTCAGAAAAGCAAATTGTGATGCCATGTTCTGTACAAGGGCTCCTTCACACACCCATCCTATGTGCCAGCATGGAAATGAAATTCAGAAAATAAGAAGGTGCAGGGAGAAAATGTGGTTCACATGACTGAACTGGGAATTCTCACATTTTAATTCCAGGTGAACTGTTCTTTGTCTCAGGAAAGCCACCCAAGGCAGATTTCAGAAAAGAGAACATGTGAGTTGGAAGCTCAACTCCCACTAATTTTTTCCTGGGAATTGAGTCCTTAGCTGATCCTAGAAAATCTCCTCAACATTTTCATATTTGTAACATCTGAGATACTACTACTTACATATTTCACTAGAGTTCTGTGGGCATGAGTATTTTGTATTTTCTTCAATAAAACCACCAAAGAATCAGGAACACTAAAACAAACCAACTAAAAGGTGCTGCTCAGGTTAATAGCCAGCTGTAAAGAGCTTCCTGCCCAATTACATTGATTTTTCCATGTAGTTACTGCAACTTAAGACTGTAAATTCACACTTTTATCTTTATCTTTTTTTTATTATTTAATCAAAATCATCTACACCAAGAAGGTCCTTTCCAACCCAAACCATCCTAGAAGATTATATCCTATCTCTTTATTCCTACATCAAATACTGGTTATTGTGGCTTGTAAAGAGAACATTTCCTAACACTGAATATCTGAATATCTCTGATTACAATTTATAATGTATAAAGAAATCCCCCAAACATAATGAATTTGTTAGTGTAATTCAAATACCTCCACTGTACTTCAGGGAAGCAGGAAAACAAAAGCTACTCAGAAATTATCAGTTTTGAAACCCAGTCTTTTCCCCTCTTGAGAGGGATGCAGTGATAGCAATATCATCATCATCATCATCATCATCATCATCATCATCATCTTTTTTTTTCCTTTAAAATCTTTACAGCCTCTTTTATCAGCAAGGATTGAGATATGTGACACTCTGAAACACACATTTACAAAGGGAACAAACAGTGAGTTTGGAGTAAGCAAATTAAATAAGTTTTAGTTGCTGCTGATACTGGGTTCTCTCCAAGTTTTGTGATTAATGAAGCTTTGTGGAGGCTTTTTATTAATACCATCATTTTCCTTAGAAGTCTCCTTGCCTGCTGCCCCCTCACTGATGGACCTGGCAGCAGCAGCCCCTGGCTGAGTTCTGCTCAGGAGTGTCCAGCTGGTCACACAGGATTTGTTCCTCCTCTTCCTGTGCTGCTCATCCCACTGCACACTTGGGAGCTCCTGGCTTTGAAGACACATGGAGTGCACACCTTGATTACAAAGAAGAGCTGTGCTCTTCATCTTGCCTTTTAAAGACTTTTATTTTTAATAATTACTGCTTTACAGGATTATGTGTATTTAGAAAGCTCCTGGATAGTCACAATTTTTCATCACTAGAAAGTGTATATAACAATTCCTCTTATTTCTGAGCAGGAAAACCAAAAGTTGACACTAAGAAGCTTAAACTCCATTTTTGCCATCTTATTAATCATGAACCTGCTGGATATCCTATTGAATCAGTGCACTAGAACTGAAATATATGCAGCAACTTAGAAGTGGTGCCTAAATGGCTCCATTTAGAGAAAAAATACATTGAGGCAGCTAGATAGAAAGTGCTTTAATGTACACTATGCAAGACCTAGATATGAAAAATTGCATTTTAAATGGTTTTGTGAAAAGCGTATTCAATGCTAAAACGAGTATTCAATTCATTTAAAAAATATTTTTAACTTCAGTTTGTAGCTGTCTGTTAACATTTTGGACTCTGTACTCATGTAACAGAGAACATATATCCATCCTCAGGAGATGGATTAATCCAAGCTGACTTAATCATACTGGGATAAATTGGATGATTTCTCAGTGCATGGAATTCAACTTTTTCTTTTTTTATTTATACACGTGGCTTATTCCTCTTATTCTTGCTGAAACACTAAATTGCAGACAGCTTCATTTCAGCAGCACATTAAGGCTAGGCAGTACAATGGTGAAAAAGCTATTTTCTCCCAAAGGGCTCTCTAATTAATCATCACTAATGAAGCTCTGCTAATTAACAATAATGGGGGTTGTGGATGGCCTAGAAGACTCTGAGGGCTGAGTCCAGGCTGTGAGGATTTTGCTTCCAGTTCTTCACAAGTGCAACCCACCCAGGGCTGCTCTGCAAATGGATTTTTAACAGCTCATATGTTCTTGTAATATTTACTAAATTCTTAGACCCTCCTCAAGTTGTTGCATATGTTTGACTCAAATCTGCTTGGTCTGTGTGCAGCAGGTTTGTGCAGGCCTGTTAAACGTGTTTGGCTTTGGATCAGGACAGGATGGAGTGGAGTTCTCTTGCAGGATTTCCAAGATTATAAGTATTCCCACATATTCCTCTCACTTTTCTTTAAGTGTTGTAATATTTCACAGCTAAGTACATGAAAAAGCCCCCATGGCCTGGGGTGTCAGACAGTGGCTACAGGAAATGCAGATTCAGGCATTTTCTCAAGCTGGACTCTGACAGTTTTGATCACAACATCTCATGGCCTTGGATTTTGATTTTTCCTAAATGGAATCTATGACTTTTACATTAGTGAAGATTTTATGGTGTCTGCTTACTTTACAGTTTAAAATGTTATTACAGCATACCATGTAAGAAAATACTTTTGTCCCAGTTGTGCATGAAGAGTATTCTGTTACTTTATTTGCATGGAAGATCCTTGCATTATGTTTCCATTTTAAACTCTCCTATTTGATTAATACTTTTTATTTCTTTTTATTTTATAGTTTATCCCCTAGGTTGGATGAAAGGAACTCATGAGAACTACTCAGAAGGCTTTTTGGAAAAGAGAAGTATTTTTAGTGGAGCTACAAACAGGAAACCACCAGTGGCCAGATAAGATATTAAAAATTTAAAACTGTCAAAGCACCTCATCCCCAGAAGGACAAGGATCATTTCAGGTGCAGTTTTTGACTTCCATGCTTGCTTTTTCCCTGTGACTTGTCAGTCCTGTCCATACATTTCTTCCCAGTTTGGGGTTGGGAATTCCCACTGTCAGGCCCAGATGAGAGGCTGGGACTGAGCCTTAAACTGCTGTTCCTGTTGAAGATCTGAGGGCTGCAGTTCCAGAGAGGAGGTTTTGTGTTCTCAGCTGCTGAGACTGCAAAGCAGGAACAAACACAATCCCAGCACTAAGGACAGCAGAAATACTCTCAAGTCCAGGACCCACCTGTTCTCTGGCCCACAAAACTTAGAACAAAAACAATTCAATGGCTTGCCTTCAGCAGAGCTGGGAGGTCAGCCTCAGGCACATGAAAGCCTACATGCCTCAAGGCTGTTTTTTATTATTGATTTGATCCTTATCTTGGTGACAGTTAGGCATTGCCTTGGTGGCAGTGAGGATGTCAGCACTGATGACTAAGGGGCCACTTCCATGTGGTACTTTGTGTATGACAACGTCACAACTTTTATTTTCAGGTTGTGGTTTCTTGAAACCATGTCCAAAGATAGCTGATGGAGCACAAGATTTCTGAAACAAAGAGTTTGACAGAAATTTTGGACAAGGGAACAAGGTCTGAAGACCATGAGTTATGTTTGTGATTTAAGACATAATTCTGACCATGACCTGTCATCACTGGTCCTTCAGGCTTTGCACTGAAAGTTGCACCCAACAAATGTTTGAGAGCACAGTGTTTTTATAAGAACTGTTGTCATCTTTTGAATTACACAAGAATCACTGGGAGAGAAACATGATTATCTCCAAACAACACAAAATCATCAGCATTTTCAAAGTACTTTAGAATTTGTAGTTTTGTCTTTAATTGTGCTGTTACTGTGCTTGCTCATGAGTTGTGGGTGATAACATGTGATCATCATCTGCCTACTTGATCACATGCACGTTTGTGATGCTTGCAAGAGCAAACTTTATTGGCTGGGATCTGTCACACTCAGTTTCAGAGACTGTTTCCCAGACAACAGCACAGTCCCCTTGATCCACGAGCCGTGCACCACCGTGGACCTGAGCTCAGTCTAACACCTGGTGGCAGCTGCTGCTCCCACTCCTGACACAGACAAGATGTGTGTAGAGCCATAATCCAACTGCCTGAACTCTGCAAATCAAGGAAACTGCACAACCTAAATTAAAAAGTCAAAATGAGTCAAACAGCACCTACCTTGTTACAAATTCTGAGTCAGTTTTTAAATTGAAACCAGATCGTTCTTTGCAAAAGCCATTTAAGGGCCATGTACTACCTGTTTCAGTCCTCTGCTGCCAAACATAAAGGCAAGCACAGCTGTGCAAGGTGGTAAATCATTTCTCTGTAGTAATTGGAGAGTGTTAAAACAAGGGAGCCCAGAGGGCAGGTGGAAGAGTGAGTGTCAGAGGCAGCTCAGGCCAGCTGGGTGGGATCCTGTGTGCAGGGCGTTTACATTTTGGATGTTGTCAGGTGGGGGAGGAAGCTGATAAGAAAAATAATTATTTGCATTCAAATTATATAAACAGTGCCAGAGCCTGGTTAGTGTAGGCAGTGTTAGACAGAGTGTTTCCCAACTGCAGGAGATGTATCACATGCTGGGTAAGGAAGGTATATGAGGCAACAGCACTCTGAAGGTGTGCAGCTCTAAGCCTCTTGGCACATTTTATGGCAGAAAAATAAAACAAAAAGGATCTGAAAATCAAATGGTTGTCCCAGATCATTCTATTAAAAATGCACATTTTTAATGTGACCTAACTTAAACTCTGTGTTGTGAGGCAAAGATAATGTCTGGGTTTGAATTTATTGGGGCAAGGGGGCAGGATATTGGTGGGATTTGGGCAGGGTTCTTCAAGGTGTGCAGGGGCATTTGGGGAAGGGAGAGTTGTTAAATGGCAGGTAACAAAATCTCAGTCTCCTCTTGATGTTCTTAGCTCCAATCAGCTAAAACGAAGTGGCTGTAGCAGTATCACCAATCAGCAGGGCAGATCCCAAGCTGTCCTTCCACATCAGCTGGCCACAGGTTTCTGAAGATCTTATCACTATTTTTTTTTTGTTTTCACTTGTTGAGAATGACTTCAGATATGAGTGGAATATTAAAGGATTTTGCTTATTGATCCTGTGATGCTCAGTCTGAATCCCCTGTAGGTTTGCAGAGGGGCTCTCTGGTGTGTGCCATTCCCTCTGTGGGCACCGTGGGAGATGCACAGGAGGATCTATGGGAGATTTACACCTTCTATAGCACTCTTTCATATCCCTTCTGACTGCAACTCTGCTTTCAGAGCTTCTCCAAGAAAAAGCAAATCCATGGTCAAGATGAAGAGGCCATTCTCTCTCCAACCAAAGACTGCCTGATATTTTTTAAACATATCCCTCCCTCACTTTCTCAAGAAGTTGAGAGCTTCTTCAGCTGCATTCTGTGAATGATGTTCTTGGCTTTTCCCTTAAGTACCAAACACTCTTATCTGGCACTGAGTGCACAGGTTCACAACAGGACATTTGCACTCTGAATTGTTCTCAGGTTACCTGAGAGCAGCTTGACTGAAATCACATCCCAGAGAGATGTGCAGTGTAATTGTAGCTGTGGTGACCAATATCTGCAAAGGGGAGAAAAGCTGCTTCATCACAGATGAGGACTTGTGCAAATAGAAATCCAAAAGCCAGTTCTCACAGGGACACACAGGGAGTGGAATACACAGACAACACGTGTGATCCAGCCCCCTCTCGTGGTTTTTCCACACAGAAGGCAGGAATTGACTCCAACTGATTTCTTAGTAATGATATGAACATCTGCATCTCTTCTCTGAAAGCTGATATGGTTACTGGCATTTCACTGCTTCTTAGGGAGTGATAGGTATTAGTCTGAGGATAGAAAATTATAATCTGTAAAAATTTTTATTTGTATTTCCTAGGCAACTTGATGGCTATTTCTGGTAGAATATGAAGGAGTAAGGGAAGGAGATTTGTTGGCTATTTCTATGAGCTGGTTTTTCTTCAAACTGAGGGAGGAAGCAAATACTACAGGGTAGAAAACAAATTCTTCTGGTCAACTGATAAAGTGCAGAAACAAACACAGGCATTTGGTGTCCTGCACTGCTCTGTGTTTTAATTGAATTGAACAGAATTGCATGATACAAACAAGGCAGTGCTTGTCAGCAGGTGAAGAACAAATGCACGGAACTGAGAGAACTGCTGCAGGTCTGGCTAAAGCCAAGCTGGTTCCAGTGGGTGTTTTGGGGTGCACAGCACTGGCCAAATCAGCCCTGATCAGTTGTTCTTGCTCTGCAGCACCAGCAGGGCCTTCCTGTCATTTCCCCATGTCATTTATGGCTCACTGTGCTAACAGAAATTTGGGTGCCTTGTTCCTCACAGGGCTCATCCTGGCCACGTGATGAGCTGTCCCAGAGCAACAAGAGCAGCAGCCCAAGGACAGAAATAACTGTCCTCAGGTGGCACCAGGGCAGCTCCCCCAGGGCAGCTCCCCAGCCTGGGCAGCGCTGCAGAGCAGCTGCCCTGGGGCACTCTGGCAGCGCAGCTCCCCTGCCCCAGGCTGGGAGGCTCAGGGAGCTCAGGGCTCCCAAGTGCTCTGTGCTGCATTCTGGTCCTTCCCCTGCCCTGGGCCAAAGGAGGGCTCCAGGCCTCAGGGATGAGGAATTTAGGACAACATCTGTTCTGAAGGAAGGTGAAGGGCTTAGGGGTGGGAGGGCAGATTGCTGCAGCAGTGGCAGTGGAACTGTTAATGCCTTGCAAAGGAGGTAAAACTGGTAAAAAATGCTGGTTACTTCAATAAAAACACATTCTCAGTATTGAAAGGGAAATATTTTTATTCCATTTATGTTTCTCTGAAGAGACAAAGAGATGCACCAAAGCATGTTAATCCCTGCTACAGTGTGAGCTCTGTTCTGACCTAATAAAGGTCTCATCATGGAAACTCATTTGTGCCTAACACCACTTTTCCAGAATGTTCTGTAGCGGTGGCATTTCCTCATTGGTTTCTTCTTTAGATATTAATCAGAAATCTGGAAAGATCAAAATTACTTGAACAAAACTCCTATTAAAGTATGGGCAAAGCTAGAGGAGTAGGTACCTCCCTGAGTTATTGCTGTGCTTTCTTTCTGTCAAGAAAAGTATTTTTTTATTAAAAGCACCATTTGATTGATGTGACCTTGTCATGCAGGGATGCATTATGACTTGCCAGGAATTAATGAGCCAGTTCTGGAAGCACTGAAAAGGAGTTCTGCTATCCAACAAAAGTTTTCTCTGAGAAGTACATTCAGGAAAATACAGCCAAGCACGAGGAGGCTGATCCTGAACTGACAGCTGATGAAAGAGTGTTTGTAGCTGGGCAGCCATGAGGAATTGTACCATGGAAGTCACTGAAGAGGTATGTCTGGAAAAGAAAACTTTGACAATTTTCTATCATTTCAACTGCCAGATTGACAGAGGGAGTGGGAATTTGTTTTTCCAGCTCAAGAAAAGAGCAAAACTTTTGAACAGTTTTGATTAATATTGCCTGTGAGTACCAATATTTCACACCAATAAAACTTGGATTTCAGATCAAGGAATTGCTGTGTTACTGCAGCACAGCCATATTTCAGAATATCACAGGGGGGAAATACACCACAAAATACAATTTTCTGAAGTGTAAGAAACACCTCAGCTGCCATGTGAAAAGTGCAGAGCTGTGATACCTGAAGCAGGGCAGCAACCAGAGCCCCTGGCAGGGAGCACAGCAGGTGAGCTCAGAGCCTTCCCCTCTCACCCCTCCCTGAATCATCCCCTGCACTGTCACCTCTGCACAGCTCAGCTCTGCTGACCCATGATGAATGGCACTCCAGGCATTCATTTCCCTCCGAAGTGCAGCTTGAGTCACTGCCATTGTCACCAAACCCTTCCCAGGGTGGAATTCAGTGACATTTTGTGCTGCAGAGTGCCCTGGCTGATCTCTGGAGCAGGGCTCTGAACCAGGGTGCTGTTTGCTTTCCAAATAGAAACACAATACCTGCATTTTTACACAGTAGTGTAGGCCTGATTGGGTTTCACAATCTGGGGTTTTGGTACCCACTATGGAGAGCAGGAATGATCTGGATACAATGCTGCAGATAAAGAGACTTTGGGGCTGTGAGTTACTTCCTGATATTTATGCTTTTTGATCAAAATTAGAAGGTTTTTATGAGGCTGCTTAAAGGGGACAAGTCACACCTCCCTGCTGGCAAACATGGGTCTGGCAATACAAAATCTTCATGCCTCATTGAGCAGATTGATTGCTTGGGACCCCAGAGCACTTTCCCACAGAATTCCTGGAGCAATTTCCAGTATTTCTTAGCTATGCCAAGGGGATTGCTCTGCCAAAATCTGAAACATAGAATCACAAGGCCCATTTCAGGCATCAGTTGTACCTGGCAGCCGTGAGCAAACAGCCCCTGAAAGGCACATAAGGAATCTCATCACGGGTTTCCACAGGTTTTTGTGTTCTCTTGTAGGTGTCCATCATCATCCTCAGTGATCATTTTGGTACTGCCTGGGACTGGACAAACTCAACTGACAGAATGTTTTCTTTTATTTCAGTTATTAGACAGATACTGACAACACACAGGGGCGAAGCTATTGGATTTTATGGTATTATAATGTATATAAATAATTCTAATGTTTAGGATGTGCCACTTTTTATTCTGCAGTTACAAATGCGCATTTCATTTTCCTAAAGTCTGGCTGTTTTATTTATAATTGTGTTATTTCTCTTACAGGACAGGTTTATAAGTAGTTCCACACTTGGTATCACTCAGATATAGAAAGCTACTTTAACAAATCTCCTGTTAAAATAGCCTGAAGTTTACATGAGCAAGAACTGCTGAAATCTAGCTCCTAATCTGCACCATATGTTGGCATGCCTCCTTCTTGGAGATGACATTTTGCTTTACTTCCAGTAGATAACTTTTCTTTTAAAGAAAAAAAACCTGATGAGAGGCTACAGGCAGCCTGATGGATAAGGGATGGATAAGGGATGGATAAGGGATGGATAAGGGATGGATATCTGCTGCAGTGTCCCTGCCTGTTTCAGGGTCACTGCCTTCCACAACTGTGTCATGCTGACACCTCTCAAAATGCTTTGCATTTTTAACATCCTTTGCAAAATTCTCCAGTTGCAAAAATCACTCGGTGGGTATCGAGGTACAATGGATTTAGAGCTGCCTCACAATCTCCCAGCAGTAACTCTGTCCACTCTGGCAGATCAGCAGAGTTAGCCACGCTCAGGAATAATGAGGTGAAGGAGTCAGGGAATATAGAATCAAGACAGGTATGTCCAGCAAAAATTTATTAGCTTAACAGCTCTCAGTTAAGGATTTGCTACTGGCTGAACCCGGTATTTCTCATTAAACAGCAGTTTCTCTGTAACAAAGCTGCTGGTTTATGTTGGGATGCACAGGGGACGTTTACTGCCGGTGAGCGCTCCCAGCCTGGCTGGGGTTCCTGGCACGGCCGGCGGTGTCAGCTCCGTGTGATCCGATCAGTTTCGGGGAAGGTTCCCCTGTGCTTTTCCACTGAGGCTATTTCTGTGCGGTGAGGGGCGCACAGAGGTCACTCGGTGTCTGTGCACGAAGCGCTGCCGCTGTTTGTCACCAACACCGCTCGCTCCGAGCCACGGCACTCCGGCACTGACGGGAGGGTGAGCACGAAGCGCTCGATGGCGCCGAGCGTGGCCCGTGGCTGTGTGGGTGCGTCTGGGGCCGTGCCGAGCCTGGCCCGTGGCTCTGTGGCCGCGTTTGGGGCCGCGCCCGCTGCTTTACGAGCGCCGTCAGCGCCGCTGCTCCATCCCCATGACCGGAGGCGCTCGGCAGCAGCCCCAGCGCTGCGGGTTATGAAACCCTTACGAAACCTCTTACAAAACCCGCCGGGCCGGGCCGGGCCGGGCCGGGCCGCGCCGCCGCTCGCGTGACGTCACACCCGCCTGCGCGCCCCCTGCCGGCACAGTGCGGGAACGGCCGTGCTGTGACGTCATCGGCCACCTGCGGCCGTGCTGTGACGTCATCGGGCACACGCAGCCCCGGCACCGCCGCGCCTGGGTAAGGGGCGAGGGGCAGCAGGGTCGGGCTGGGCCGTGCGAACCTCGGCCTGACCGCAGCGCGGCTCACAGCCGCACCCGCCCGTCTTTGCGCGATGGGCGGCAACATGGAGCCGGCGGTGCCACGCCCGGGGGCGCCCTTCACGCCCAGCCCAGCCCAGCCCTGCCCAGGCCGAGCCGGGCCGGGGGTCACGGGCGGCGCCCGGGGCCGCCCCAACCTCACCCCGAATGTCCCCGGCCGGGCACGGCCCCGGTCACGCGGGACGCGCCCCGTGACGTCAGCGCGGCGCCGCGCGGCGATTGGCGGGCGCTGTCCGCGCAGGCGCGCGCCGCCGGCGGCAGAGCCGGGCCCGCGGAGCCGAGCGGCGGCAGCGGCGGCTCCGGAGCGCTGCCGGGCTGGGAGCGGCCCCGCAGCCATGAAGATCTGGACCTCGGAGCACGTGTTCGAGTGAGTGCCGTGCCGTGCGGGGAGGCGGCGGGAGGCGGACAGGCCGGCCCCGAGAGCGGGGGGCTTTTTCCGGCGGGCCGGGGGCTGTGGGGCTGCACCGGGCCAGGGCCGCCCCCGGGCGCTCCGGGCCGCGGCCTCTCGGCTCCCCTGACCTTCCCCCGGGCTGGGGGAGGCTCCCGGGGCCGGTGCTCGGGGCTGCGGAAGCTCGGCAGGGGCTGAACCTTGCGGGGCCAGCGCGCTGCCGGCTCCGAGCGGCGTCCTTGTGCTGCCCCCGGCTCCCGAACACCGTGAGGGCCTGCCCGGTGCCGAGCGCTCCAGACTCCCGTGTTAAAATAATCTGAGGGAGAACTCGTTGGAGGGAAGTAGAAACTTTAATAAATCACTCCAGTATTATGAAAATTGGGATAAAGTGCAGTCTTTTGGCATTGTGTCACAGGGAAAAAAATCTTTTCCAGTTATAACAGAACCGGCACACCCAGTTAATCAGGTATGTTGTGTTTTCATGTGCGCTGCCCACTCAACGAAATAGAGGTTTTTCTTCAGGGAAGGACACAATCCTATTGCAAGCAGAGTGTGCAACTTGGTGTCCTGCTTGTGTTTGTGCAGTCACCCCTGGGAAACTGTGATGACAGCTGCCATGAGGAAATACCCCAACCCCATGAACCCCAGCGTGGTGGGCGTCGATGTCCTGGACAGGCACGTGGATCCCAGCGGGAAGCTGCACAGCCACCGGCTCCTGAGCACCGAGTGGGGAATCCCGGCCATTGTGAAATCGGTGGGTGTTGTGTCACAGGCCACAAAGGGACACCGCAGGGAGGGGAAGCTCCTGAGCCAGCTGCTGTAATAGATGTGTATCATTTCACAACTAATGGTTTAAAAGTTTAATGGCTTAAGCATTAATGTATGGGGAAAGCTTAACAGTGACCCTACAGCCAAATCTGCACCTCAGGCTGCTTCCATCTGGAAAATGAGATCTACCTCAGCTGAATAGCTTTGTTTTAAGCTAAACCCTAACTGTGCTCTCTTGGTGTCTGTTCAATGCATAACCACTGCATTTAAAGGCATGAAGAATTGCAGTGGGTTGGTGGAATTGATGCCATCTCTGTTTGCCTGTCCCCAGCTCATTGGTACCTGCAGGACAAGGACGTATGTGCAGGAGCACTCTGTTGTTGACCCTGTGAAAAAAACAATGGAGCTTAAATCCTGTAATGTAAGTAGTTGTGTTTGTGCCTCTCAAATGGAACACACCTTGTACTTATGAAAAGGAAAATCATCTTGAAAATAACTTGAGAATTGCGTTGGAATAGTACAAGTTAAAGGTTTAAGTAACGTGGTTAGAGTTGATCAGTTCTGGTTTTCAGGAAAGAGCTGCTTGGCTTTTGGATCTTGTCACTGCTGAAGCTGTGAACACACTGATGAGCAGGAGGAGGTTTGGGGGAGGGGGTGGTGTTAAGAAAAAATGTTTTAAAGCCTCTTGGTGTAGGTGCACTGTGACTGTTTCCTAATCACATGACATTTTGCTCTCTGTAGTATTCTGTTATTTGTATTAAAGGGTAATCCTGTCCTGTGTTCTGCAGATTTCATTTACAAACCTCGTGTCAGTCGATGAGAGGCTCGTCTATAAACCACACCCTCAGGAACCACACAAGTGAGTACCTCCCTGCTCTGAGATTGACTGGATTTTGCTTTGAAAATGTCCCTGGTTTCCCTTGATCAGAAGATGAGGGTTACATGGCTTTTATTTACAGGAAATTGTCTAAACCAGGATTCAATGGACTGTCACTTCATGCAGTGACATTGGTTCTGCTGAGCCCTGGGAGACTTTGTGTCATTCTGTGCTGGAGTCCAGTCCAGTCTAGTTCAGGGTGTGAATTTGTGTACATCTGCAGTTTTCAGCTCCTTGTTCCACACTGATAATGCCTTTAGCCTCTAATTCTAGAGGTTTGTGTTTTGGTGGTTGCTTGGTGTTTTAACTTAGAGCTTAGTGAATCTGTGCTGCTGGAAGTGGTGACAATTCTGAAAGATTGTTCTAGGGATTCTAACATGGGAGTTCTTTCTGTCAGGATAGTCAGAAATGTTCAATCCCTGTTGTTGAAGGGGATGTTTTAATACTTTTCCCAGTATACAGTAACTCCAGATCTGCTGTTTCCACTCTTAACATCCTTCTGCTAAAGATGGAAATGGCTGAGAGACACAAAGGGAGCCTTGGACTTGCCAGGCACCCTTGGGCTTAATTTTAGAGGTAGAAGCATAAAGCAGTTACACAGCGTGGCAGTGGGTTGTGTTCAGGGGGCAAGAAGTTCTGTGTTACAGAGCAAAGCTGATGAGGGAATGTACTTGTGGGGGAGGAGGGGGTTTCTCTTTTAAACTGCTCAGAGTAATTCAGTTTCCTGCTCTGTTTCAGAACCATTCTGACACAAGAAGCAATAATATCTGTAAAAGGTGTCAGTCTCAGCAGTTACCTAGAAGGGCTAATGGCAAACACAATTTCCTCCAATGCTAAAAAAGTAAGTATGGCCTTTGTGTGAAATGTGTGATCACTGGCTAAATGTCAAAGGGAATAAAGATCTCTGGTTTACTTTTTGGCTTTGTCAGCAATCTTAGAAAGGAGCCACATGGTTCTGCTGCCTTTACTGCAGACACTGAATGCTCAGCATGCTGAACTTACTCTCGTTTTCCTCTTGTGAATGGAGATAAGATAAATTGTTATTGGCAAAGCTCTCTGAATCTTCACTGGAGAAAACATCTTCAAGCAGTGTGACACTGTCATTCTTTTGCTGCCCTCTTGATGCCATCTGTTCATTTTTGCTGTCAGAAAGGATCTACATTCATACAGAATGTATGAACAGTCATGTGGGAGCAATGGAGCAGTATTTTAGCAGGGTCTGTCCTCTGGCAGTCCAGAGATACCTTGAGTTCAGCCTCGAGAATGATAAAGCAGGCTGGATAAAAAGTCTTTTGTGGATCATAATGTGAAAACTGCTGATATAAGGAATTGTTGTCCTGAAATCAAAGGCAGAACATATTCAGCTGTACTGCAGTTATTGAAATAACATCAGAGGCATGTACTTCTGTTCCTTCCTCTTTCAACTACTGTGACTTCAGTCATTTTCAGTAAGAATTTAACTGATTGACTTATTCACTAAGATTTATACACCAATAAACTTTCCTTTAACTGCAGGGCCGTGAAGCATTGGAATGGGTAATTAAAAGACTGAATGCTGAAATTGAAGAGTTGGCAGCTTCAGCAAGAGGAACCATGAGGAATTCGATGGCAGCAGCAGCATTTGTAGAGAAATGATAATAGTTCTTAGAATCACTAATGAGGCTAAACAACCTGCAGCTTCTCTCCAGGCCTGGATACATGCATCCTTTGTTATTTAAAGGATGTGTGTATGAGGCACGTTATAAATTTAATTTGGAGAGAAGCTGGATTTTTCCCAAGGCTGAGGCTCAAAGGCTGTTTAATATATTGGGTCAGCTGGACCGATGAAGAAATAAATTTAAGTGTAGTTCCTGTATTTACATGAACACTAACTTATAATGTTTGCAGATATGAAATAGCCTCATTTAGTGCTGAGGCTGCATATGGTGGAGGACACTGGCATGTTAGGCTAACTTTTATTTTTTGTGTGACTTATGGACTACCTCTTTTGGGACCAAGCCCAAAATTAAGCAGAATGGTTGTTCCAGCATTGTTCTTTTTGTTGATTTTTGACAGTTGTGTGATACAACTTGGTTTAACAGAAAGCTTATTACTTGATGCTTGAAATATAAAAGAATGTACAAAATATTTTTTGATAACCTTTTTAACTTGACTGGTTGAACTAACACGGTACTCAAGTTGTTTTTCAGGCACTATAGGTAAAACATCAAAGTGTCTCTTACCTACCTACCAAGATCTAAATCCTGCTCCTAAATGCAACATCAATGAGCTGGGCATGCAGTACCTTAAAGTCAAATTTTATCTTAAACTTCTGCCACAAGTATCTCCATTTCTAAAAGCCCATTATGTAAAGGTACGATAAGCACAGAGCCTTAAAATCTTGTAAGCTGCTACAGTAGTAGGTGTTCACTTCAAAGAACCAATTAAAGACTAAAAAACCCTTGTGAAGGTGGCTGAGGAGATACCTGAACATAAAAGGAAATAATATTTAACAATATACTGTTAAGTTGATCAGAAATAAGCTGCCCCATCCAGTGGCTGTTGTGTTGTGTTCACTTTAACCTGAGTTCTGAGTTGCAGTTCCCTTCACCCTTTGAGCTGATTTGACCCAGTCAAGGCCCTGTGCATTCTCAGGGGTTTCTCTTGGTGGTTCCTGGTGCTGTCACAGTCACTCCCTGAGGAAGGGAAAGGTCAGCCCTTGGCACGTGCTGGGCTGAGCCACTGCAGGCTCTGCTGGGCACTTCAGGGTGAGCAGGAAAAGGCAAAGGCACAGCCCAGAAGGAGCTGATGTGGTATTTTGGTGCCCAAGGCTTTTCCTGGAATTTTGTTTCTAAGCTTACAAGTGATTTCAAGGCTCTTGTAGCCCTTATGAACGGTAATGTCACCCTGCCCAGCATATTTGATTTTGCATGCCATTTCTGTTAGATCAAATTGCTTACAGAGCTTATTTTAACAAACAAGAACACTTCCATAAGGTGTGTGCTGGGGGAAGAAAACAGGAATATAGATATATAACTTTTAAAAATTAACTATTCTAAACAGAATATTTTTCTAAACAGAAATGGCTTGAGACTACCTTACTAATTTAAGTCATTGAGGTTTGCCATACTTTTACAGGAGATTATTACAACTGAAATAACATTTCAATTTTAAAAGTGTATGTGAAACTTTTGCAAAACTGTACCATCATTTCTGATGAAAATGCTTAGCTTGAAATTCATTTTATATGTTTGCTCAGTCATTAGCATCGTTTGATATTCTAAAGTCAGTTTTTTCATTTCCAAATTTTTCTGCACTAGGGACTGCATAGTAGAACTCACAGTTTGGCCTTGCACTGAAAAAAACCTTCCTGTTTAATTTCTACAGGCATTCAACAACTTCTTGAAAGATAATAAATTTCTTTCTTCTATTTTATTTATATGCCTGCATTCTCATTCTGTCAGAGTATGGCTTTCTGTATGTGGTCCTTTTTAAATAAAATTTTGTTTCAATTCTAGCTAATTCCTGAAACTTTCTGATCTATTTGTGTTTTAGAACTATGAGGTGAGTAATCTAAAATGAGAGGGCTGAAGGTGAAGAAATCCCTGCAGTGAGTGGCTGTTTTTGAGATGCATATCCTAAAATGCACATTCACAGCTTGCTGTGGAGCATCCATGCTGTGGGAAGATTGTCACGGGCTGGGAGCTGTGTTCAGCTTTGCTGCAGCCACTGTGGGCTGCTGTGGGTGGGTGCAGCTCCAGGGGACAGGGGCAGGGCAGGGAGGCTCTGGGGCTGAAGGAATGGAGGAAATGGGGAGGAGAAAGCAGCTACAGCTGGAGGAACAGAACTGAAGGGCCAGGAGGAAAGAATTTTAAAAAAGGGGAAATGGATGCAGGAAGTGGAGGGGCAGAGGTGGAGGAATGTGATGTGAGCAGATCAGTGCTGAGGGCTCTGATGGATCCCTGCCCAGCAATGGGCACCAGCCCCTGTTCAGCCACAGCTCTGAACCACAAGTGCCAGCCAAGGGTTTGCTTCAAAAAAAACCAGAAAAATTGTAACCAGCATTTCCTGCAACATTGCTGATCTGTCTCTTGTGGTCTGTACTTGCATTTATATTTCCAATAAATGTCAAACATAGTAAACACGAGCCCCCACTGTGTGATAACTGCACCATTTCCAATCTCCTGGCCCTGGCAGCACTGGGTCAAAGGGAAGGCCAGGAGCCTGCTGAGGTTCACATTTATGGAAGAACTGAAGAGTGCTGCTGAAGAGCTCATGTGGAAGCAGTGAGTCACTTCAGAATCCTTCCATTTCTTAAGGTGGAGGTTGTTCTTTCACTTGCCTCAGGATCTGTTAATTTCTATCCTAAATAACTCCATAGCTGTGCTTTACCTGTTGCTGTAGAACTGAATTATTCTAAAGCTAAGGCTACATGTTACAACCAAGCTGAACTCATTGCTTTCCTTAGGAGGACCATGGGCACCAGCTGTGGACAAAATACCTTACATCATGATGCTATTTTGTCATAACCACATTTTAAAAGTAACACAAGTCATTAACCACATGAAAAGAGGAAGTAATACACAAAATTTTTGAAACTTGACTGTACCTGAATTCTCCTCTGCGGATCCTGGGTCCTCCTCAGGCCATTTATGCCAGATCGTGTAGAATGGACAGCTGAGACCTGGCTGACAATGCAAAATTATTTCTACTTTGAATCCAGGTGTCCAGAAGTTGAAAATTTACATCTTCATCAAGTAACCTTCAAAATACTGTCCTGTCATAGAAAACAGCACAGAACTGAATCTCCCTCTCAAGATTGGAGCTGATTCCAGTCAGGTGTTTGCTGGCACTGTGTGCAGGGCTGTGCTCAGACAGGAGATTTAGCAGGGTGCTGGTGACTGGATTGTCATCAGCATGGCATCATTCCCAGGGGCTGTGCAGCAGATTAGGGTCAGAGCAGAGGGAACAGCAGAGCTTTACCAGCACAGCCCAGAATGGCTTACCCAGGCAGAGAAAGGAGGTAAATCCACAGCTACCCAAGGTAGGAAACATTATTACTGACCTCTACATTTTGTACAAAGGTGACCGTAATTCCACATTTCTTGACAGTGTTATTTCATAGGAGAAAGTGCAGTAACTTCATTATTTTAAATTAAGACAGAAAGAACTCAGTGAAGAGATGATGGAATTTATAGACTGTTGGACACTGGCTTTTTATTGTATTGTAATTTGCCTTTTTTAATTTTTTTTTCTCCCCTGTAAAATACATTTGAGAAAACTTTGAGATTAAAGGTAGTCACAAAGTTGAATTGCTTTTAGATAGCAAGGGATTTTTTTAAGGGGTTAATTACTTTTATGTTGTATTAACAATACAGGGCAGCAAGCAAACTTGTCATTTCATCATAAATAATGCATGTTTGGAAAAAGTAATTTATTTTGCCTTTTGATCTATAAAGATTGTACTCTAGAAATAATTGCAACCATGTTGCAACAGCTCTTAAATTACAGCAGCATTATCTGTAAGTGTTAAATATATTCAGGAACCTTTGGGGGTCTTATCAATGGTACATAAGCAGCTCTGTTTTTAGCGTGGCAATTTTTGCATTGTGCTAAATCCCCACGATTGTGATGTTTGCACAGTGAGGGCCCCTCCAGCTCAGTGGCTGCTCTGCAGACACCTGCCTCAGTCAAGAGGTGACCTGGGGGGGAGTTGCACCCGTGGTGATTAAGTTAAATCCATTACACACTCATCTGCACGTGGGTTGTGTAAGAACAGGGGCAAAGCTGGGGTGTGTTCACTGCAGCCTCCTGGACCTTGCACCTCTTGTCCATAAAATGTGGCTGTGATGAGGGAAGAGCTTTTTGTGCTCCCTGTGCTGTTCTGGAGAGGCAGCCACGGGTCTGAGTGCTCTGAGCTTTGCAGCACGGGCTGGAGATGAGAGAAGGCAGCTGTGGATCAGCCTCTTGATCTACTCACACTATAATTAGATGCACCTTTTTGAACTGAAATTTAAGCTGTTCTGTTCCCTTTTTAATCATGTCTGCCTTCTACCACAACTTCTCTTTATGATATTTTTATTAACAATTAAAAACTAACACAAATAAAAGATTATTGTTACTATACAGGTTTTCTATCCAGAGGTATGAAAAAAGGTAACAAAATAAGACCTCTTTTTATCTGATAACAGTTAGAACTGCTGTTGCTGGAATGTGTATTTCTCAGACACAGAATCAGTTTAGCACAGTATTAGCTTCCAAAACCAAATCCTGCACATACTACACAGAAAAACAAATCTGGTTGAGCAAGGACAGACATGCCAGGAGAGAAGACAGAAGACTGTCTGCAAGTGTACATGTGATGCTGTACTGGTGCCCTGGAAAGGCACAATGTTCTCAATAATTCTGTGGGCTCCTATTACTGAGCTTTTCTGCACCAAAAGAGAAACTACTGAGACTAAGAGTTTGAATCATTAAAAAAAAAAAAAAAGGGGGGGGGGGGGGTAATGCTGTCTTTTTGTTTTGATGTGATGATAGAGATCTTTTGTTTAAAATGCTCCTGATTTAACACCCATCATGTTGGGGATTTATTTGGCTTTTCAGTGTCATCTCTTCAACCTACCTGGACCTACTTGGTCTCACTCTTTTGGCCTCCCTGGACCCCTCCAGTGCCAAGACTTTAGCCTCCTTGGAACTCTTTAAAATCCCCTTTTCAGATTCATTGGATTTATCCAGTCTGAGCTCTTCATCCTCTGTGGAATTCTCCAGTCTCACTTCTTCATCCTCTCTGGACCTTTCAAGTCTCACATCCTCATTCTCCTCAGACTTCTCCAGCACCTCCTCTTCAATTTCCTTAGAGCTCTCCAGTCTCACCTCTTCAGACTCCTGGGAGCGCTCCAGTTTCTCCTCTTCAGTGTCCCTGGACCTATCAAGTCCCACTTCATCAGGCTCCCTGGATCAGTCTGGTGACAGCTCCTCAATCTCTTTAGATCTCTCCAGTGTCACCTCTCTATCCACAGATTTCTCCAGCCCTACTTCTTCACTCTCCCTCGACCTCTCCAGTCTCACTTCTTCGTCCTCCACAGATGTTTCCAGTCACAGCTCCTCAGCTTCCCTGGACTTTTCCTGTACAATCCCTCCATGCTCCCCAGGTGTGTCTGAGTACAGCTCCTCCACCTCGTCGGAATCTCTAGACCTGACCGATTTGAACTATTTCATGTTTCAGCGCTCCTCTGGGTTATCTTCATCAGCTCCTGAGGACGTTCCCAGCCTCATCTCTGCACCTTTCCTGGATGTCTCCAGCCTCACCTTCCAGGATGCTTCTCCCCTCAGTCCCTCAGTTTCTCTGGACATGTCCAACCTGACGTCCTTGGTTCCCCCAGACCTGTCCACGCTGACGTTCCTGGATGTTGCGAATCGCGCTGCGGCGGCTTCCCTGGACCTGTGCATCTAACCCTGCCCGCCCTCCCCTTCTCCCTGCAACCTCCCCCTGTCCTGCCACACTTCTCTCCTTCCTCTGCTCTCTCCTTTCTTCTCCTGCTGAAAACTCCTACCTGAGCAAAGTTTAGGGCTTTACAAAATGTCTCCTGGCATCTAAACTGGGCATGAAAACAGGTCGTGCAAATCTGTAACGGTGCCTTGGAACAGCTGCATAAACATCAATATTTATTCTGGAATTTTTGTAGAGCACAGTTTCTGTCACTGATTGATACCCACTCATGGCTGGTACCTCTCCCAAAGGCTTGGCTTTTTCAGTTCATGCTGGATTTTTATCTATCAAGACCAACAAATAGTAAATAGAGTTAAATGTGTAAGTAATTGCATCCAGGTTGTGTATCTCCATTATGGATTTGTATCTGAGTTAATTTCAAAGAATTGCAGGCAGAGGCACACAGAGAGAGAAAATGTGGTGGGAAAAGAAGATTGTAGAGCAAAAACTCAGGTGAGAAGTGGGTTAGGGAGAGGAGCCAGAGAAGCCGTGGGGCAGGAATAGAGGGGCATCTAGCTGGGAAAAAGTGTCCAACTCTACTGGCATGATTTTTCTCTGCCAAGCCATCTGTGGGGCCTGGGCTGCCCAGGAGGCTTAAAATAATCTTAGTGCTAATTATTTTACCTATCAAATCATCAGATGTTCCCATTAAAGAAGTGTTTGCATGTAACATCCCCTTTCTCAATATATGTAAGTACTGCATTACTTGTCTTGTATCAAATATGCTGCTTAAGTAGCACAGAGGGGCTTCCCAAAATCTTTGGTGCTCTCTTGTATATTTTTGTTATCATTGTTATGACTGGGGCTTCGAAACCAAATATATTTCCTTTCAATGTCACTGGCACCTTTCTGTGTTAAAAGTGCAGAAACATGTTTGTCATAACAAATATTTTTTAATTCATTTAATTTCTGCAAAGTGGAAAGCTTTGCTCCAATATGCCACGTCTGTCACAAAATTAAAATATGTTTCACACAAAAATAAAGTAGAAAACAAATGTATGAAGTAAGAATTGTTTTCTGCCTCATTTACACTACTGATTTCTTTAAAATTAAGTAGGAACAATTGCAATATGTGTATTTAAGAAATTAATCCAAAATTCTATAGGAGCAGAGTTGTTTAGCAGTTAAAAAAATACAGATCACTAGTCCAGATCTCACTGGTGTATGCTGGACACAGACTGACATATCTGGTGAACAATTGTTCTTCTTGTTCTGGTGGCTCTTCCCTGACATTATCATGTGGGTTGTTAATTGCAAAGGTTCTGGACTAAATGAGATCTCTAATAAAGCTGAAAATTACTCTGTGCTTTAAAAATGGTTTGACTTTGGATGAAAGGAAATAAAGGAGAACAAGACACAAGCGCAAAGATTTGTTTAAAAGCCAGTATTTAATCTCCTTAAGTATTTTGTATTAATTATTTAAACGGCCATTAGGTTAGGACCAAATTTCTCACCTATCAAAAATTATTTGAATCTTCTAATAGCTTTTTGCTTATTATATCTGGGAAATTGACTATTTTTTTCTTTGTGTCAATAGCTTCTAGTTTGCTATGTTGTCCTTTATGGGTTTGTTTAGAGGAAATTATTGAATTTCAGGTGTTTGTATCAACATCCAAAGGAAGCCCATGGCAAGGCACTGTGTCCCATGAGACAGAACTGTCACAGCCTGGCCACACACAGATCAAAATTAAAACACTCTTTAAAAAACATCACTGGCTCCATATGCTTGTAAAATGGTTTTCTTTTTAATATGTCATCTAGAAAAAAAAAAAGGAAGCAATGGTACAGAGGGGTAAGAACAGATTTAGGTGCAAAAGACGCCCATTTAACTTGCTCGGATTCTTCGATTACAACAGGATTTCTGTGGAAGGAGTTAATGTGTAACTAACACAGGGCTCTATAACCAGCCACGAGCCTCACAGAAAACTTGGACTTTAACTTACGTTCTTTAGGTATTTGACATCTCGTGTATTTCTGGCAAATGACCAGCACCGAACCGACTGCCGTGGTTTTGACAGCCAGGCAGGCCCCGACCGGCCACCGGCGGAGGCGGGAGGCTCCAATGCCGGGAAGGGCACACACGGGAGCCGCCATGGCCCCGCCCACCGCCCTTCACGGCCCAGCCCGGAGCCGCCATGGCCCCGCCCACCGCCCCTCACAGCCGCGGGGCCGCCCGGGCCGAGGGGAAGGGGCGGGGCGAGCCCGTAGCGCGTCAGGCGGAAAGGGCGGGAACCGCGCCCCGGAACGGAGCTCTCTGATTGGTCGCTGGCAGAGGCGCGCGCCCGCGAACGGCGGCGCGCGTGGGCGGTTCCCGCCTGCTGATTGGCCGGCGGGCACGTCCCCTACGGCGCGCGCTGACCTTGCCCGCGGAGCCGCAGCCATGGTGGCGTATTGGCGACAGGCCGGGCTCAGGTACGGCCGCGGCGGCCGCCCCGCCGTGAGGGAGCGCCTGGCGGGGTCACGGCGGTGCCGGGGGAACGCGGGGTTGGGGCGGGGGAGGCGGCTTTGGGGCCGGGCCCGGGTCTCACCGCCCTCTTTCCCCCCGGCCGCAGCTACATCCGCTACTCGCAGATCTGCGCCCAGGCCGTGCGGGCCGCCATGAAGCCGCAGTACAAAGCGGAGGCGGAGAGGGCAGCGGTGGCCACGGTGAAAACGGTGAAACCCAAAAAGGAATGAAGTGTAAGTGGGTGGGGTGGGGTGGGCTGGGTGCGTGGCTGGAGCTCTGTAGGGCGAGAGTGGCGTTAGCGATAGTCTGTGACTGCTGAGTCCATTAATCCCCAGTATCTGGGGATAATCGGCTCCGTTTCCAGGCATGGGCGGGGAGGGATCGCGGCCGGTGCGGGGCGAATGCGCGCAGGTGTTTGTGAGCTGGTTACGGGTGGGATGGGAACAGCCTGGTCCCATCAGTGAGGTGAGATGGACCGGCTGTCAAACCCCGCATTGAACCTCTTGGGGGTTGGTCAGTCTTGGTATGAGCTTACACAGAACAGCTGCGGCTCTGTAGTGACACTCACAGGTTTCTCTGTGATTTTCACGTTTCATACTTGCTAAGCCAGCAGACAGCCTCTCTGAACTGCTCCTTCTCCTGATCAGCAAATTCCTTATGTGGGTTATCTGCTCTCTGTGAGACAGATGCTGCTTGTACCTTTATTTGTGCCATCCCATACATCACAAGCAGCTGAAATATTCCCTATTCTGGATAGAACAGCTTCTGTTCTGATCTGAGGTTACCTTTTGTTTAAAATGTACCTTGAATCGAGTTATTTGTACTTTTAATTTCTTGTAGGAGCTGATCTGTGGTGAATAGCAGCAAACTGCAAAGCTGTAGGCGAGCTCAAGACTGCAGTGTAATGTCATCACATGAACTGTAGAACTTGCCTGTGTATGTAAATTGATATGCTAATAAATGTAATTTCTGAATGTGTGGAAAGTGTAGTTCCTCTTGAAACAAAGTTTCTGTTCTGCAGAGACATTTACTTTTCAGTTCTGTTAAAATAAAAGGCTGCTTTTAGCACAGTCTGGACATTCAGTAGCAACACTGTTTATTTTTAAGCCAAATCTCTTTTTGGGTGTCATGCTGATATTTCAGGTACATAAATGAGTGAGAGATTTGATTCCTGTTTAAAACTTTTCTGCCTACTTCATTTAAATGATTACTTTGGAAAAAAGTCCTGGCTAAAAGCTGTATAAACAGAGAATGTAGCATATAGATAGAAAACTGGAAGCAGGATAATTGTGCCATGGATGTGCTGCTGGAGATCCAATCTCCAAGTCTGAGACACTGAGTAGTGAATCAGGAATTGGGAGAGCTGGTTGTCATGTAAGAGGTGGGGAAGGAGACACAGGAATCTGAATTGTTTATCCTGCATTTTCCTGCTGCTGTGTGTCCTCACAGCAGGGATGACACTGTCCCACTGCACAGGGGGATTTGCTTCAGGTTCCTTCACCAAGACTGAACTCAAACATGAGGCATTACTTTCTTCAGAGTACAACAAACCTTTTCATCTAAGAGTATAACTAATTTAATTCAAAGTTAGTTCTTGCAAGAATAAACTATGGGGGTTTGTCTATCAAATGTTTCAAGTATAAAACTTTTCATAGAATGGTATATTATCTTTATTTAAAATAATATTATAAATACATTAAGTAGGCAGCTGTGATGGCAAGAAAATTTTTTCACTGAAGGCAAAATAAGATTTTGTTTTAGTGACTGCCATAGAATTTATATTAACAAACTACAAACCATTCCATGTCATTTTTGTTGTACTGAATGTTTGGGAAAAAAATTTACAGTAGTTAGTACCTAGGAAAAAAAATACCACACCAAAAGTTTTACACAATGTCACAACTTAGTGTGCTAATATAACTCAACCTGTAGTTAGAAATAGAAACAAACCACACCATGATAATGAATACAAGCTCTGCAATAATATAAGCCAGCAATGTGATAAAACAATTAGAATACTTATCAAATAAGAATGTGCATATTCAGTCATTTGCCCCCTGTTGTTTCTGCAGATCTACATCAGTCTGTGGAGCAATAAAAGAGTCACTGCCTTTGGAGGCCTCAGAGATGTGCACATGATCCTTAAACAGTAACAAGTTCCCAGTCAGCAGGGACTGTGTTTACCTGAGAATAAATAAATGTGATGAGCTGACAGCACATTTTGCTATTGCTTAAGATCCTGATCTATATACACAGGCCCAGTGGCTGTATAGTACATTCAGTATCTGGTGATTGTGTTCTAAAAGTGAATCCATTTACAGGAAAGGCTGGTGTGAGATAACATGTCCTCATAGTGGATTGGTCTGGGGAGAGATTCCATCCCAACAGTTGTTCAAGACAGTAAAGCAGAGCTGCCATGAATTTCAAAAGCACTGTGTTGTAATATCAGATACACTTGGCCAGATGCACAGAAGAAGTTCTGAAGAAATGTGTTATTTTGGGTATGCAGATGATGGCTATTGCTTTGTCTTTAGTGAATGTGAACAGGCTCATTTGGAGAATGTTTTGATTCTTTTTACTCTGCTTCCTTTTCTGGCTTGGCTTCTGCTTCCACTTCTACCTCTTCAAACTCCTCCACATCTGCAGTGGCATCCTGGTACTGTTGGTACTCAGACACAAGGTCATTGGTGTTACCTTCTGCTTCAGAAAATTCCATCTCATCCATGCCTTCCCCTGTGTACCAGTGGAGAAAGGCTTTCCTCCTGAACATGGCCGAGAACTGCTCGGACACCCTGATGAAGAGCTCCTGGATGGCCGTGTTATTGCCAATAAACGTGGCTGCCATCTTCAGCCCTCGCGGCGGGATGTCACACACGGCCACTTTCACATTGTTAGGGATCCACTCCACAAAGTAGGAGCTGTTCTTGGTCTGGACAGACAGCAGCTGCTCGTCCACTTCCTTGGTGGACATTCTGCCCCTGAAGATGCAGGCGACGGTGAGGTAGCGCCCGCGGCGGGGGTCGCAGGCGGCCATCATGTTCCGGGCGTCGAACATCTGCTGGGTGAGCTCTGGCACCGTCAGGGCCCGGTACTGCTGGCTGCCCCGAGCTGTCAGCGGGGCAAAGCCGGGCATGAAGAAGTGCAGGCGAGGAAAGGGCACCATGTTCACCGCCAGCTTCCGTAGATCCGCGTTCAGCTGGCCGGGGAAACGCAGCGAGGTGGTGACGCCGCTCATGGTGAGGGACACCAAGTGGTTGAGGTCCCCATAGGTGGGATTGGTGAGCTTTAGTGTCCTGAAGCATATATCATACAGAGCCTCGTTGTCAATGCAGAAGGTCTCATCCGTGTTCTCTATCAGCTGGTGGATGGAGAGGATGGCGTTGTACGGCTCCACCACCGTGTCGGACACCTTGGGCGAGGGCACCACGCTGAAGGTGTTCATGATCCTGTCGGGATATTCCTCTCTGATCTTGTTGATGAGGAGTGTCCCCATGCCTGAGCCCGTTCCACCACCAAGGGAATGGATGAGCTGGAACCCCTGAAGGCAGTCACAGCTCTCACACTCGTTCCTGACCACATCCATGACATTTTCAATCAGTTCAGCACCTTCTGTGTAATGGCCCTTGGCCCAGTTGTTGCCAGCACCTGAATTACCTGTAAATAGAATTACAGAAAGAACAATCCCAAAGTTAGCAGGAGAATTTTTGAAGGACTTCCAGGGCCCTTTTGGGACACTGCCTGCAGTCAGTTTGCTGGCAGTGTGCTGTACATACCATGGATAAAGTTGTCAGGCCGAAAGAGGGGCCCGATTCTGCTGGACCGGACGCTGTCCATCGTCCCAGGCTCCAGGTCCACCAGGATGGAACGGGGCACGTATTTATGGGCTGGAACAAACAAAATTAATGCAAATAATCACTGCTAGTGGTCAAAGAAACAGGTTTACAATGCACTCTGGAAAGTCCAGTCCACCTAGGGTGATTTAGGCTTTTTGTGGGTTTTTTAATTACTTATTTTACCCTCCCTGTTGGCTCTGCTGAGCACTTACAATAAGCCTCATTGAAGTACACGTTAATTCGCTCCAGCTGCAGTGGTGAATCCCCACGGTAGTTCCCAGTGATGTCAATGCCATGTTCCTCACCAAGCACCTCCCAGAACTGCAAAAGGAAAGAGGTACAACACACTGAGAATGATTTATTGATTTTCAGCACATGTTCAGCACCAGCTCTGGGAGCTGTGCCTGAAGCAGGGGATGCTCTGCCATTTACGTACCACATCAGAACAGGGATCCTTCTCTACCCCTCCCAAATAAATTTGAGGGAAAAGTTTAGCAGACTATTTATGCTGCTTAGCTATGACCTGTGCACTAATAGGTGGAGGCCCTCAATTTGTTCTCTTTATAGTAAAAGGGAATTGATGTTAGTTTAAATAACAGTTACTACTTGGTATGAGCTTAACAAAAAGGTTGTGAGGGTGTGGATTAGGGAGAGTTGCTTTGAGTCCTGCCATGCACAAATGGGACCATGGCACAACAAAGCTGGCACAGGCAAATTTGTACGTGAGCAAGCCTTTCCTCAAACAGCTGCTGGTCCCAAATGTCCTATCTTGACACTCATATGGATGTGCTCTTGTGCTGGGCTCTTATCTGGGCAGCAGCCACAGCAGTGTTCAAGCAGACACACCCACCCACTGTAATGACCAGGCTATTCTAATATTAAAGCTCTCCTGGGTTAGCATCCAGTCCCATTTTGAGTGTACAAATACACCACTGTCAACAGGTGCATGTTCCATGCTTCATGTTCCATTAAAAGGAATCAAGGTTAGGCATGGGAGAAGGGAGGAAGAACACAGCAGAACAATCCCTCAACTATCCCATGTCTTAATAGACCTGCCAGCCCAAACTAGATAATTTTGGACAACTTCCTACTTATCAATTAAAGAAAAAAAAGAAAGTATGGACATCACACAGCATAGTAATTGAGGAGTAATTTTACTCCTAGCCCAGAAAGTCAGCAATAGTGACTACTCCCTATGTCACAGCATGCCAGTGTTTGAGCTACACAAAAATACTCCAAATGACACCTCTCTCTCTCAGGAGGCCAGTGACACTTTGTGTCGTTCTACACTCTAACATAGGTTATGCTGTTGATTAATATGATTCCATATGATCTTTAAGACCCCTTCCAACCCAAGCCATTGTATAATTCTGTGATATTTAAGAATAAAATGTGGCAGAACTGCGGCATGACTGAACTAAAGTACCAGCAACACAACTTCACAGCCCTGGAATTACTGGCTCTGTCACTTGCCCCAGTATCTTGCAGAGTATGTGAGTTCCCCTGGGAACAGTCCCAGCAGGAATGCTCTGGTGCACCTGTAATCCCTGGGCCAGTTATTGCAAATGAACATTAACCTTAAAGGAACAAATCCAGCTTTTGCCTTTCATACCAAAATACTCCTCACGTTCCCTGCTAACATGCCACGCTTCCCCCCACTGAGTTACAAGGTAATTGTTCCCCCAGAAGTCCCCATCCATTGATGATGTGTGACCTGCTACCTCTGATCTCCTGCTGATAATCAGTGTTAAAAGAGACCTTACCTTGGATCCAATTTGGTTCCCACACTGGCCAATCTGCAGGTGCACGATCTCACGCATTTTGTGTGCCTCAGACCTGCCGGTGGCTACGACCTCAGCCAGGCTCTGCAGCTGTGCAGGACGAGCCCTGTGCCTGCTGCTCTATCAGCTACACCCAGCACAGCCCGGCCCAGGGGCCCTTTTATACCCCAGGGAGTGTCACTGAGCCAGCCAGGGGAGTAGCCAGCCCCAGGCTCTGCACCAGGAGCCCGGGGCCCCTTCCCTGCCTGGGTGCAGGCAGAGCAGCACAGGTGCAGCACCTGTGCCTTGGAGAGCAGCACTGTCACATGCACCCCTTCCAGCATATATGTGCATATTCTGTTTGTGGTGCATTATGTTATATTAAACATAATATATACACAAATATATGTGCATATGTAGAGATTATAGCCCAAAGTGAGTGATCTTAATTTATTAAGCACATGTGCTTCTGCTACATAATTTAAATTTTAGCATCGTATGAGTCATAGAGGACAACACCCATAATAAAAATGGTAACAACTTGTGAGCAGGATTGCAAGGCAAACTCCAGTTCACTAACAAGCATAATTCCTGATGTTTGACTGTATGAAGGAGGGGAACAGGAGCAGGAACAAAAAATACTTTGTAACACATAAAAATAACACTGTACCCTCAGTGATGCATGGTCCTTTAATACTTCTAGGAACCCATCATATTTAGCCAAAACTTGAATTAACTTGTGACTAACGTGCACAGTTAACTCTCTTTCTCTCCCTTCAGGAAATGAAGGGAGAAGAAATACAGCATTTCTAATATTTCTTAATTTCTTATATCTCAGATGTGCTTCAGAACTTGCCAGGAAAATGCTAGAGGTGAAAACCCCATTTCACTGAAGTTCTCTGAAGTGAACTGTAACATTCACTGAGTGAAACATCTCCCTGTGCTGAAGGAAACGCTGTGAGGCAGAACCAAACACAGCACAGTCGTGTTTGGCTGCTGATAACCAGCACCAGTATCACTGAGCAGCAGAAACCCAGGGTAAAATGACTTGTGGAAGCCTAGAGCAGTTTCATGACATGTCAAATGACTGTCACTGCCTTGCAAGTGTTCCTTTTAAGGATGGGGAAAGGAACTAGAATTTAGAAAGCACCTTAAAACTATTCAGCATGAAATGGTGACAGAGGAAGGGCTTGACTCACTGAATGTAACTACTTGACCACTTTATGGCTTGCTAGAGATAAGGGATTTCTGAGCTTCCATATGGTTCCAGAAGAAAAATCAGCTTATTCCAGGCTTCCCCTCCACTTGAGGACTTCCACTTCTCCCACCAGCCAATGAAGGAACACACAAGTGCTTGAAACACAGAGCTCAGCATCAGAAGTGCATTTAAAAAAATAGAGAGCAAATATCCATCATCCTCTGCCATGCTATGAACATACTGCTTAGGGAGCAATAAAAGGAAGACTTCAAATGCAGATAAATTCATTTTGTTTCCTTAAAACACAATCATTTTATCATTTTCAAAAGGTAAGTATCCTCTAAGCCATTCAGTTTACCCACACAAAATGTTCTGTTCCATTGCCACATTGTCAATATTTTCCACAATAGCTTTGGATATTGTCTACAATTCCCTAAGAAAATTCTGAAAAGGTTATTTGGACATTTACTTAAAAAGCATTGTATTTTATTTATTTTATGTGCATCTCATTTTATTTATGCACATTTTGTACTTGTTTTCTCCAACCATCTCTAGCTAAGAGCAGTAATGCACATCTGAGTTGTGTATTCAACTGCTGCATTTTGAATAGACATTGATACAATGTCAATAACAAATACTAAATAAATACAATATAAAATATAAAAAATATATGAATTTATAAAAAATTAAATTCATATAAATGAAAAATACGCAATGTATTCACAACAGACACAACTTAGGAAGAGGCTGAAGGTGCTAATTCACTGTCCAAAAAATTTGACAAAATAATTTCAGCAATAAATAAATTCACTGAGCAAATCTCACAAGGAAAGGGGGAAAAGGGAAGCAAAAGAAATATGCAGTTACTCAATAGGGGTTTTTCCTCTTGCTGAAAATAGCTCCCTAGGATCATGTGCCTCCTCTGAAGGGCTTCCTTACAGAGCCTTAAACATTCTGGCACATGACACCAGGCAGCTGAGACGCTTTGTGGGCTTGGGCCTCTTTTCCCTCTCCTCCCCATCTGCATTTCTGTGAGCCTCAAGTCTGACTTTATCCAAGCCTGGCCTAGGAGGGGCTGTTCCTGTGGAGGTTCAGCTGCAGTCCCTGCTCAGCCCAGAGAAGCCCCAGGCCTGTTAACACCCGAGGGACTCCAGCACTGCCATGGCCCATGTGCAGCTGCAGATTAGCAGAGAGAGGCGCTGGGACAGAGGGGCTGAGCTGGATGGGCCGGCTCACAGGCACTGTGGCACTGGGGAGATTAGGAGCAGCCTGGCACTGGGCACAGCAAGGGCAGCTGTCCCACTGTGGCCATTATCAGGCTGCCACTGCTCCCAGATACCACAGCCCTGCTGATGGGCTTGAGCTGAGACCACAGAGACACAAGGCTTTTGTGGTTGCTGGGCTATTTGTTGTTGGTTTTGTTTCCTTGGTTGATTTTGGGGGTTTTTTAACACTACCCCCGATAAACATGCATGTGCAAGGAGGCATTCTGGGATAATCTTTTTTAATGGTTTGCTTGGGAGGAGCTGGCTTTTCAGAGTAGTAGAGAAGATTGTTGAGAGGAAAGCCTATTCAGTTTGAGATAAGCATGGCTACAGGGCATCAGATTATTTTACAGAGATCTATGAATGGCTACCAGACGAGCTGATGCAAGTCTTAACTAACCTGGGCTTGCTGAATCACCCTTAAGAATGATACCAAAACCACTGCATTCAACTCACAGGCTCCATTTGTGCTCTGCTCCTCCTTTTGGTGCGTTTGTTCTCTGTGCCTCAGTTTCTTTATTCATAGTGTGGAACTAATAAACCTCAGGTCCTCTACAAAAAGTGCTGAAAGCCAAGGAAGAGAAGCAAGGAGGGGAGAACTGTCTGTGGTTTACTAAACCGGTTTATCAAACATGAAAACTTCTAGCTAATGTATGCAAAAGAGACTGATAATCCATTCACACAGCCCCTAGAAGCTTCTGCAGGAAAATTAGAAAACTATTTTTACTATTGACTAAATCTTCTAGCAAATAATAAAGAACCTTCAGATATTCAAACCCTAAGGAGCAGCCTAGAAAATGGACACAGGCCTGTGCTCCTTTGCTAATTGTAGCATTAAAGGGCTTGAGAAACCCAGAACTTGGGACTAGGGAAAAAAACAAGAACCAAACAAAAAAATCCAGTCACAGTCGCTGGCCACAGTCTAGCACAATGCTGAGGTGTTAGGCCAAAGGTGAAGAAACCTGTGACAGGGCCTGTCCCAGATACAATCGCAACCCATGTGATCGAATTCTTGAGCTGGAAGCGTCCCTGGGGGCTGGGGCGGCGGGATCTGAGTTCGTTCCTCATCCCCAGGAGCTCCCTCGGACGCGCTGAGGCGGCGCCGAGGAGGGCGCGGGGCCGGCCCGCAGTCCCCGCCCGCCGCAGGTGAGCCCGGCCCGGCCCGGCCCGGCCCGGCCCTCCGCTCCTCCCCTCCGCTCCCGCCGCCCTCAAACCCCGTAGCCCGGCGGCCGCCGCTGTCCCAGCATGGCCCCGCCGCTCCAGCCCCTCATCGCGCTCCTGCTGCTCTGCGGCTGCCTCTGCCCGCCCGCCCGCGCCGGGCTCCACTTCAGGGAAGGGCAGCACTGCTACCGCCCGGCCCCACGCAAGGCGCCCGGCCTCAGGTGCGCTTCGCTCCCGTGTGCCCTCCCGGCCCCTCACGGCTCGCACGGCCGAGAGCGGCGCTGGGGAGGGCTGGGCGGGCACAGCCGGGGCTCGAGGGTGCCCGGAGGGGTTCAGGGATTTCGGGGGTGCCCGGGGGGTTCGGGAATTTCGGGGATGCCCGGGGGATTTCGGGGGTGCCCGGGAGTGGTTCGGGGCTCCCAGGGCCGCTCCGGCCGTGCCGGGGTCCGGGGTGGGGGGGGGGGGGGCGGTCACGAGACGGCGGGGCCGGATCGGTCACGTGACCCCGGCGGACACTCGCGGGCTCGTTGTGAAACTCGGTGAAATCCGTGGGGGTTTTTTGCCTTTTATCCTTATTTATTTTTTATTTTGTTTTTTTTTTTTTTAAATAACACCCGCCCGTCCTGCTCCCGGGGGATGCCGGCGCTACCTCCTCGTCCCATCCCCCCCCGCAGGACCTACCCCCGCCCGCACGAGTACTTGGACGTGTCGGCGCTGCCGCAGAGCTGGGACTGGAGGAACGTGAATGGGGTGAATTACGCCAGCACCACTCGGAACCAGCACATCCCCCAGTACTGCGGCTCCTGCTGGGCCCACGGCAGCACCAGCGCCTTGGCAGGTACCCTCGGGCTCCCCGCTGCAGTCGGGAGTGTTTGGGAAGCAAAGGAAGTTTAGATTCAGGGTACTGACAGCTGGTATAAGGTGCTAAATCACTGCAGGGACTAACGCAGCAAAACCGAGGCTGATGTGTCTGTGAATACACCAGAACTGTGGGAATGCCCAAGCTGAAGGCAAGGAGGGTTGGTTTCAGTAGGAAAAGCAACCAGAGTGAGGCTGACTCCACCTCATCCAAAGGCAGCAAGGGGAGAGCACTGGTGTGTGGTTAAAAACCTTCTTTGCAGAAGGAATGTGGCCATAGCTCCTCCCAAACTGCTCTTTAGGTCCTGGGGTAAGGTTTCTGCCCTCCCCCCAGAGGTGTGGCAGGAGATGCAAAAGAGTTGTGAGGTCTCTTGGTACCTCCTTACAGCAGGGGCTCTCCAGCCATGCTGGCCATGAGGAAATGAAAGGAGATGCCTCTTGTGGGGTATTTGCTGCAGGAGCCCTGTCATTGCATGACCACCACAGCAGACACGAAATCTGATTTCAGCCTTTTTCTTAGTCAAGGGGAAGTAGTGGTTTGCTACAGATGGAGAAGTAGTGGCTCTAGAGAGAGTGCATGATTTGCATGCAACAGCTTCGTGCTGGAGAAGCAGCACTTGCACAGGGAGGCTGTAGGAAAATTACCTGTGAAGGGGAAACAGAGGAAACTGGGGAGAAGGGGGCAGATAATGCAGGTGTGAGCAGACAGCAGGAGTCATGCAGCATACAAGGATGTATGACACCTGCCAGGATGGAGTGAAGTACTGGGACAGTAAAATACAGCAGCTTGCAGGAAGATTAGGCTGGGATGATAGCTTCCTGTTCTGTCAAGTTTATTTGAATGTTGTTGGTACTAATAGGATTTAAAGTAACTACAGTGGCATCAGTTAAGACTGTTAATGCAGAAAAGCAGTTTATAAATACTCGTCAGGAAGCTTTTCCGCCAAGTAAGCTTCTTGTTTCTGACAAAAGAAGGCAGCAGGGTGGTGGTGCCTGTCTGAGATGGCAGGATAACAGTGAGGTGCTGGTGTAACAGCAAGGAGATAACTCTGAAAGCTTTCTCCTGCATTTAGACTGTCTCACAGAGCCAGCAGCCTGGGCTCCATGGGCTTATGTTTATGCATGGGCTTATACATAAATCTCTACTCCTCTGAAAGATGATGCTCAGAGCTGTTTTTAGATGTGAATTTGAAAACTCTTTGCTGTCAAAGTCAGGAAATAGATCTGGAAGTTTTCAGAAGCTGTGTCTTGAATTGAAAGAGGTCTAGGGCTCTTCAAGGCTTTAGACAGATCTTACTCATCTCCATGTTTTTGCTGAGTTTTTATTGGAAAAACCCCTCCTAATGGAAACCCACAATAATAGCTCAGCCTCTGGTTTGAATTAGGTCACGCTGTGTTCCTCACTGCAGACAGCAGAGCCTTTCCAACCACAAGTGCTGCTGTCTGCAACCAGTGGCAGGCTCAATGAAGAGGAGACAGTTTCAAAAGCAGTTGCAATGTGTAGCCACCCACGTATTCCAGCAGCAAACCCCAGTTCCTTATCCTTCCAGACCGAATCAACATCAAGAGGAAAGGTGCCTGGCCCTCTGCCTACCTGTCTGTGCAGAATGTCATCGACTGTGCCGACGCTGGCTCCTGTGAGGGCGGGGACCACTCGGGGGTCTGGAGGTACGCGCACGACCACGGCATCCCCGACGAGACCTGCAACAACTACCAAGCCAAGGACCAAAGTAGGATGGCTCTGCTTTGCTCTAGGATTTCTTCCCAGGTTTAGCAGATCTTGGTGTATTTAAAAAAAAAAAAAATGTTTTGGGTTTTCAGAGTACTGGTTCCTGCTGTTTGACTGACAGAACAGGTTTTCTTTACGGGCCTGTGTGTGTTTCCTGCTCCAGACAGACAGTGTAGCACTAAATCATGCTCAGGCAAGTTTGCACAGCTGAATTGTTTTAACTTAATCTCTTAAATCTGTGACACACAATCTCTAGTGTACTGAAATATTTACAAGTGTCACCTCAAGCTGAACAAAGAAGAAATTTAACCGTTGGTCATGTATGACTGCAATGGTTTCTCTGTGTCCTCAACAAAGTATTTATACCTGTGAAGTAAAGAACAGTAAGTGGTGATAAAAGGGACTTTAAATGTGGTTTCCAGAAAACAATTGAGTTCACCAAAGAGAATATGTATTAATAATTACTCTGAAGTTATTAATATCTGCCTCAATTATATTATAAAAGCTCAGTGTCCTAAAATCCCTTCACTTGAAGAAAAGCACCTTCCTGCAGATTACCTCCAGGAGTAATCTCACCTTTTTTTTCCAGAGTGTAAGAAGTTTAACCAGTGTGGAACTTGTGTCACTTTTGGAGAATGCCATGTGATCAAGAACTACACTCTCTGGAAAGTTGCTGACTATGGATCTGTCAGTGGAAGAGAAAAAATGATGGCAGAAATCTACACTAATGGACCAATTAGGTAAAAAAGAAAGATACATGAAACTCAATGTACATTTTCACTCTAGCACATGTCAGCAGCTCTGCTCTGACATGCAGACTTGAATTCTGAGATCAGAATTCAAAATACAAGAAAACCAGTTGGTTTTTAGGCAGGCCCCTGCCCTGATCCCCTTGTATGAAACCTCCTCTCTCTGTTTTCTTGCAGCTGTGGCATAATGGCTACAGAAAAGCTGGATGCCTACACAGGGGGGCTATACACAGAGTACAACCCCTCACCCACAGTGAATCACATCGTGTCTGTGGCTGGCTGGGGAGTGGAAAACGGGACAGAATATTGGATAGTCCGGAACTCCTGGGGTGAGCCCTGGGTAAGGACACATGGCAGCACACTTTGGGCTTGGGAGGGAGGGGTTTGTCACTGCAAAACTGCAGCCTGTGGATAGAAAACTGGAACTGGCTTTGAACTAGACTGCCAGTTTAAAAATGACACCCAGCCAATCTGAAGACAAGGATATTTGGAAGTTATTTGAGTAAAACTTTCAGCTCTATCCCAAATTCTGCCTTTCAAGGACGTGCAGCTCCTGTTATGGGCAGCTGGAAATTGCTATTGGTTGTAGGCAAAAATCCAATCATGTACCTGGACTGGATGAGTGGGATGTAAATTCACCCCAGCAGGTTGCCCCATGACTCCAGGGCTGCACTTCAGCTTGAGTGAATTCCTCCATTCACCTCAATCACTCATATTTGGCAGACAGAACAGACTCACCAACACACAACTTCTACAGCTGTGTTTCCTAATTTACAATGCAAATGAAATCCTTTACAGGGTGAAAGAGGGTGGCTGAGGATTGTGACCAGTGCCTACAAGGGTGGAAGAGGAGCAGACTACAATCTGGCTATTGAAGAGGACTGTGCATATGGAGATCCTATACTGCCTTGATTCTACATGGTACAGCTTTGTGTTTGGGTGCTTTGGGAGCTGCCCAGCACAACCTCCTCTTGTTTAAAGAATAATAGCCTAACACTCCTTCACAGTTCTGAAAAATTAGTCCAGATGCAACACACAATGCCTTCAAAAAATACAGAACTGCCCTAATTTTATTTACACCTTGAAGTAATTCACCCATGAAGGAGTTGTCTACCTTGGTGCACAGTATTAAAATCACACTGACTGACTCACAGGACCTGTACATGTAAATATCTATTTTTTTAAATATAAATCATGTAGATGTACTGGAAAAGTGTACTCAATATTTGGGTCTAGAGCTTTTAAATTCTGTGACAGTACTGACCAAATATGTTGCAATGATGCAAAAGCCATGATAATCTGGACATGATATAAATCAAAAATATTGAACCTTGTTTGCTTGACCTCCTGGTGAAACAGTGGTGTTGGAATTGTTCCATAACCAAGTGCTTTTATCCACCAAAAGTATAAAATGGGAATTACTTTAACCAAAAGACAGTCTAAACACTTCTTACTTAATTAGTCTTGTCTTTGCTCAAATTTCTTGCTTTAATATGTGACTGTGCCCTTTTTCTCCTAAAGATGCAAAACCTAAATTGCCATAACCCTGAACTCCTCACTAATATGACAAATCAGTGCCATATCAGATGTTACTGCCTGGCATTGCTAACTGATTTAATAAACAGACTTTTTCTCTTACATGACTGGGTCTTTATTATAAGAGCTTATTGATAGAGGTGTGTGGTTGTCTCCACCTGGATGGGGCTGCTGTCATGGGCCTGATGAACAATTTTATACAGCAAGGATGCTGGTTCAAACAAGTGGGTATGAACACAGCACTGATCACAGCATCACAAAGGGTTCAACAAGTTAAAAATCATCTACAGAGGAACTGTTTAGAGGAAGTGATACTAAGCAGAACACAGGAAAAGTAAAAATAAACCTTGTTTAAACTGCTGGTAAAGCTGCATGGACACAGAGCAAGCTGCTCTCAATTATCACCAAGAGCTTTTACAGGGCTCTATCCTAAATTTATTCTCTATAAGGTGAATAATTTCTGCTGTTAATTCAACAGTTTACTTAAATTACACAAACTAGGTCTCAGGCAAATTTTAAATTGTGAGGGTTAGCTGGAATAATAGTAAATCTTCTATTCTGGACTTAGAGTTTAAATGTCTTTTACGAAGTAGATTCTTCAGAAAACAGATGTACTTGGAGAAGCAAAATGTGCTTGTTTGTTCAACAAAATTACTGTTTGTTTAAAAGTGAGGGGTGTAAAGAGGAATCCAGCCCCAATGAGCAGAGAGAACGAGTCATAATGAAACTGAAAGACATCTCTGGAAAAGAGCAAACACCTTTATTTAAAGGTAAATTATATTGCTGGGTGTTTTCCCACAGTTTGGCATCAGCCAGGACAGAGTAGAGATCAGTATAAAAACAAAGCCACAACAAGCAGTAATGAAATTTGGGCACACGTTTCGTATTTTGGGACAGTAATGACATGGTAATGAAACTTACCAGTAACATCTGATGCATCTATTTAGCAAAAATAGATTCTGAAAGGTAACACACTCACAAAGAATTCCTCTCTTAATACAAAATAACCTTGGCTGTTGCAACTCCTCTTGTGTTACACAAAACAGGTTTTTTGTTTTCATGTAGCATATTTAGAATTCTAATATAAAGCAAAGGGGAGGAACAGACATTAGGGCTTTTGTGCTGCAGGCACAGAGCAAATCCACAAATTCCTATTTTTACAACTTACAACATCAAAGCCTGGAGCATTCAGGACCTATTCAGAGAACGATCTGCAAAGTGTTTTAGTAGGAATTACCTTACCCCTTCTTCATATTTTGTTTATTACACAAAGAATCAGTGACAAATTCTGCAAGTTCTTTCAACTAAATCTGTTTCTTGCTATCCATCCCCTTCAGAACACAGATTTATACTGATTTGTGTAACAGCAGAAAGACCTTTGGTATTGTTCCATTTTCCAAATGACATTGACAGTTCTCTGATATGAAACACAAACACTCCTCTGGTTAAGAATTTCAAGGTCACCATGCAAGTCAAGCAAGTGCCCTTCAGCCTTTTCCTCCTCATTTTAGGTTTATTGGGGTTTTTTTCCCCAGTTTTAGAACCTCACAGGTGGAGAGCATGGCAAAACAGTGATCATGAGTTCTGGCTGCATTCTTGATGTTTTCCACTGCTTAGTTCATCATAATAAAGTTAGATTTGCAATGAGCTTAAAAGGAGAGAAAAAAAAGACACTGTTCAGTGCATTACAATGATTCTGATTTATATATTTGCATATGGATTTCTGCATTATGTAAATAATTAGGCTTTTAGGGTCTGAACAGATGTTCCTGGTTTAGGGTGGAGTACCATATTACGACAGACAACTTTCCTTCCTTCCTTTCCTTGCTGCAGTGACAGTTCCCAAAAAGCAGTATTTATCTTCACTTTCCCCACTACTACCCACAGATTCTTGATCACAGGAAAATTGCTAAACACAGGCCCCTAAAAGGGAAGTTGTCTGTGAAAATAGCTGGCAGGCATTCCTATATTTAGCAATCTTCCTCCTAAACATTATTTGCAAGTTGTAACAGACACAAATGGAAGCAGGTATGGAAGGAATAAACGTGACTTACCTATGAACTCTGTGACAGGATCATGTTCACCTTCTGTTTTTATAGTGCCTGCAATACTTTCATTCTCCAAGATTGGAAGAAAAAGCTGTACGAAGTCTGAGGTATATGGAGGGGCAATCACATCAAGCACCTGAAAGAGCAGACAAAAACTGATGACTCTTGCACTTACAGGGGGAGGAGGGACAACATTTAATTAATATACCAGTCTTGGCAGCATACAGGTAGGTGGATGAGAACAAGAGGTCTCAAGTGCAAGTATTTAGTTATGAACTCTGAGGGTGCTCTATGAGTACCTTGTTATAGCCAGAAGTCAGGATCAGTAGGACCAAATCACATCCTGGTGAACACTGAGACATTGCTCAGACTCTGACCTGAACTTGAAGTATTTCTGAATATCCAAAACACATGGATCTGATTTAAACTTGATATCTAGACTTCAGTAAAGAGTTTTTGCTGCTGACCTCTGTCACAAAGTATCTGATGAGGGAGATGTCGGTGTCCAGCTTCTCCAGGCATTTGCGGATGTAGCTGACGACGGGCAGGACGTAGCCCCGGCTCAGCGAGTGAACCATCCTGTCCAGGAGAGTCTTCTTCAGCTCCAGCTGGTGGGGAAGGGAGGGAAGAGCCAACACTTCAGAACTTGCCCTCAGAGTGTGCAATTTTTATTCTTTCAATATCTGCTACATTTTAACCACTTCTACATTAACCCTGCTGTGAGAGGAAAAGGAGTGACAGATGTGAAGTAACAAAGACCTGAATCCTCTGAGTATCACCTGCTCCATCACATCCAGCTGAGAATGTTCTGTTTCAAAGAGCTTGACAAGAAGTTGCAGAACTTGGGGATGAAGCAGCTGATGGCATGTACTGATCTGCAAACAACACAGCAAAGTGAGATCCTCAGAACTGCAATTTAAAACACAGTGCACCAGACAAGTTTACACTGATGTTCAGGGCCAGACAGAAATTCCTTTAGAAAAGCATTCCATCATTTCTTTCTATAATGCCCAAGTTTTCCTGGCATAAATCATGCTGAGCTGACAAAACCAAACAATTTACTCTGAATAGATTCATCTCTGCATATTTACTGCCTTACTGCAAATGACAGGCATTCAGTGTTACACAAGAACCAGAACCGTTCCTGCTCTCAGCACAGTTTCCAGACACTCTCACCTCATCCAGCAGTGCCAGGTGAACTGGGGTGTGATCAGTCTGCAGCTGGAAGTACCGTGGCTCTGACACTGTCCAGTCCACCCACTTCAACACCCCCATAGCCACCACTGGGAACCTACAGAGAGAATCACCTTAGCACAGCAGCATGAAAAATAAATGGAAGTTTTATTAGCAACCCAAAGTAATCTGCCATCACTTTCCAGTGGCACAGAAAATCATGTTCTGCCACCCAAGGAGGACAAGTTCTGTGTGAAAGACAGGATTTATCAGTCATGGGAGACTCCCAGCCTCTCTGCTCACCTGATGCACTGATAGAGAGTGCTCAGTTCTGCAACCAGCTCTGATGCCCCTTTGTTCTCATTGCAACACAGATTGTGAACAGTCTCAATGGCTTTTGAGGTCGACTTGAGTTCATCCTTGTTGATGCTGACTCTCTTGTTCTGCAAAATTATTGCAAAGTTGGAATGCAAGAGCTGCAGATGTCTTTGGTTATTTAAGGAAAGGAGCTTGACCTGCAATAAGCCTAGGATTGCATCCTGTCTCAAAATGCAGACTCACATGCAAGTTTCAGAAGAATTAATTATGAGTGAGCTGAAGTACAAGGATGTTTTGCTTTATTTATTCTCAGTGCACTCAGACTTTTGTTTGATCATCAGGATCTACACTTTTTAATCACCTCAGTTGAAGGCAGAAGCATTTCATATTAAAATAATTAAACTAAGCTGAATGTATTATTTTAAACGACTTCACAACCATACATTTTCTTTGGCACAGACAGTTAAAAAAGAATATTATTCACAGAAGTGAACATTACCTTTTTCCACATCTCTACAACACTCGCTGCATATGCCAGTATGTGGATATATTTATGTTTGTGATCCTGGTTGATCTTAGCACCTGGTTTAAACAAGGACTGCATGAAGAGGTCCAGAAATGCAGGCACTCGAATCTGTGAAGAGAAAGAGCATTTTATCAGAGCCTGGGAATTATGAGAGGTGACTAAGAATGGAGTTTTTGCATTTGATATACCTTAAACAAGATAGATACATTTTCCTTTAAGAGTACATTAAACAGTTTTCTGAAGAGACACAGATTTTTGAAAGAAAAAAGGAAAAAAAAAAGGAATCAGTTACAAACTATATTTCTAAAGTATCAAAATCTTGCCTTTTCTTACCAAAACCCATGTTAGAACAATGCAGTGAGAAATGTGAAATGTATAATTTAGGCCTGTTTATAACAAACTACTAAAGTGGGCAGGGATTTTTTTTTCTGATTTTTTTTTGTTTGTTTAAAGAATTAATTCCTTGCAATCTTTATCTCCTGTGGAAAAGTTTTTTAATTTAGTTATATGTAAAACCACAACTTGGAATGATTAAAAAACCCCAACAGAAGTACCACAAAGCTGATGCAAACCAGAATGCAAGTAGCAGCTTCACGTTTAGACATTACTTACAATGACAGAGGGACAAGTGAGTGCTGATTTAATTTTTGTGTCCATACAACACTAAGCACAAGGCACCCCATTTCCGAGTGCTACTGTAACAGAAATAAGTTTCAGAGGTTACAAACAGGTGAATACTGACCAGTTCTACTGGAGGTGGGTCCATGCTTGTAAACATTTTGAAGAGGACAGTGATATCTGCTGGATTCAGAGCTCCTTTGGACAGCATTGCCCCCAGAGCCTGGCAAGCTCGGGGGTAGGAGGCTGCAGTACCCAGTGCTAAGGTGATCTGACTGGCATCGTGGCCTCTGCAGGCAGAGCAAACCACACAGTGATTATTTTTCTTGATTCAGACATTTCAGATGAAGTCTCACTGAGTCAACAGGGCATACTCTATGGGATGTAATGCCTTAGGGTAATTACAGAAATAGGCCTGTGTTTGCCTGGTTTGTTTCCAAAATGCTAACAGAAAAATAAAAATACATTCCTTAACAGACAGAAACATCAAATATTTGCTTTTCCAGTTTCAGGTCTCTGTGGTACAGGACACTGAACTCTTCTGCTGTCCCACAGTTTCAAGCCCTGCTACAAAAACTGCTCTGTTGCAGTTTGAGATCCCCCTTTTGCTGCTGAAAGGTGAGGAAGGAGAAGCAGAAGGCCAAAAGCCAGCAGGGTTCACGGGCTGGGGCGAGCTCCATTCCCTGCTCCCACAGGTGCCACTCACTTCTCGTGGGCGTAGCGCTGAACCTCCTGCGCAATGCGTCGGACGGCGGAGCCGCCCTGCTCCTCCTGCGCCAGGATGGACATCATGGACTGGGCAAAGAGGTAAGTGTGTTCCCCATGGCACACCATCTTCTGTGAAAGCACAGCACAAACCTCAGCAGACAGCAAGCAGACAGCCCAATGGCCTTCTGTGATTACATTGCCGGGAGAGCAAAGGGGGGAAAAAATAAACAGCAAAATTGCGAAGGAAAAAAACCAAAGCACAAACAAAGCCCAAACCCCAAAAGCCAAGAGGAAAATAGAGAAAAGCACTGACACCACACAAGAAGAAATTTCTGAATTGAGAACTTAATTTCTCAAATTCCAAAACTGAGAGGAAAATCCGTTCTACGTATGCTCAGAACTTTCTCTGCAGTATTTGAACACTAAGAGAAGTTCAAAGCCAGCTGAAAATCATTTTTTGAGTAGTTCTACATTTCTGAAATCAGAGTACAATAATTGTGCTGTTTCACAACACTGAAATGCTGGGTTGATTCAGATGGCAACTTTCACACTGATGTGGATGATAAGAGAATTATTTTCATTTGCCAGGGGACTGACAATACTGATCTTTAGATCTTGAAGTACATGTTAAAGACAACGGTTCTACCCCCACCTTTTTACAATCCATTTAATAAATATAAGAAGTGTCACATAAGTAAATCAAAAATTCTTGGTCACAGAATGACCAAAAAGTATAAATTTGTTTTAACTCAGATATACCTTCTCTTCAGAAGCTCTTGTAGGACATCAAGATTGGCTACAACCCACAGTGATCTGTACCTCCTAACTGGAAAGCAGAACACTTCTTTTTCCACATAAAAAGGAAAAAAAAAAACAACCCAAAAACCAAACTTACAGCAAATTCAGGGAGGTTTTTCTCAAGGTTTTCTTCTCCTCCATCTAAAATTGTTGCCAGAGATGTACGCAGGACTCTGGAAAATACTTCTAGTTGCTGACATGCTGTTGAAACACTGGTTATTTCCCCTTGATAGCCAGCATCAGATATAAGCTATAAAAATAAAAGCATCACAGAAATCTTGTGTTATTTACATTTCTATTTCTGTTATCCTAACAAATCTAGAAGAACACAGAGAATCTAAGTTTCATCTCTGCATACACTGACTGGAATTCACATTTATATTGTGGTCTACAGAAAAAGAAACCAATAAAGATGCAGCAAGAATAAATAAAGCACAATAATAAAACATGTAGCAGAGCACACCAAAATATAACATTCTTTTCTTGTCACAGAAACATAGAAAACTGACTGAGATGTTCCACTGCACCAGAAATCCAGAATTTTCAGACAGAGATCAAAGGAAAACAAACAAGAAAAAAAAAAAAAAAAAGAAGACCCCCACACCTCAACAAAAATTGAAAAAGCAGTACTTCAAACTGGGAAATTACATGTACTGCAACTTGTAGCACAAGTCCTCCCACCAAGGAGTACTTTTACTAATTGGTATTGGCAGGAATACATAAAAGAATCAAGCAAGACCACAACTAATATTTGATGCCAGAACAATTAGCCCTCTATGGATATTCTTACTGATTAGACTTAAGCATAGTACCTTCACAGTAAAATTAAGCATTAAACAATCAGGATGGGCTTCTGCCAATTTGTAAAAGAGGTCCCTCCACGTGGTATGTGCTATCATTTGCTCAAGCCAGGCTGGAGTCTGAAAAGAAGAAAAAAATTTAAGAATGTCTTGTTGTCAGGATCATAAAAAGCAAGGCTTTTACCTCTCAGCAGTCCTGTGAGTTGTTCTACAGAGCTTTATTACAAAGGAGGATGCATTCCAAATTTCCAAGCTCTCTAAACCTCTGAGGACTCCAGTCAGACAGAGCTGGTTTTCTGAAACCAGTTGCTCCTCAGCCAAAGAGCTTTGAAGATTCAATTTCCCTTCCCTTCACCATTCCATCAGATGAAGGTGTGGAGGAAGGATCCTCTGTAGGGACAGCACCAGGGATTGCATGCACACCTCTCCTTCCTCTGTGAAGATGGAATCTGCTTTCCGAGGGTCGAAGTGCTTGATCAGTAAACTCTTCAAGTGGTTCTCCACAGTCTCCTGAACTTGCATTGGCTCAACACCTGCATAGAAGGAACAAAACTCTTGGCAGATTTACTGCAGTCCAGTGGAACACAGCAGCAGCATCCCACATTTTCCAATGAGAACAGAAACTACTCCAAAATTTATCAGCACAGAGAAGACAAGAGGAGAGCCATCAGTTCTGCTACTGAGCCACACTGATACAGATTTACAGATTTTCCACCTTTTCCCTAAATACTGAACTGCTTGGGATTTCAGGTCAAAACCTTTTCTTTCTCTCCTCATCAGACACACAAATGCAGGAGTGTCTTAACCACAAGAGGGATTACCAGGGCTGGGGCACAAACCCACATTACTACACACTAAAGTTCATCCTTTTAAGTATTGTTTATCAGTAGCTTTGATAGTATTCTACAAAATAACACACATATAGAAATGAGTAGTTCTGCATTTCTGAAATCAGAGTATAATAGTTCTGGTAATGTAATAACGATTAAATAATTCCATTACAGGATAAAAACACTGCTTATGCTGCCTATGTAACAGCACCCTTGCCCTTTGAATGAAATTTAAAAGAAGCTATAATTTATGCAGCTGTTTCAACTATGAAACCTTTTATAACACAGTTTGTTGGCTTTTCCTCAACATATTGCATCATTATTCTCCAAGTGGAATACACCTATTATTATAAAGGATTTAGGCACATAAAGGATGACAACTTTATAACAATCCACTTCCTGTGTATGAACAAATTTGCCACAAATTCAGATATTTCTGACAGAATATAGACCCAAAATACTCTGTATCTTGTATCATACCTGTCTGAATGAGCCACTCTGCCAGTAAATTGACAGTCTGTGCCACTGCAGTGTAGTTTTCAGAGAGGAGCTGAATAACATTCTCTGGAGAGCCTCCTGCTTGGAAATATCTGATGAAAGGATTACCAAAGAACTATGTGAGTCATATTAAAACCAAAAATAAATAGAAGTCTAAATTTAAAGGGAAAACAACAGCACCATTTATACATTTGCACACATTTCCATACGAAGTGACACCTCGAACACACCATAACACACATCAGGTCACACTCACCTCTTTAACGTGTTAAATATAGACGGTTCCATTATATAATCAGGCGTTGAAAATTTCTTCAGGCACTCCTGCTGGACTTCGGCATCGTCTTCTCCCTCCCCATCCTCATCATCTTGCTGTTCACAAGCACAGTCAGGTCAGCCTCCCTGTCCCGTCTCCCCCCACTCCCATATTCAGGCTCTGTTTGCCCACAGCAGCACACACACCTGGGCTCAGCACCGCAAGCGACCTGCACCCCGACAGACGGCGATTATTAACGGGGAAGGCGCAAAAACCCGCACCGCCTTCTCTGTTTAACCCCGGGGCCCGGGCCCGGCCCCTGCCCCTGCCCCCACACCCGGCGCTATCGCCCCAGCCCGGAGAGCCCGCGGGGGAACGGGAGGGCCCGGGGGACGCTCCGGGACCCGCCCGGGGAACACTCCAGGATTGCCCCGGAGGATGCTCCGGACCCAGGGGAACGCTCGGAGTCTGTGCCCAGGGGTTGCTCCGGGACACGCCTGGGGCTGCGGTCATCCCTCGCCTCGCTCCCCCCGGCGCTCACCGCGCCCCCGTCCGCCTCGCTGCCCCACTCGGCCGCGCTGCCCTCGAAGTAATCGGCATCCTCCATGGCTCCGGCCCGGCCTCCCCGCCCGGCGGCCGGAACGGGCGGAGCGCCGCGGAATGGCGGCGGCGGGGGCGGGGCGGGAGCCGGCATGGCGGCGGCTGAGGGGGCCCTGAGGGCGGGCGGGCTCTGAGGGGAGGCGGGCAGCGGGCACACACTTCTGAGGGGGAAAGAACCAGTGGAAATATAAAACCAAACCAGGAAATGTAACATCAAACTGCCCTGCAAAGCCTCCCAGCGCAGCAGCAATCGCACGGGAATTGCAAGGGAAGAGGAAAGAAAGGGATGCCTTGCTCCGAGGGGTTGTTCTCCATGGGGTGTGTTCTCCATGGACATGGAATGTGTTCTCCAAGGGACGTGTTCTCCATGAGACGTGTTGTCCAAGGGATGTGTTGCCCCAAGGGATGTGTTCCTTTTCTGGCTGCGGCTGGACAAAGGCAGTTCCCTCCCATGGAAGCATGAGGGGGATGTTGAACAACAGCAAGTTGATAGGAATGATGTTAGGGTAGAATAGAGTATTTGACAAGTAGGAAAACAAACCCAAAAACCCCCAAACAAACAAAAAGGGGTAACTTTGGAGAATGAAAGTGGGCATCTCTGGGCGGAGGAGAGGTGCTGTGGGAGCCACGTCCCCTGTCCTCTGTAAGCAGGCAGGGCAGCCTGTGACACAGGATTTGCTCCCCATCCCCAAAACTGCATCCCAGAGCACTGGCTGTGCTCACCCTGGAACCTTTCTGGGGGTGCTGAGCAAAGATAATGGGTCAAGAGGGTCCCCAAGGAAGGGAGGGACAGGGAATGAGATGAACATTCCCATGTTCATGAGGGGACAAGCCTACAATGAAAACTGATCACATAAACAGGCCTCAGCACGGAGAGGCATTAGTGAGACCATGTCAGAAACAGTCCCTTTGTCCCTCTTCAGATCCACTCCTGTTCTTCAGTTGTATAAGAGTTTCACTGTAAAAAAAGGGGAGGGTGAGGCTGTGTTCTGGGATTTGGAGGCCAGCCAGGAGTTTTGCTGATTAATTATTTAAAAGGTCCTTTATTCTCATTCAGTTTCTAACTGAAAAATAGTCAAAAGAAATGACATTGTCTTCCATGCATTGCTAGGTAAGAAAGGCCAAAAAAAACCCTGTTCAGAAATAAGTTACAGGATCTCCAACAGACAAAATCCTTGCTCAAATGTGGTTGCTGTGCTAATCAAGGGATTTGCTGCATTTCAAAGCTCAATACAGAGAGTGTACCCCAGCACCTGAGCTGCAGCACAGCAGAGTTGTGCTGTCCTGTGCTGCCCTACAGTGGTGAAGCAGCTTTTCCTGGAACACTGCTACAACAGTCGGGAGAGAAACATTCGATGCTTTTTGCTCTGCCAGCAGAAAGAAAAAAGACTTTTTCAGCCACAGATTGAAGCAGAGCCACAAGGGACAGGTTTTCCACGTTTTCCACTGCAGGCAGGGGACGGTGAGGGCACCCTGGTGCCTGTGGTCGTTTTTTATGAGGGATGAACTGGGAGTGAAGTGACAAGCTGAGGCTGGGAGCCAATGGAAATATCCTTGAGAAAAAGATTTTGGCTCATCTCCATTTGGTTAGCAGGCAATTTCCATCCCATAGATGTGAGAAATAATATGAACTTGGAACAGACAGAGTGATTAACCAGTCGGAGCTTCCTAAGTACCAGATCTGAATTTAAACCATCCCATCCAAGAAAGAAAAGGTACTGAGAGTCTCGTAAGAAACATCTCTACACCTCCTGTATCAGCTATTAGGTGAAAGAAAAGTTCTCTGGAGGTGATTTCAGAGTAACCATTATCACACCTTAACAGAAGGTTCAGAAAAGTTCAGATTGGAGGAAAAGTGAGCCCAGAACTTAACATTCCAATGAAACTGAATGGGAAAACCACAAGTCTGAGACTTCATGAGGCTTTGGAGGAGATCCTGGTTCTTTACAGAAAGTTCAACTAAATACACTTTGCATGACAATTTTTATATGGGTAGGAGAATTTTCCTTCCCACAACCAAAATTTGCTGTACGTCTCCTGGGCAGGACATTGGGATCTGCAGCCCAGAGAATTTCATTGTGCCAGAGCTTATGGCCTGGAACACTCTTAGCCTCAGTAAAGCGTTTTCAGAGCAGGTAAAAGTTTTGTCTGGTGACAACAGTTGGACTTGTGGGACTTCAGTGGTAATTATGTTACAAAACTTCCTGCTTAATAGAGTAGAAAATGGGAACAGTCCCCAGCACCAACTGCCACTAAGAGACATAGTGGTATTAGACATTTATGATACAATTTCAGTGCCTGAATCTTAAAACTAGAAGTTTTCATCTTTATATATTTATATCTCTTTATTTCGATTGCAGTAACAGAAAAAGATTTTTTTTTTAATATATAAAGAATGAACAATACTCAAAGCATTTACTTTCAGCTTCCCTTGAGAAGGAAACTAGAGATCTGTAACAGCCAGACATTTGCTGAATAGCCCTTTGCAGAATTGCAGTATCCAAGCTTGCCTTGCTTCAGGTCAATAAACAAGAGGTAAAATCAGATTAAACCAAACAGTTTCAAGATATCACTTAAAATGTGATGAAATATTAAATGTACCAGAAATGGATTTTGCTAACTAAACCTCTACAATTTTGAATGGAAATAATGTTGGTTGTCTCTTGGGTTTAACTGCATTCCCCCATATGGATTTTTGTTTTACAAAGTATCAGTGAAATGTTCATGACTAAAAGCACTTAGATTTACCTGAATGTCCCTGAAAGGTTTTATTATGCAGCAACAAATTTTCCCCTAAATGCATATTTGACTACATTTTATGTGTAAAATATTCTTGGGTGACAATTTCTATCTAATGAGATTTCGATGAGGCAGAGAACAAATTTTGAGATAAATTTCGAGATAAATTGAGATAAATTTGGACCCAAAAAATATCCAGTGAAGGTCAGCCATGGTGTCTCTGCTGCATGATTTGAGGAAGCAGTAAAGGCATTCTGGAAAATGAAAGTGTGTGAAGAAGAGCCAGATGTACAGGAACATGGAAAATTGCATTACTTTTTCTTTTTGTACCTTTTTTTTTGTTAGTATTTAACAGAAAAAGAAACAAAGTATCAAATGCTCAAGTTTCAGTTCCAACTATCAAAATTTGCTTGATTTTTCACCAAATTATTAAACAACCATACTTCAGGATTTGCTGCCTAAAGGGCTGAATGTAACACAGCTGATGAAATCATCCAACTTCATTTGGTTCCTTCCTAAAATATAGAAGAAAAATCCCAAACAGAAGAGCCGACTTCCAACAAAACTGTTTGCCTTTTATTCATATGTTTTTTTAAAAATATCCACCCTGGCATTCTCTGTCATTCCCTCTGCTCCTCGCCCTCTACAAATTCTTTTAGCATAAATTTGTATTTTTGTAATCGTTAGCCCTTTACAAAGCAGCCAATACATTCAACTAGAGTTAAGGTAATAACTTTCCAATGGAGTAGGAAATTACAGCAGCATCATTAGGCTAATGAGTTTTGGCTAAAGAGTTCTTCCTTCTCAAGCAGAGCCTCAAGACGAAGCATTTCTCGTTGTACCTCAAGTACTGGTAACAGTTATTCCAGACATTGAACACACAACACTTCACCAGGTAACCAAGAATATTCCAAGACAAAACAAGGTGGTTTGGAGGTTGCTGATGTGATGTCATTCCAGTGTCCCTCAAATGTCAAAAGTTGGAAGTGTATTTTATATCCTGAAGATTGCTTTAAACACTGAACCTCCCAGCGCCCCAAGTGCTTCTCAAGATGAGACTCTGGTGGAAATATTTTCTGCTTTAAAGCAAGTTCCAGTTGGTTTTCATGCTGATCATTAAACTCACCTTTCACTAAACTATCTCCCAGCTCTAATGGTTGCACAAAGTGCTTTTATTTTTGCAGTTCCTTAACTGGATAACCCTGGCCTTTTGGGATAGATTCATTCTCTGACCTTGAAAATTTGTATGAGGATGCCAGACTGGGTCACTCACCTGGGGAATGAAGAATTTTCCCCCCTAAATCTCTTTTTCAGGGTCCAAGGTGATGGATTTTGAACTCTGAAGTTGTCTCATACCTTTCTTTCTGCTCTATTATCAACCACACCATTCCAGGAGTGAGGGGGGTGAGGGCAGGAGAAAGCAGCTGAACCCAGAGGCAGCAGGGTTTGGGCCATGCTGCAGGACAGAGCAATTGGCTTTTAAGTTTCCCAGTTTTAAATCACAAACAGGTTCCCAAAAGCTGCTGCTCGTGGCTTCCAGACAAACCTCTGTAACCCAGCAGAGCTTTGCCCTGTGAGAAACAGAACTCAGGGTTAGCACCAAAACTGTCACAATTTACTTCATTTTGGATGTTGTGCCTTCAAACAGTAAGAGAACAGAGATTAAAACTACTGAGATATTCATCAGCCCTCAGAGCCCCCTCAGGACACATCTCCATGGCTCCACCTCAGCACCAGTCTGAAACATTCCTCATTAATACCTTGAGTTCTATCACCCAACCCCTAATTTGTCTTTTTGTGGAAGCTCTTCTGCTCCTGCCAACAGCAAACTGAAAATGTAGCAAAAAAAGAACTGGAATGTGCCCCTCGATGTGGCAATTCCTAACCCTGACACAGCTGCTCCTTCCTCTGGGCACTCTGGCATTTCAGTTGCAAGAATGATGCAGTTCCAAAGTCACATCAAATACCAGAAAACTACAGATAGAAACCTTGTACTTCACTGTTAATAATCCACATAAAATTCACAGCCTAAAACAATAGTTTGCATGACAGAACAACAGAACTCAGAGAATTCCCAACATTACTGCCTCTGTCCTAGGCTTGTCTTTCTCCAAACTTGCATAGTAGTAAATTAAAAAAAATTAATTAGCCAACTCATTCAATGAAATGACTGGGTAAATTAAAGTGAAGAGATAAATTCACATTTTCATTTTGAATTAGCTCACATTTGTCTGCTGGTACCCCAGCATTAGAAAGCATGTTACACAAAAATCCCTTCTCCCTCAAAAATTTATCCTTCTCCCTATCTGGGACAATGTTCAGAGGTTTTATTTTGTTCTGTCATTCAATAATTTTGAGTCAGACTTCCTAAGTGAAAAAAAAATTAGGAAAATCTGAAAGTTTGTTTTTGGTGGATTTTTAATTATCTATTCCATATTTGGTCAGTTATCCATGTTACAGAGGTATCAATGCTGTTGTTACCCTGGTGAATTCCCTGTTTTCCACAGGACCAGGCTAAGTTTATAGGACACAGATGTCAGACAAAAACCTCCACCTTATTATTTTTACATTTAATGCAGTGAGAGATCTTATTTGCCTTCCCACCTCCTCCCATGTTGCTTTTCCAGGTCAGATTTGTGCTTTATACTGCACCCATTTTGCTCAGCTCAATACACTGAAAGTAACCAGGATAAAAAGAAGTTTGAGCTCTTAATGAGAATCAGGGATCAAAACAATTAATGACAAAGCCAGTACTTATGGCTCAAATTTTAGCAGTCTGGGCACTACAGTAAAATTCTGAAGCAGTTTTACCTACCCTGACCTGCATCCACTCACAGGACTGAAGCCAACTGAGTACGACCAGGATTAAAACAGGCTCACCCTTGGAATTTGTCTTGTCAGTCACCAGAGGGATTTTTCAGTGTCAGGCTTTCATCAGCAGAGCTTTCAGAAATCCCTTTTGTAGCTTATTTTATTTACAAAGACGCTTCAAAGTTTGTCACAGAACAGGAGGATTATTTCTCAACAGATGAATTTTCAGAGATAGCAAGCTGAGGAAGAAGGGCACAGTTTAGTTTTGGACTGCAAAGAGATGTTTGCTTATAAATATTTTTACTGTTATACAAAAACTCAACATGTACTTTAGAGATGAGGACCTGCTCCTGTGTGAGATTTCCACTGATAATAATCTATGGCCCTGATCCTGCTTATTAAATTTAGTAGGAATTTTAACATCTACTCCCATGGAAGAGGTCCTAGGAGTGCCAGCATTGTTAGGAATACACACAGCACATTAGGTACAGTTGGGGAAAGAAGAGAATTTACTCTCTTCCACAATGAGTCACATAATTTTATAACTTAGAACAACTTTATCACTCTTAAGACATTTGTATAGCACCAATCACCAAGAGCATTGTCACTAAGGCACTGGACTGGTACTCAGCTGTCACGGGCTCTGCCTCCAGCTCTGGGGTCAATCTCCTGTGTTTCTGTCTTTTGTTTTTACTGGCACATAACTTTAGACATTGGAAAATAAGATAAAATAATACAAAACATTCTCCATCATTTACAGCAACAACACACCACGAGGAATTACAAGGTGCTCAAGTTCTGAAGCCATGAACATGAATAGATCAGTGCATAGATTTACTGGCAGGAGGAAATTAGCCTGCAGGTATCAATTCTGTGCAGCACAGTGCAGCAGTGTTAGCTTCCCTTCCTCTGGAGCTAGGACATGCCCTCAGTTAAATCCTGCCCTGATGCCACGAATCAAAACAGTTTTTAGATAAATGAAGAAAAGCCCTCAGGACTCCTGCCTATGACAGCTGATCCAGGATGCCTTCCTAGGCTTTTGCATCAAAGTCTGCTCCTACCAACTTGCAGAGCTCCAGTTTCAGCTTCTGAGAGCAGTTTTTGATGCTTTCAGAGGCAGCTGAATCCTTTTCTAGTCTGTAGTGGATTTATCTCTCCACATTATTATAAAAGAAAAAAATCTTTAGGAGTTATCCCTACTCTGCTGCACCACACTGAATGTGTGCTCTGATGCATAAATTACTAAAAGTTCTTGGGTTGAAATAAGTTACTGCAAATGCACAGTAGCTGATTTTGAAACCACAACATCTCTACAATTTATTATTATTTTTACAAAATACCCAAAGTGATCAGACCATATTGTAGGTTACTGGCTTGCCGAAGGTTGTTTTAAAATCAAAACCATTTCTGAGTTACAGAAGTGCCAAAAACAATCTTGAACCAGGTTTGTTGGTTGTTTTTTGTTGTTTTCTTTTTAAACCAACCCCCATCCAACAAAACAGTTGTATAACTTAAAACAGAAACAAGAGTTTGTGTTGGAAACTGTTGAAAAACCAACCCACCAAAATCACGCTTGAGCAGAAGCCTTGTATGGCAAAGATTCAGCTTAGGGCAGTTTAGTGCCAACCCTCCATAGGTTTACAATGGAAATACTGACACAACCTCAACTACAGTGATGCAAATGTGCCCTAAAAACACTGTATTTGCTTTTATTAATAAAAGTGGTAGTGTTTACATTTGCAGGTATCTTACACTTCAGCATCACGATGAATACTGAGTAGAATGAGTTAAGTTTTGGCTGTAAGGTCAGAAGTTTCCAAACAGATGAATGAGACAGAAGTGACAGTCCTCAATCATGAAAACAAGAAGTTCAAATAAATAAATAAATCAAAACTAAGAAATATGGGTAAGCATTAGGTTGGAATGGTTCAATTAACTGCAAATTATGGCCACTAAATTAGAGACAGAAGAAAATAC